>NC_066245.1:16005177-16313457 GCF_024542735.1 Bombus huntii | reverse complement strand
GGAAATATCCACCCTAAAGAGATACAAAGGGCGACAAATTTTTTTTCAAGAGATAGCCACATTTCGCGTATCACTACAGTTAAAGATGTGGAATTCGGCATATGAGCTCATTAAAAATAAACAAACACGTGTTTGAGTATTTTTCGAAATTCAACTTCAGAATTCAAATGAATTGCAATATTCGTTTATCAATTAAGTACAAGCCTGTTAGAAAATTATTTGCAACTGTAACAGTGTAACAGGACAAATAAAAGATGCAAAAAAATAAGGGAAATATCTATATATCTTATTATATTTTATGGGTCTTACCAAATCATTGCATATTATAAAATGATCTTTACGATACCTGTAGTCGTCTGAAGCTAACGCGGGCATAGTCGCGGGATAGTACGTCATGAAATAATATACGCGTTAGAATAATAAAAAACTATACAAGATGTTCCATTAAGTTTGTTATACGCAATTGTTTCTTAAGCTTTCCTATCTATATGTATATGGCTTCGAAATTTCAAGGCGGCCTATTTGTTTTTTTAAGTAGAATTATATATTTTCATTTAGGTAGGCATGTAATCTGTCACAAGACAAATTCATTGATCTATAATACGTTGGTCTTCCAATAACACAATAAAATAATGAAACAATTACATCATTTTTCACATAATGTTGAGTATATGTTAGAATAATTTTTGTTTAATGTGACACATTTACAATAAGTTGCATAGATCAGCATTTTTATTCATATTTTTGATAAAGAATTTGTAACATTCTTTTTGCTTTTTCTCTTTATGAAAGACACATTTTTTATCACTTTATTATTGAGATTTACAAAATTTGGTACCTTATCTTATTATCTAATGCTAACAAATTCATTGTGTAAGGAATCTATATATGTACATGACATATATATAATTGCAGTTGCACATGTTTTAGATAAATTGTATGTGGAAAAACCACTTAACATTACTGATAAGACAATTTTCAATTTTTTCAATGAGAAAGATCTTTCTTGATATAAAGTAGACAAACAATCATGGTGTTATACCTACATATATAAGAACAAAATCAGAATATAGGATAGTATGATTTTTATTTGTTACCACGATGAATTTCATTTGGAAAATACTTTTATGCTTTGTATTTACTTTTTTTGGCACGAAACTTTTTTTACATGTGATATTAAATTGCTTAAAAAATGTTTTTCTTATATATAAAATAGTGGTTTACAGCTATCATATCTCGTTATTCACTAGTTATTATAAACTATATGATAATACATTATACGTTTTATAAACTATAAGGAAGATAGAAAATTTAAACGCATCATTCTTTAATATGTGAATTACAATACATAAATATAAAATGTCTTATGTAATTTATATATATGTAATTATTAGAAGATACTAAAAATATATTTTAATATATTTGTCTTAAAATTTAGGTGTAGTTAAGAGTGAAGGGTATAGATTATTGACTGGTTATGTATCTGGAGTGAATGGTATACCTCCAATAAACGTGACAAACTATGTGAACGACGTAATTCTTGAGAATCCTTCTCTATCAAATGCTTTTCAGTGTGTCCGCCTTGTTATGAACCGGATACACCAAAACCGTGTTACTATAATTTTGTAATTGAACGTTATCATAATTAAAAATTTTATAAATATTAGAAGCTTATCAAGAATTCAAATTTTCTTCATTTAATCATTTAACATCTTTTCTTAGCATAGTCGCGTTACTATCAGGATTTTTGAATAAAATATATTTTTAATCTCTTAGAAGACTTAAATACTTGTACTATACCATATCTTTCTTTTGTAAAGCATCTCTCTGTGATCTTTGTTTTCTTAATGTTATTTGATTCACGTCGATTGTCAGATCGTGTATTAGCCGATGGCGTGTCACGTATGGTTTTAACTGTGAATAGAATGATGCCAGGACCAAGTATACAAGTTTGCTTGGGGAGGATACTATGACGATGCATTGGCATGGTGTATTGCAGAATGGCTATCAATATTACGATGGTGTACGTACTTAGTGTAACGCAATGTCCAATTGTAACTAGTTCTACATTTAGGTATTTTTATAAGTGATTTTAAAACATATACACTTTTAAATATATATACAAAATAATGGGAATTCATAGAACGATAGAAATTATGTCCCTTCGGACGGAATTTTCGGTAGCCTTGTCATACGCACTCCAAAGAAACAAGACCCTAATAGACAATATTTCGAGATTGATTTTGATTGTTAAGTCATGTAATTGTTATTAACGATTGGGTGCACGAATTATATACAGAATGATTTACAGATCGCGGAACTGATATTGTCGGACAGCTACCTGATGCTGTATTAATTAATGGGAAGCGGTAATTTACAGTAAGTATATTCGTTTAACGATAGGTTGAGTCAAAAATTAAAAACGTTGAGTTGAATAAGATTTGATTAAACAATTTTTTTATTCTTGCCTCGCCAGACTTTACAACTGGAAACGATTGTTCTATAAATTATTTTATATTTACGACATATGTAGCAGAATGGTAATGATATTACTACAATTACTCCCTTAGAAGTAATTACTGTAGAAGTAAGTAGACATCATTGTTTCCGATTAGTTATATCTTTTATACATAGTTATGAGTATGGGTCAATCACTGGGACTTTATTCATTAACGTCAGAAAATTCGTCAATTACAATTGTAGATTACCTGAAACAACTTGATAAGGAGGAAACAATAAAGAAAAATTTGGATGCTCCAGGCAAAGATACTATTGTTGTTCCGGATAATGGATGTGTTATAATTCGATTCAGCACAAACAATATGTATGCCGTGAGTTTAGCTGGTCCATATTTTTCCCAACATAAAACATTTTGAGGATCACTTCATAAAATTATCGAAATATTTTAGATTTGTATAAGGAATTACAAGTTAGATATTTAAATCTGTGCAAAATTTTCTAAAAGCAGTGTTTATAAATATTTGAATATTTTACAATGTTGAAATTAACAGTTGATATAATAACAATAATTTATTGATCAATATTTTTTATTGTCAAGGATATTGGTTATTCCACTGTTATTTCATTTATCAGCATGCAATTAGTATGGAGATTGTTCTCAATGTTGGAGAACAAGAAGATTTACTGTACCTCGACTTTTCCCGAAATACGGTAATTTCAAACCTCCCATTGAAAAAAGGCTGAAACTGAAGTAGAATTAGACTACGAAGTGGATGTCTTAGTAGGTCAATTAGACAACTTCTTCTATGACCTTCTGTTAAGATATTGTAAAAATATAGTTTCCGATGATTTTTTGTTTCTACTTAATTCCGGTTAATTTTATTAAAGTAAATTAGGTAAATAATTTCACTAGTATAAGATTATAATTTTAATAATAGTTATCACGTTATTTGTTAATTTACTGATATTCGCGAATAAATTTCCGTTACCTTCACTTTGTGGGTGATCGAAAAAATATGTGTTTTAATGGTATTATACAACTTACGTCAGTTATAATTTATATCGTCAATTTGTATATCAATTATCTTCCTTCCATCTTTATTTTTCAACTTAATAGGTATCTACTGATTATTCGAATTTAAAGTTAATAAAAAACTTAATACTCTTACGACAAAACTCTTTACTACTGTAAAGAGAAGACGATTATTGATACTGCAAGCAGCAATATAGACCACATATTTGAATTTACTTGAGATCCTATACCATGGTAATTACTTGTAATATTATTTATCCACTGTTCGTAAGGAAACACTCTGGTGTACACGCTGAGGTAGTCACATGGTCGACCATAAGAAACGATCCCCACTTGTATACCATTAAAAACCAAAGGACTACCAGGGTCACCCTAAGGCAAGCAATATCGACATAAATTTCAATGACTTCATAACAGAGTTATATTAAATTAAAATTTATCATTGTTACGCGAAATTAGAGTTACTACAAATTGGTATTACCAAAAATACAACTATTAGAAACGAAACAAAACTCTATCTTATTGATACATTTTTAGCAATGAACTTGATCAAACGTTATAGTCAAATGAACTATAAAACTAAATTCAATGCACTCACGGAACAAGCTTCTTGATTCCGTTTTGCACTCGTGCATATATTATTTTTTGTTGCCATCCAATCGTACATTTGGCACACTTCCTGCGACACTATAGTTACATTTAGCGCTTGCAATACGTTAGACATACCGCCTGATCCACTCTGCAATGAAAATTTGTTGAAAAAAAAAGTTCCATCGAACATTTTTATCTAATTATATAATAAATGCAACATATAAATAATCCTTGCAACCAATTTTAAAAATATTCTACAAATTTGTAATTTAAAATGTATTTATCGATTACAATAATTTTAATTTATAAAACCACTTACGTTTAATTTTCCCCAACCGGTTACCACAGCGTTTGTTTCTTGAGGTACGTAATATACCTTTGCGAGTGGAATCGGCTGAATTTTCTCGTTATATTTAATGTATCCATTTACGAGTATTAAGCCGATATCATTATGGGTCAGGTATTCGTTGTAAAATTCGTGCCAAATCAATTTGTTGACTGTGTGAACAATACCAGGTTGGGATAAATAATTGGTTCCAACAATAACCGTCATTTGTGATGGTACTTTCCTATAAAGTTATATAATATATAATAATGAGAAATAAAGAAATTATTGGCAAAATGAGAAATATGTTTATAAAAAAGTACAGTTTATGAAGTAAGAACCTATCTTTTATTGTTTTATTTTCTGATGTTTGAAATTTCATGGTTCGAAGTTATTTTTGGTGGTTTCTCAACAATGAAAGGGACTACTTAGATTTAATAGACTGTATCTAAGGTAAATATTAAATTGTGTAAGAAATAGCGTTATCAATATCATTGATAGATACATTTTTAGTAGCTTTGATATTATAAATTGAAATTTCGTTCAATTCATAATGACAGTTTGCCTGGTAATATCGTCTTAACTTCAATAAGACCTTAATGCAACATCAATTGCATTTTTAAGATGACAATATATATCGTATATTTCATCATGTATATCGTATTTATTTATATTTCTCAACTTTGACCTTTTACTATATCTCTATATCATTTGCATGATATTCTAATACAAAGAATACAAAGAATGTTTTGTTTAAGATGTTTATGTAAATTTTCTTTCTACTAATAAATACTTTTCTTACTTATAAATACAGCGTGCGGCGGTAAGGATGACATAAGGGTTAATAATTGATGCTCCGCATATGTGTGAACCTCTAATTCTGATTGACGCTTGGTAAGGATATTTACCGTCTTCAACTTCATTACCGCCCACTAAACGTGGAACCGAGCCTTAAATAATAAATACACTGTATAGTATAGTATAGTAACATTCATTAAATAAGTGCAATATTAATAATCATGAAGTAAGAGGATATTTACCGTCTTCAGCTTCATTATCGCCCGCTATACGTGGAACCGAGCCTTAGATAATAAATACACTGTGTAGTATAGTATACTAACTTTCATTAAATAAGTGCAATATTAATAATCATGAAGTAAGAGCTTTATCACAATCACAAAGTTTTGTTATTTCATTAAACGGATCTATGGTGAACTGTTTCTATACTTTGCAGCTTTAAAGCGCCGAATAAAAAATTAACTTTTTAAAATTAGGGAAACAAACTTACCACTAACGATGGAAGTGATAATTAAAAAGACAGCCAATGTGTACATAATGCTAGAAATTGAAATCTATCCAATTTTTGTTAACTTGTACGTACTTATATGTACATTGAATTTATTCGCTTTAACGATTAAGTTGAGTAGAATGATAAAAATGTATGTTACTCATACGCTCATAAATAATCTCATTTTGCTAACACCTATGGTCATAATCTAGATACACATAGATAGGCCAGATAAAAAAAATTGAAGCGTGAAAATTAAAAGAAAATATTAAGAAATTAAGGTCGTTGTACATTTAAAAATATTTTTGTAACGCAGGATATAGGAACGTGTTATGTTATAAACAAAGTGAGTAAATATTTATAAACAAAAGTAACTTTCTTTATTTCTTTTATTGAATGTTCAAAGACTGTATATGTGAAGTATAGTACGCGATAAGACTGATTAAAATCAGATAAAAATTGATTTCGGAAATAAAGATTAAATTTATATATAGATATTGGAATAAAAAAGACTGTAGTAGAAGGTAATTGAAATTATCTTTTATTTATTTTATATTTGAAATCGTATTTGCCATAAGTCAAAGTTTCCCTTGAATTTAATAAAAAATTAGCAATCATATGTGTATCATTGTTATCTCGAAGATAAAACTCATATGCATATACAGGGTGGTTGGTAACTGGTGGTATAAGCGGAAAGGGATTCTACGCGAAAAAAGAAGGCGAAAATATAGAATAAAAATTTTTCGTTTGAGGCTTTGTTTTCGAGAAAATCGACTTTGAATTTTCGCTCGGTACGCGTGCACTTTATCACGTTTCGTTATAACGGATCGTTGCCTCGATGGAAAAATTTAAAAAAAGAAAAAAAATAAAAAAAAACTTTTATCAAAAATAGTGTTTTACACGATTCATTTAAAATTACGACGTAACTTACAACTGGAAAAATGTTTTACGTTTTAAGTATTAAATGTTTTAAATGTTTTAAACACTTACAAATACTTCCATATGCATATGCAAATCATACTTTATGTTATCTATAATATTTATGAGCGAAAATCCATTCGTTCGAGCAAAAAGATGATATATTAAAAATAAGAGATATAAAATATCTTGACGTCTCTTGGAAGTAAAAGAACATTCGCTGTCACAAATGATAAAATACTTATAACGATGGATAAAGCGATGATTTGTAAAAATAAAACCGAAGATTTTATGTGCGATAAGTTTCCCAATGTTTAATCAATGTTTACGAACCACTCCGATAACATCAAAATTTTTATATCAACTACTTGGCTATATGTAATGAAATATATCGACGTGTAAATTAAACATAAAAAAAGTTATAGTTTTGATAATCGTTTCTACACCCATCTGATTGATCCTTATTACTACAAATAATATTTTGTATTGTACGTAATAGTGGATTATCTAAGGGTGTAAGAATTTTATTTCTCAAGTTTGTCAAACGAATTAATTTCGCTCGTTTGTCTTCCCCTATTTTTAAAATATTTAGTGAAATATAATCTTCTTCTTTAAAGACGTAAAATATGGTCTTCCCTAAATGGGTAGATATGTATGTTCACGTAAGACTAAATTCCTCAGTCATCAGAAGTCCTCAATCATGTAATAATCCCACCTGATGATTTATTTTGAAAGCGTAATAATTAAAATATTAGCTATATCGTAGATCGGTAGAGTGATATGTATTTTTCCAAATTGTAATTACGTGTTTTCAAATCACACAAAAAAAACTGATATCATGTAGTCAAAGAAACAGTACGTAAGTGTTATACGAAAAGGTATTAATCTTATCAAATAATTAATCCAAATTTCATTGAGAGAAAGGTTTAAATACTGATATTATATAAACTCATAATTTCACAGTCCAGTGCGTAAGAATTACGATCTCATAATGAATCTTTTGCGGGGAACTTCTTTGCTCTTTGTTCTTATTCTTACCGGTAGGAATCTCTCTTCTTTTGAAATAATTCATTATCGTTCAATAACACGCAAGCAGCAATTATACATCCGGTAGATATTAGAACTGTTTTTTATGTTATTTGTTTCCGAAACTAACAAAATTTACATTACATTATCGTTAGTGTTATTGAATATTGAATTCTTTCAACTCCATATGTGTAGTGTGTTAGTTTTTTTAACAATATTATAGTTTAAAAACTGTCACAAAAATGGAATAGTGTTTATAATATATGATAATGTATTCTTTCGTAGTGGAGCTTAATTATATTTTTTATGTAATTATGTACTACATAATTTGAAAAGGGTGTGATCTAATCTTTCGGTCCTAGTTCAGAATGCAGTCTCACAATCTATCATTGCGGGTTACGCGCCCGGCGTTAGTGGAATGGGATTTGTTAATGAAAATAACTGTTTAACTGACGAACTTCTTGCGGATTATTCCTTGTCAAATGCTGCCGAGTGTGCACGAACATGTAGACCAGGAGAATCAAAGACGTGTTACTATAAATTCGTAATTGAACGTTATCCCGTTAATGGCCAGTGAGTATAATAGTGCAATATTAGTATTGAAAACTCGTTAAACTTCTTTCAAATTAAAAAGTAAAAAATGTTGGATTTTTAAAAGTCTAGAAATTATTAAAATTTTTTTCACAACTTATCATCGTAATTTGAAGTATCAATACTAGGTATTTACTTATGTAGTATTTATAATTAAATTTGTGATCATTTGTTCTTTAATCATTCCAATATTATTGCTGTGAGTATTTTGCGATTTAAAAAGTTCCATGACAGAAGGTTTAACCTCCGTATCAAAGTATCAAAGATAAAGTATCAAAGTATCAAAGATTGTATATATTTTATTACGTATGATAAATTTCATTTCAGATAGAAATTTTAAGGAATACTTAAAGTAAATTGAGGAATAAGATACAAGTAAATTAGAAACAATCAATTATAAAGTAAAGAATAAAATTTAAGGAGTAATTCTTCATTTTCAGGGCGTGTAATTTGTGTATGCCTAACGCTACAAACACTTTATGCCCTAACTGTCAATGCGTTCCCGGGGATGGAACGCAGCGGATGGCTTTGACTGTGAATAGAATGATACCAGGGCCAACTATACAAGTTTGCAAAGGAGATTACGTCGTAGTTGATGTCCAAAATCTGTTAAAGTCAGATTCAGTTACGGTTCATTGGCATGGTATCCTCCAACATGGTTCTGCGCATTACGATGGGGTCCCACATTTGACACAGTGTCCGATCATGATTCATGACACATTTAGGTAAAATAAAATTTAAAAATTATGTTAAAATTGCGAAAATTTAATTGTGATACATTACATCGTAGCTTTCATGATCGATCATTTTGATATATTGCTATTACTTAATAATTTGCAGAAGGATGTCGCCACAGCGGTGACAATAAAAAATTTTTAAACTATAAATATTTATTGCGTCGATTAGTTGGTAATATCGCTAGAAAAATATGCCGAAGGCATATAGAGCAAAGGTTTAAAGAGCGCACGAAGAAAACATAATAAGTCGAAGTGTGTTTAAAATTTTAACGTGAAATGAATGAAAACTCTACGATGCTTTGTGAAGAACGAGTAATATTAGTTTTCATGTTAATTTAATTTAATTCATATAATTCTGCATACTAAATATTGTTAATATTTTTGAAGTACAAACAAAAAGTACATGTAAAAGGACGACAAAGGCAAGAATTAGTAATGTATTGAATTTTAAAATTGCTCTTCTATAAAAAGCAGGAAATGTTAGATATCATGTTATCATCTGTGGCCTTCAATTTTACATTCCTCGAGTTACTTTATCTTCTTCGTAGAAAAATAATACAGAAATTCAATTAAAATTGAACCTCTTTCAAAAATACGAATTTTCATCCTAGAACAGTCTTATGAGATAAAATTTCATTTGATTATTCTAATTATGATAATGATAGTCGTAATAATAATCGAGGCAAGAAGATCTGTATTACCTGTATTATTTGCATTAGTAGAGGATAGCAAATCACATAGAACATTCTATAAAACATTCATCAAACAAGAGTATCAAGTAACTTGAAATAAAGAATTTTTACTAGAACGTTATATTTTTGCTAGATATCAATTTTTTGCTAATAACTGGGGATCTCATTTGTGGCATGCTCACACAGCAACGCAAAAATTGGATGGTGTATTTGGAAGTTTCATCGTACGATCACCACCGCAAGATGAACCCTATCAAAATTTGTATGATTTTGACCTAGCAAATCACGTAATCGTTATTAACGATTGGTTTAAAGAAGAGGCTACGAGTCGATTTCCAGGTCGTAGAGCTGACGTAGTTCATCAGAATGCCGATGCGTTCTTAATTAACGGAAAAGGAAGATACATTGTGAGTTTGATTTTCTTACTTAAAATATTTTATCATAGAAAATTTCAGCCAATAATTAAAATAAAATCGTCGTATTTTTATATTGAAATATTTCTAAAGTTTGATTACGTAATACAGTATAGTAGTATATACCTTTTTATCATGTATGATTTTGTTGAGAATTTTGGATCTTAATAGCCGAAATAATGCTATAGGAACACTAAATTTACACTTAGAATTTATATTAGAATAGTTATATATTTATTTGATAAACGATTTCAAAGATATCCATTGATACACACTTGCACGCGTCTCATCTTCTTCCACACCAGACTGTTAACTGAACAGTTTACATTCCTTTGTTTTCGAGACGCCCTGCACATACATACTTCCACACACTGATATTCACATACAAGTATCACTACTACGCAGCGAATCTAGTCTAGCACATAAAATTATACATATCTCAATAGATTTCATAGTATTTACATTTTAAAGACGCTATGTATTAAATACCATATATTAACTTAATTTCTTAATTTTGTTCGTCCCAGGATCTCAGTCACGCTACGTCAAACATTCCCTTTGAAGTAATCACCGTAGGTGCTAATCAACGTTATCGTTTTCGTTTAATTAACTCCTTCTGTACCGTTTGCCCTGCACAATTGACTATCGAAGGCCATAGTCTTACCGTTATTGCTTCCGATGGTCAACCTATGCAACCTGTCGTTGTTGATTCTATAGTTTCTCTGGCTGGTACGATATTAATAAAAATGCAAAATAGTATTATTAATAAAATTGTCGTTCTATTCATTTAATTTTCCTTTCGGACAAACTTCACAGGAGAACGATACGACTTTGTCATTAATACTAATCAAACACCTGGTGCCTATTGGATACAACTGCGTGGATTGGATGATTGCACCTATAACCGTATCCAACAATTAGCTTTATTACAATACGAAGGAGCATCTATTACACCAAAGACAAAAGAACCTACTTTTGATAATCCTATTCCTAATGGCCTAGTAAGTAGTCTTCTCGTATTTTGTATGGAATTGCTGATTAACTGAATCGTAAAAATTTTCAATTACCGAATCGGTAAAGATATATTTATTTTAATGGTGGCTTTAGTAGTGGTAAGATATAGCAATAATATAGTTAACGAAATATATAATTTTAGTTACTATAATCATAGGTACTAGATATCGCAAGTTCCGCTTGCAATTCTACGCTCAACTATATCTGTGGCAATGGATTAAACAGCGCTTTGCAAGTCGATCCAGATATTTTGAAAAAAGAACCAGATGTAAAATTGTATCTACCTATAGCCATGCAGAGGTATAAACCGGAAGAGGTGTTCGTACCTAACACATATAAGAACTTTCTGGGTAAGATGTGGATATAGTTGTCCGATTATTTTATTTTCTTTTGTTTCTTGAAAGAACATATGATTAGTCCTTTTCTTTTTTTTTTTTAATCTTAATAGTTCCATCACCAAAATGGATAGTAGCCACGATGATAAACAGTATAAGTTCAACTGGTCCATCCTCCCCGCCACTCACTCAGTTGGAAGACACACCTGCAGATGCATTTTGTAACGCCGAAAATTTACCAGCCCACTGCCGTCCAGGAGCTCCGTGCACGTGTATTCACTTGATTAAAATTCCATTGAATTCTATCGTGGAAATAATCCTGATAGACGAGTGTATGTTAAATGTTATCTAAATATGGAATTAACAGATTACTTTACAAAATGTTCATTTGATAAAGTGATTAATATATACATGTACTATCTTGTAATTTACAGTTGACACGGTATCTGTACGGCATCCCTTCCATTTGCATGGATACATATTTTATGTTATGGGCTTAGGTCAACCTTTGGGTGCCACTACAAGTTCGAATACTACGAATAAGATGACACTGGAATATTTCAAAGAACTTGAAAAGAAAAATCAAATAAAAAGGAATTTCGTTTCTCCACAAGGAAAAGATGACATTCCTGTACCAAACAACGGATATGCCATAATTAGATTCCGCGCAAATAATCCAGGTAATCGTGAATATTGACAAATCGAGATTTTAAAGATTTTATATGCACAATAACTAAACGATTTTATTTTATTTCATTCTTAAGGATATTGGCTGCTCCATTGTCATCAAATTTTTCATCATCTTGCTGGTATGGAAGTCACTTTACAAGTTGGAGAGGTTTCTGATATGCCAAAACCACCAGAAAATTTCCCAAGATGCGGCAATTTTAAACCGAAAATACAACCATTCACAAAATAGTATGGACTAGAAAAGTAATCGAAATTGAAAATGGTCAAACAAGGCATGACCATAACTAATAGATATAATGTATATATCTCTTCATTCGTTTTCGTACGTGGTAAAGGTTCCAGCTAAATAGTGTAATTCGTAGAACTAACCAACGAACTAAGATTTCTTCACAATAATTTAAATTAAATTAAAAAACAGCGTATTAAAAAATATTTATTTAAATTATTTAAATTTTCGAACGTAATTTTGTTACTTCCTATTTCTCAATTGCCTCGATAAAATATATTTACATCTTGTAATCGCAAATGAAGTAGAGAATTCCATATCTCTGTAATATTTCAATAGGCATTGATTTATTACAGACTAATTAACAAAAAAAAAAAAAAAATAATAATCCGCAATTTAGGAATCAATGATAGTCTTACTAACAATTTAATAGATTGTTTAATTAGTATATAAGAACATAATCGCAATCGCAATTAATTAATTCATATTATTTGATATATAATTCATAATTACTGTGATGTATTACGCTATAATTACGAATTATATAACAAATAATAATGATTGCTTAGGTCTTACCATGTTTGATAAAATCTTGATTCATTGAATCTTGAATTTCATTTACCGAACACTTTACATACAAAATTTTTACTATTAATAAATTGAATACACTGTAGACGATACAATTACAAAAAAAGAAATAATTCTGATAATGAACTATTACTACTACAAATGCATCATTTATTTAATTATTATTTATTTTTCATATTTTGATTCCGTGAAAAATTTTCCGTATAAAATATTTTATCAGAATATTTGTCCTTCCAATAATGTATAATAATCCCCTGCAAAATTTTGAAATTGTATAATAAAAAAATCTTTATTTTCCACATTTTTCATTCCATTAATTTATAACAACTTTAAGTAGTGAATAATATTTATAAATTAAAAATATTCATTAACATGAAATAAATAAATGTTTAGCAGTATTTTCATAAATGAATACCTTAAAGGGAAATAAAAGGTGTTGAAAAGGGAATCAAATTGGTAACCAGGAGAACTACCAAAATATCCATTCAGTATAAACTCGAACAATGCGTGAGTAGTATATTTTACTTTCTAATATATGATTATGTTAAAGTATTATTTTAGTTGAATTATTAATTTAGTTATTTACGTAGTTTTATTTAACGAAAGAAGAACATTATATCTATTATGCTTAAGTGTAGTCAGATTAAGAAAAAAAAGAGCGGTGCAGTGATTTTGAATATTCGTAGTAATCAGAATAAAAGTAATATAATCTTCACATCATTATTAGTTAGAGATAAGATTATAGATTATATACAGTGTATAAGATAAAATTATTTATGTGGTCAGAACCTTGAAAACTTACGAACATAGTACCTTTTATTCAAAATTATTACTTCAATCAATCGTTAATTCAATTTGTATAGATGCATGCTGTAGAATTCTTTATTTTCCTTACAATAATAATTTACGATTTTATAGTTATATACTATAAACCTTTAAATCGCGAAATACGGAAAGTATTTCATGTTACGTCTATAATATAATACGTCTACAATTATAATCCTTTATGAATGACCACAATAGTTTGTATTTTGCTTTCAATTGTTGTGTATGATTCGTGAATTGAACATACGGTAGAATTCCGTTTATTAGAATCTGTCACGGGACAAGCTCGTGTAACTGAGGTTCACATGATAAGAGCGTACTAAATGTTCTTACTATTTACGATTTCTCGTTCATATAATAGTAATTCGCGTTTAAATAAGTTAATTCACCAGAAGCTTATTTAAACGTATACTAATTAAAGTTCTGTTTAAATAAACGAAGCGCGTTCGAATGGTTTAACTATACTCGTGTGACGTTATAAATTGTAGGGGGCGTAATAAAACCTCTGAATGGTCGGTATTACAGAACATGTGACGCGATACCTTATAAGATGCCAGGTTCATTTTTATCGCTTTTGACGATTGAGTTGAATATATGGAATTCCTATATTTTCTGCAGGAAACAACAGAGGGCGTAGGAAACACTGTGAGATTTTTCTAGTTCGGCACGTGTAACTACCGACGAACTGAGATATAAAGAGGCACGAAGTCTCATATAATGAGAAATAAAATATTCCGTTTGAATAAAAATCTTGTAAATCATATAAATAGCTCGTCTGATTGGTCAGCTCTTCAAAAAAGCTAGGGATATATATATATAGAGATGAAAAAGAGATAGTTAACACGTACATGCTTTATTGCAAAATGATGATTTTCATTTTTTAAAACTTTTGCTGTATACAAAAGTGACGATTACATTCAAGTTCATATACCTTTCAAAACTGAGTACTCCATCATCAAAATATAAAAATTCAGGATTTATTGTGGAAATATTAGAAACGGGTAAATTTAAGCAATGTAGATGGCGTCTTCCGGTTGTTCTTCAGTTTCGTTCATAAGATAAGATTTCTGAGAATTAATCCAGGGTATGAAGGATGACACTCTCGTGTATACATCAGGTTTGCCAACGGCACAAGGTTGTCCAAAGGAAACGACACCGATTTGTACATCATCGTGGATGAGTGGACCGCCGGAGTCACCCTTAAATTCGAAAAGAAAAGATTAGTCGTCAATTAAATGTTGATAAGGTTAGAAATTCTAGTATTACCGATCTCAATTTTTAAATTCGTATTTAGATGAAAAAGCATGCATCGTTCAAATACAAAGTGTGTTAAATATACTCACGTGGCATGCACCTTCTCCAACTTTGGTGTATGTGCAGATGTGGGAACTTTGAACTCTCCAGTGAGCTTGCTTGCATTTTGATTGGCTCTCGACGAGCAAGTTGATGTATTGCAAGTTGTTTGGTGATTTTCCTCCGAGCTGTAAACGAAATACATGTTAAATGTATCATTCCGATAGAAAAATAAACTTAATATGATTTTTATAACTAAGCTCTGAATACTTTCGAATACGAAAATTCTAAATTCCGAAGTTTCGAATTTCTTAACAAGACATTCTTTAATTATTATAATTTCAAGTAATTGTTGAAACGGCTATGTTTCGAACTTACTCTGGTAGTTCCCCAGCCGGACAAAATGCAGTTTGATCCTTCATAAGTGTTGCTACCGGTTGCCAATTTGATTGATTTCACCAAGTTGTTGAACGCGATATTTTGGTTCACGCGAATTATAGCTATATCGTTAAGAAGGGTGTTCGAGTTGAAACCCTTATGCGCAACGGCCTTTTCCACTCCGTAAGACTGTCCATTTGTGTTCAGTTGATTCGTTCCAGCGTGGACGGTAATACTTTTCAAGTTGTTCAGTCTATAAGACCAACATGTTCCATTGATTTAAAATTTTCAGCAATCAGTGATAAACTTGAAGCTTAGTAAGATATTAATAAATATATGACAGCAAGCGATGATACTTTTGTAAATATATTTTAATAAATATGATTTCCGTGTATCTGCTTTGTTTGACAGCTTCTTAATTTTACTATTTTTTGTGCACTAAATTTTATAGTACATACCCTTGGACACAGTGAGCTGCGGTGAGAATGTGACGTGAGTCGATGATGGAGCCACCACAAAAGTGGCTTCCGCTCTGTCTCAGAGACACTTGATGGGGAAACTTGCCAACTGGTGCGTCTTTGCCACCGACAATTTGGCCTTCAGGGAAGCCTAACCAAGACAAAATCGTAGTAAGGTTACTGCATTCGTGGTTTCATATAGCTTCACTCATAAAGTCTTACTTTTGTTTAGTCACTGTAATCGTTTGTGTACCGCGTACTCGGCTAAACGAGTTGAGAAAATTAAAATTATCGAAATAAAGAGTTGCATTGAGCGAGTAAAGTAGAAAACGATCCTTTAAACTTCCTAAGACAATTTCATTCAATTCCATAAACTTTTATTCACTTTCTACCGAATTTTATTTCCATTCTCAAAACATTTGGTAACAATTGAATTAACTAACTACTTTGACTTGCTTAAGGCGTGAAGGCTATATTTAAGATATAGATATAGTTAGTATGTAATATAGAGTATGTAAAGAAATTCAATGTTGGGCACATATGAAGACTTTGAAAGATTTTTTTTCGGTTGTTATTACTTACCAAATGCGGCGACTGCAAGACAGAGCACAAATGAAGCACTCAGAGTGAACATATTGCTAAGAAGATTCACAATACTGTGATTGACAGAAACTGTATCGATCACTTTATATACATTCCGAGGGCATACATCGCGTTGATAAGGATAAACAAAATATTAGATTTTTATCAGGAACGAAAATAAGCGCAACCAGAGAGAATGACGTTCGAGATACGTGAAATTCCAGTAGCTTTGATTATAAAGACAAGATAGTATCGATATCGTCAACTATCGGTTTTTTGCTTTTTTATATGTTTTTTTCATTAGAAAGAGGAAGCAATTAATCTGATAACGGATATAAACTCGATACCGTTAAGTTACTACTTCTTTAATGGATATCACGTAGAAATTTCAATTGATAATACACGCCAATTGATCGAATTTCAATCGATATCTTTAATCTTTTAATTATTGCCTCTTGTGAAACGTATGCTCAATCCATTGTTTAATTTAGATATTAACAGGCACTCGAGCGAGGCGTAAAATAGAAATTTAATTGACATTCCTTGATAAAAAAAGAAATTTCTGCAATAATTTCCGAGTATTTCTTGACGTAGGTACAAATAATTTTAACAGTGTTACGACATTTGCAATTATTATTTTGCTGTATTCGTTTTATTAAACGAAACATATGATTAATTGCTTATAAGGAAATGAAATTCTACTCTCCAAATTTTGATTTTTATCGAAAGATATTTGGAACGTTAGACTTGGGAAATAAATTGTAATAGTAATGATTACAAGGAGTTAAATATGAATTATGGTGATCAATTTTACGGTCTATTGTAACGATCAAGACCAAAAGACTAAGCGAGATTGTTCAATTTCATTTTCTTATTCTTTCCAAACTCCTGGAACACTTTCATCTTGTTCATGCGCAACACGCCGGGAAAAAACTTTGTAATGAGCGAAACGAGCGGAGGGTCGATGTTTGCAAATCATTAGTACGACGGCAAGGGCTAAGGGTTGGTACTTTGGGACGAGGGTCGAAAGTCTGCGCTATGTCTTACAGGTAGATATGTACTTGTATTATTACGAGTCGTATCTAAGACGTTTGCTTCGCTTCACTAATTATAACGTTTGTTCTGGGTATCGTAATGCAGTCGTGTTTAAAATTCTCGATTACTGTTTGTAGATATTAGCTAGCGTATGAAATGACCAAGATCTAAATTACATTCGAACTACATTACATTCGAATTACAGTCGAACGAAGAATAATTTTTGCATCAAGATCGTATTCGAAAAGCATGGACACGATCTTGAAGAAAACGCGACTCGAGAAAGTGCAAGTCTCGATCGACGCTCAATAAGTCGATGGTTATTTAATTTAATTTCAATTTAATTTCATTAAGAAAAAGTTAATGAGAAAGATGGCAGTGAGTAATTTCGTTCGTTGTGTATTCTGCAAATGAATATATCTTAGCGTTCCTGGTAATTCTCCGAGCATCCAGAGGGGATTTCGCGTCCCTAAGGACCAGAGAAGGCGATTGCGAATAACAAGAACCCTTCGTCTATGCCACGAGTCTTGATCCTGTTAACGGGATCATCCGAGCGCCGCTGATACAGTGAAAGACCGTGAGATAAAACCAAACTCCCTTGGACCTTTCTCTCTGGTTGTGTTGTTTCGAGGTCACTGGATCAATTCAGAGAAACCCGTGTTTTTCTCTTCTCGACAGTTTTCCGTTTCAGACGTTTCCCTACGAAGCGCGTCTGGTGCGGATTACTTAGATTAGCGTAAGTACGTTCTGAATTGAGAAATATGCTGACACAGAGAAACATATTTTGATCGTGTTATTTATTGCGAGTACAATTTTAGATAAAAAGGATAGAATTGTAGTCGAATGTTATAATTAAACGTTTACGGGCTTCAGCTTGTATCATTAAGAAGAAAATTTTACTGCGCGAGATTGAAAAAGATCTTGGAAAATGTAAAGTAATCACAAGTAGTAACGGCGTATACGCTCGAATATTCGTAGGAAGGTTTGCAAATCAGATTTCCCGGCGTTAGGCCGATTCGTAATGCTCGGTCACCGTATTTACATATGCATATCATTTGTCGTATCGCAGGGGAGAAAGCTCTGTACTGGTAATATCCCAGAGAACTCTCCATATATCCAAATCGCATTACTGCGCTGCCCATTTCGTGCTAAGGTACGTCACGAACGATTTGATATGCGTGCGCTATAACCGAGTTAACAATCCGCCATGACAGATGGTGATTCGGACGATTTTCCTACTCTCCGTTTCGATCGACGAGTTTCCGGTTCTCATCAGCGTCAGAAACTCGATAGTTGGCTTTCCTGTAAAAATAAATTGCTAGATTAGTAGGTGATTTAAGTAAAGATGCATGGATCAGGTAAATATTTTTCAAAACATAATACTTGTCGAATGCGCAATATGTCATATGAATATTAATATTTCTATTTCGAAACTTTGTTCGTCAGATTATAGAGTATGGTAGGTATAACTCTGCTGTTCGATGAGACATTCGCAATATTTTCATAAAATAATTTTTAATAGGCTTCAATAACACGCTCTGAAGCCGACGATAACGACGTTATTTCAATGAATCGTATACGTTTTTCCCCTTCTTTTTAATATTTTCATCCCTGGCTCGAATTCCCACGAGAATCTGAATTTCCGTGCTTTTCCGAAGAAAGATACCGTCGCTAGGAAAATGTATCCTGGGACCACTACCTTCTTTGCGTATAGTCTTTTATCGCATAAAAAAGGTGTAACAGACGCCCGCGAGCGTCACGCAGGAAAACGATTTCAAAGATTGCTGGCTCTTGGACGGTAAAATCCTTGTTCTCCACCCTCAATTCGCGCTCAAATTCCTCGAAACGGACGGACGAATGGACGATGGCGAGAGAGTTTCTTCGACTTTTTCTCCATTGTCCACTCGCCTGCCTTATACTTAAAAGCAAGATTTTTACAGCGCGGGTCAGGCAAGGCTTGCTGCTGGTGTAATCACTGTCGAAAAATTGCCGAACATCTTTTGGTTCAGAGAGAAACGGGTGGTGTGTCGAGAGATCGATGGGAATCTCCAAGTTGTGGGTGCGACGACCCAAAACCAAAAGCACATCGTTACACACTGGCCAGCCGCAACGAATACTTTTGAGTGGGCGATGGTTATTTTTATGTCTCGTAATTATACATTCTTTTGGCCGTTGCCTCGAACTTTTAGGGTTACATTTAGACCGAACCAAACCGACAGCCGCGATTTTCACGCGCGCCTCTCCCACGATCCGGAGGAACCGCGACGCGTCGTTTCGCACCGCGTCAGAATCAGGATATCGGCGTTGTACTCTTCTTTCGACAAGCGGTGCTTCCTTTTTCTCTCCTTATAATAGGTCTCAAGATTTCCTTTGGTCTCGACTGGCTTTTTGCGCTATTATAATGTCGTAACAATGCCGGAAGAATTACAAATGGTCGAGGTAGAAGATCAACGGTTGTATCAAGGAATTTCGACAACAATTTTTTGCGTCTTACGTGATGATTGTTTTAACTTTTGAACATGGTATTGATCGTAATACGATGAATGGGAAATTTTTCTTTCATTCCGTGAGATTGTATTTATCGTAACAAATCCCGGATTGTTCCTTGTTGTAAATTGTAATTATGGAAATAGATGTTTAAGAATAACGTTACAGTTACTTAATTAATAAATGATAAGATCAAACTGTCGCATTTGTCGATAAAAATTAATGCTATTTTTCTTTTGCCATCCTACTTCAATCGTTAAGAATTATAACCAATATTTATTTCAAGGAATGATCTGGATATCGAAAAGAACTGTCACGAGTAACTTTCGATAACGTATTAAAAAATGATAGTTTAGAAATAAAATTGCGAAATTTTATATTTCTTGCTTGAAAAATTATACACGATACCCACAATCTTTTAAGTATAGATGTCTATAAAAGTCTGTAAAGATAAAAAGATCGATAAATATGCATCGACTTCCTCGATAGTCTTCGACTGTTTCCAAACGAAAGGCTTAAATTTTTTAAAACGCCAATCGAAAAGATCGACGACGATAATGTACAATCATTGAAAAATCTGCAAAGCTAGGATTACGGGTTTCGTGATTAGCATCGCCGTGTTAGCTGTCAACGATAACGCGACAGTCATTATCGTAGCCGTGATTTTGAGATGATGATGAAGCAACTTCATTGATAAACGCCCGTACACCGTATTTGAACATACTTACACGGAGTACGATAATAATTGCTAGCGTATAGAAGCTACCCTATGTTTACGAAGGACCTACTATTAGTGCAAACACGTATTATCCGTTCGGTTGTTCTCCCGTTTATGGCTGGTAAGTGATTTCAACCACGAACACCTGTAGAAAGTGCCGACAAATTGAGCATTTACAGACGCGAAGAAGACGTCAACTGGGGAATAACGTCTTACGGTTACGGGAATTCAAAAATCATAATTTGAGTATATTAAATGTCTGCAGACCATTTGATGAGCAACGACTAATTCGTCTTCCCTTCTTCTGCTATGTTGATTAATTCTTAACCCTTATGTATGCAAGCAAAATGCTGTGGTCGTGTAACAAACGTATAAGTTTGGAGCCTCGATATTTAACATTTTCGCATAAATGGTCCAAAGAATGGGAATCTGAAGCGATTTTGTGATATTTTCGTGAAAAAGATAACAGAATCGTAAAATAGATATAATTCATCGCACATTTACACGCGCTTTGTTACATTCTGTATGACGATATTGAGGAATGTTGCGCAAGAACGGGTATCATGGTCGATCCGTTCGATCGAGAAAAAAGACGAAAGCTCGCACACATATCGCGTTGATGAGTGAGCCGACCGACAATTGGAGATCGTGATTAATGGACCGGCCGGTGGATGATCGGTACATGCCAACGAATCCGGGGACCGCTTAGCGTGAAATTTACCTGATGAATTGTTCTCACAATTATCATGATCTACGGGTCTGTGGATCCGAGAAACACGAAAGTCTTGGCTGGTCTGCTAATCTTTCTCCGGCGAAGCCTTCACTTTGGCCCTTAGCATCCCCTCCGTCTCCTTTCCCTCCACTACTGCCTTTTACCATGGTAGGGGCGGTCAGCTCACCCACACTCGTTGCTTATAAAGATACTCTACTACTATTCTACGACGTAGAAGGCGGCTAGCTGGCAGAAATCTCAGAAATTCTTACGTCGATCGAGAAACTATAATTATCTTTCCGGGCTATATGGCATGCAGCGAGTAGTAGGTACATAAGAAAAAACTTCACG
The DNA here is from genome assembly GCF_024542735.1 of Bombus huntii. Lineage (NCBI taxonomy): Eukaryota > Metazoa > Arthropoda > Insecta > Hymenoptera > Apidae > Bombus > Bombus huntii. The sequence goes on along the minus strand of NC_066245.1, from coordinate 16,291,691 downwards.
GCAACGCCGACGCGTTGTCCATTTTTTCTCCCACGATCGAGCGTGTCTGTCGTCCAGCTTGGTCACGGAAGGAACCGCCGCACCGTGATCGAGGCAAGGAACTGTTGTTCGCCTTTGGCCGGATTACACTAGAGCACGATATACAGTCAAAGTTTGGTATTCTAGAAAGTAACTTTGTTGGTAACGAGGAAATTACGTTATCGAGACGTAGGGAGTATCTTCCATATTGCTTTTTTTTTCCAACAATTAATCGTTTTACTTGATTGTAATGTTTGCGGAAGTAGTTGTGCGAGTGTAAGTTGGTTGAAGTGTTTACAATCCAGTTCTTTGAATCGTTCAAACGTTAAATGTATTTTATGCAAGTATTTCTAATATTATGAAGTCTATTTTATGACTAATTGAATAATACGTTATGAAAAATTATCGTACTACGATAATTTCTAGCCTAGAGCTGAGCGTGCTAGCAGAGGTAAAATTTTCGTGATCCAGTGTAAGGGGGCCATTTCGAAGGAATGCGCCATCGTGGGGGAAGGGTTGCAACTAGACAGGCTCGCGGTTCCTCTGAAAACGCTTTGCGAGATTGCAGAAGAATTTTGGACGTCCGCGAGACGTGATTTATGGAGGACTTTCGGCCGAGGTGGAAATAACTTTAACCGCTGTTGCCGTGATCACGGTCACGGTGATTTTATCTAATCAGCGGTGCGTTATTACCTCGGATTAACGAAAGTGGCGCGAATTAGCCGCCACAGAAATAGCGATTGCGTGCTCAGATACCGATTCCTCATCTCTTTATGTTTTGCGTATGCTCACCTATTATTTCTGAATCAATGATCAGGCAAGTTTAAACAGATTTTAAAAATAAAGAAGGAATCAAATTTCGAGTTGCATATTTAAATCTAATCACGATGATTGTTTAAATCTTATCAATGTTGTATTAAAATTATACATCGGATTTGCAAAGAATTAACGGCAGATCGTCTAATTAAATGTCAACTTAAAGATTTATTGATACAATTGATCCGATGTACCTACATGTACAATGTAAAATGGGAGAAAAATGTACGTGTTTGATGAAAATAGGTAAAGAATTCTTACGATGAATCGACTGTTTGTTTAGTATTTAGTTATTTATGTTATTAAATTATTGATCGTTTAGAAGTTTGTAAAAGTATTTCAAAATAAATGCTTTTTGTTAGTTGTGCATTAGTCGGAAATCAAATGAATTCTGAAGTGAAATAAACAATGATAGTATTTGCATTACCTTCTTCTTTATTGGATTATCATCTATCTATTATCATTGATTAACTTCAAATCCCGTTCAAGTCGTAAAAATGAAAAAGATCGAAATCAAATAGTCCTATTGTCTAATCTTTGCATCACGCAACAATTAAGACAACGTTTCAACGTCGATTTCCTATTTCACAAAGTCTCGTTTTTATCTGTCTTATCGCCTTAATCAGCCAAGTTTCCTTGTATAGGAAGTGATCGTAGGAATTTCTTAACGATCCGATAACAAGAGTTCCTATTATGCACGAGGATTGATTGTTGCTCGGCCATGGGAGCGATCAGGCTACTTCATTTAAAGTAGAGTGTCACGCGGATAGCCGAAATTAGGGTTATAATCCCCCCTGCGCCATCTGATACGCGTCTCCCTTGGCCTCACCCCCGTTCTCATTCCACTTGCTATTTACCGATAGTATTTTAACCCTCGATTTGTCGTCAACAGCTTTCGGGAGTCCATTGGGAATCTCGCCGCCTAGTTTTTGTCTGCCAGCCACGGGAACGACATGTGTCGATTATCGTCGCTAGACGCTTGGTACCGGAGGCGGCGAATCTTCGCTCGAGGTATCGATAATTTGTTTCTTGCGTTACGCGTACTCCAGGCCCCGGCGTAATTACCACATACGCGTACCAATAGCCGTGACGTTACACCTAATAGCCGGTGTTTTCGGCCGTTTCGATGTGCGACTCTGAGAAATACGAGATCTCCTCAATGATAAATGATATTCAATAAATAGTTCCGCTTATCCTTCCTGGCGACCAGCTGTAAATCTTCTTCTGCGTCCTTGCGGCGTTCCTCGCTTCCTTGAATGTTCCCTTCCCGATAAGAGTTTGACCGAATGATTGAGAATAAATGACTTTGTGTTTGATATCATGCGTTCGAATTATTTATTTCTGAAAATGATAGCTTGTAGGAATGAAATGTAAAATGTGGGCAAGAAACGAGTTAGGTATATAATTTCGGAAAAATGTTATCATTAAAATAAAAATCCCGTATATATAGAAATATCATACTACGAAGAAACGGGCGAGGTACCTACGTTATAAAATAAATGTCATATCAAACAGTACTATAAGTAGAATTGTTTGCTCTTGATATGTATGTATATCTACTTACATACTATTTCAACGAGTTCAATTGTTTGATATCTCGAAGTACCGCGAGTATCTTCAAAAAATTCCAAAATACTGTTTCATTCTGTTCACTCTATTGTCTTCGAATATTTTACGACAGCTCTATTATAAGGAAGCGTTAATTGTATGAAATTCTACTTTTCTACTACCACAGTTTGAGAAATATAAAAGTCTCTATAATAATTCAAATTTCGCGTAAAATTAAATCTTCAAACAACATAATAACACGATCGAATAATATTGTTAATCTCGATGTTTGATATTACCTGCACATCCTTTGCAACATTTCTCCAAGAGCAAATGAAGACGAAATCCTTGGAGTTTCTCCGCAATTTTGTAATGTTGTCTTGTATGGTACGGTCGCAAGGTATATTGCTACACTGCATACAGGTGGAGTATGCAAAAGGAATACCGAGAAACGATTTCGAAACGACGAACAGGAGGAGAACAAAGAGAACGTCACGGTTGATATGACCCTAAGCGGGTATCGATCGCTGTTCTTTCTAGCGGAGCGGGCGCAACCGGCCAGGATATTTTGATAATTCCCTTTTTTGAGCGCGATACTCTACAGTGTGTAATGCGGAAGAGATCAAAGGCGTCAGTAGCACCTGTCCTCTAACCCCCGTCTTGTCATCCAGCAGAATTACGCCAGCAGGCTTGGGATCCCAACGGATTCTTTCTTTCCCTACCTATGCTTTCTCTGGTTTCTCTATCTTCCTCTCCTTATTTCGCTCAGAATTCTCCTCCGCTTGAAATTTTTCTTTCGTTTTCCCTGTATTTCTATTATCGTTACTCTTCCGCCCCCTTGTCATCTCTCTTTCGCGACCTTTCTCCGATTTTCGTCCAGCGTCTCCGATCTACTCTTCTTTCCATCGACAGATTCCTTCCATCCAACAGATTGTCTGCTTCCGTCTGTTGGTACGTGCAACGGTTTGATCAACCTTTCCAAACGAAAAAGAGATTGTCTTCGTTAGATGTATTTTGCGTCCCCCGGCTAACGCTACCTGGATCAAACTGCAATTATCTTTATTGCGTGAGCACCCGCTGGCGTTACTCGTCCAGCACTTGCAGTTCTTTTATTCACAGATGCTCGTGGAATCAGTTGTCACCGTATACGCTTTCGTCAAAGGATCTCGAAAATCGAAATTAAACGATGCCCCATGGGTGAAAGTGAATGGAGTAGGTCGAAGAAGAAAGAATAAGGAAGGAGCGATTAGAAAGCAAGTTTGTAGAGTAAATTATAGATCCCATCGAGCTTTCAAAGGGATTCAAAATTATAGATGAACGATGTTTGATTCTCGTGAATCACTAGTGACGGTCACCGGAAATAAACTATTCATCAAACGAATGAAGCGATATATCAAGTATTTGTTGTTTCGAAATATTTCATTATACGTGGGAAGTGATTCGTTTCAGGATTAATTAAACATCTCGAGAGAGATGCAATGTCTCCGTTCTGATACAAATTTCTATAGAAATACATACACGTTTTTCAGTCGACGGAACGAGTCGATCAATCGAACCTACGGAAATGGAAGGGGAGACACAGTGTTTCTTTTCGGCGACGGCCCGATAACGTTTACACGCGAGCTGATAATAAGGTCGGTGTGTATGCTTTTTACGTTGAAATTACGAAGCGGGCTCGCGTTCTATTTCACTAGACAAGATCTTCTGTATCACCCGCGAGATAACAACGCGGGATTCGCCGTACGTCTTGTGCGCTAACATTTGTACTGCGCATTGACAAAGACGTCGGGGACTCACGGTGCCACAACTCGATACATCGACGAGTTCAAATAACTTCAGCAAGCATAAGTCATCCGTAAAGCCCGAGGCCTCGTGGTCGGGCTACCCTAGAATTATCGCTAAACGTTATTGCTTAGCCTCCATAGATCTTGTGTATAAAATGCTAGGTTATCCTTACCGTTTATGTGCGGTTAGAAGCGAGGGTGGATCTATGTCGGTCTGGAACGAGTCTAGAATTTCGTTGAATCATTTTGACCGTCGTTCCTCGCGGATTTAGGCGATGCCCTTGTTATGCTTTTAGTTCTGGTATTTTGCAACATCGTTTATTTCATTAAACTATTTTAGGCTTATGCCTGTAATCATTGAATTGCTGATTTCAACGCATCTAGCGTAGTGTATCTGTGATATTAGTGTTTTCGTTTTCAGAGTTATCGATAACATTTGATTTTCCATTTTTACGTATCGTTTTACAGAATATCAAATATTTAGATACGTAAAAATTCTGCTGTATTTCCCAGTTTGTGTTGCTCTTCGAAACTCCCGGCTCCTAAATTCGCAACAGAGGCGAGCAATTAATGTTGTTAAACGCGTTAAACGATCGTGTCATCATTATGTGCTTCGTGGTCATTCTCTTCGTTCCGTGGTAAATGATATAAAGCATGGGAACGCTTTAGAGCTTGCCGCGAGACATTAACTCGTTTTTCATCGTTTCTTTTTTCGGAAGCACGTAAAGAGACGATAGAAATTCACAGGAATGGGCGAAGAGAACGTGGAAGCAGAGAAACGCAGAAATGGAGAAAGAGGGAAACGTATACCAAACGAAACAGGTCGCTTTGTTGTTAAACGGCAGGAGTTGGAGGGTATAATTCACCGTTGTAACAGACTTTGAGCACCGTTACGTACAAAGATCAAAGCCAGTTAAACCATCCGAACTCCCTGCCAGCCAGAACTATGATATTTTGACGTATTTAATGTTCGTTTCTTGTTAAATGCTGCGTTGATATTAACCGAGAGCAGGCGTGCGTTAACAATTCACCTATCTCGGTTTCTATAATGATACGTTACGCGCGAATCGTTTCTTTCGATCTACAACAAAAGTCTATTGACATTTATACGAAATCGTGACGAAAGATTCTGTAAGAGCTATCGCATCACGATAAATCTCGTTAACACGTGTTGCTTTAGATAGCTTTAGAAGATTTTCTATAAGAATGTAAGTTCCTTTGATAGAAATCAGGAAGTTCATTAAAACTGATAAACTTAAATAACGACAGCTTGTGAGAATTTTATGAATTTGTATAGACGATTATAATGGTAAACTGTTTACAAATTCTTTCTTCAAACGATTATATTAATGTACTGTAAAGATAGTTTTTGTATGAAGCTTTTGTATGAGAACATAGTTATTTCTTTGTTTCTTTTTCATTATTTTAATGAACCAATAGACAAATAGAAATAGTACAAGCATATATGGTATCGGTTGTTCCGTTAGTCTGTTTTGATTTCTTTGTACAGTTACAAAAATTTCGCATCCTCTTTTTCTTAATATAATTAAATAAGCACGGATTTGAATTGTATTAAACTTTGCAGATAAAACGTGGATCGTCCGCTGTAATATTATCAGTTCGTATATCCCAAAATCCAAGTATTAATCAATTATGTTTTAACGTCGTACCTACCAATAATTTACCCACGATGGTAAGATAGAAAGGGGTTCCTCATGGGATATATGAACGCTGTAACCGAGGAAGACATTCTGAGTGATTGTGGTTACGGCGATCTTGACATCTTCTGGAAATCCTCGCCGCTTTTCATCTACATTTGTTTAAGAACAGATTTATTTTACATTGACGTTGGTCGAGGTGATCTTCAACCCTTCAATTTTTGACAGGGAATAAAAATCGATGAGTCGTAATCAACTTATCAACTTTTTTAAAACTCGTGTCACGTACCATCAAAGCATAATTGGTCCATATGAATGATTTCGTCGCGATAATTGTTAGATGACTATTACGAAGATAATCTTTTACTATAAAATCTTCTACTACTATAATATAAAGTCTCCTTCTAATAAAAGTGTATTGGAAGATTCACACATGGCATTTATTTAACAATCCTTTATTTTAAAACATTCAAAGAGTTGTGAAAAATTTTAAAAACATATTTGTACATGATTATCCTTCTATTACACAAATAAAAGATATAAAAGATATAAAAGATATAAAAATAGAAGCTTCCCTGACTAACAACCTTCAAAACATGTTGCTCGCTGCAATAGATTTTCCAACGACTTTTGCAACAATTGTTTTCGAAAAACAGTTTGATACGTCTTTATGCTGTTGTTTTGAGTTATCAAATAAAGTTATTAAATTCCATATTCCACAAGAAGGAGATTACCGCGGATAGATTTGCTTTGTGGTGCACTGGACTGTATGATTACCGAAGTTTGGAAGCTACAGTGGTCCAGACATTTCATGGGCACCATTCACTTCAGTGGACAAAGCTACACGCTATTTGTTCATAGCCTACGTGGAAATATTCTGTTCGAAGATTCTCACCATTCTGGCTATTGCTGTTGTAACGCCTGAACAGCCATCTAATCAAACACTTGAACAATCTCAATCTGCTTTCATGAATTTATATTATATTAAAACTACCTAACAACGAAGAATCGGAGATAATGAAATGAATAATTATTAATGCCTTAATGCCTAATGTTTTAATGCCTTTTAAGTGGTTAATTAATGTTTGTTTGGTAAAAATTCCGTACGAAATACAGTTTAGGTAAAAGACTATTGAAAATTATTTAAAAAAATACTAATTTTCCAAACATATTATGTGTGTATATATATATATTAGTAGAACTTAACTGGTAAAAATACATATGATAAGGTTCCATAGGTATGATCGAAATATCGTTTCTAAAAGGGTGTAGGATGCAAGTAACGATTATGATCAGTTTAAGTGTAGGTTAAGCGACTTCCGTCATCATTAAATCAGTCGTGAACGAAACGGGGTCAGCTCCAGGGTACAAAAGGTGTATCGAGGTTCGACAAGGGATCCAATCTACGTCCAGTTGCATTTTACTTACAATTCTATTCGCCCTACTTAATCGTTACTTTTTATCCTCAATGTTAACACATTTGTGTTATAACTTTGTGTCAAAAGCAATCTTTTCCTTCAACTTACATGTATTACATACTTCATAAACTTTCTTTACATTTATATATCACATTTGAACGATACCTGTCTAATAGATCATCGAAAACAATCGATAATTGGATCCTAATAATGTAATATTAACCGCTATAATCTTTTGCTTTCGTAAGGCTTGAAGATATCGTTTTCGAATTCAGGGTGGAAAGCATAGGTACAGGTCGTGATTTGCGATTTACTTACAACGAGAAGAAGGAAAATGTAAAATCAGGATTTTCGACAGATGGCCGGAATCTCAGACCTCGGGCCGTGAATACGCGGATAGTAAAGGGAGCGCCAGACCTCACAATTTTACGCCCCCGGCGGACCGCCGATGGAAAAGTTGCGCTCTGAGTGCTCCGGCTTGCTTTTTTGCTCTGAGACATTCGTACCAGCTCGAAATTTTCGAAACATTTCCGTCGACGACGTTTTGTCCATCGCGTCTCGTTCCCCGCGCTCTCGCTTCGTTTCTCTTCCTAACAGAACGTCCTGGCGATTCGATCACTGTCGTGCATACGATCGACGCTTACATTTCCATTATGTAACATTAAAACTATTTTTAGAGTTTTGATCCGATACTGTTGACTCAGAGTTGTTAATTCTGACAGTAAAATAGCAGGGCGTTTAAGTAGAAGTGAATTTAGCTTTCAATAGCAAATGCTTTTTACTTTTGAATATCGAATGGAACCTGATTGTTCTGCAAAGATTTACAACGTGTATAGACATGCAAGATGACAACACGAAATTAATCCAGCGATACGGTTTAGAAAATTAGAGATTCATCTTGGGATTGCTGCAGCAATCTCCTCTCGTTTCTTAAAATTTAATATTAAAAAGACACTGGATGTGCAAAGAAATTGAAACGTGTCTTCGATTGCAACGACGTTATCAAATTCCCGTCGTCTGCAGGATTGCCCACAGATCTTCGTTGAATTAATCGAGGGAAAAAGGATCGTCAATTACCGGGAAAATTTTACAGATCCCAGCCCGGGCGAATACAAAAGACCGGCGAATACAAAAATACTCGGCTCCGTTCTCTTCGCCGTATTTATCTGAAATTATTAAAAGAAAAGCATTTTCTTTACGCTGCCACAGTTTAAAACTTGTTCTTTTCAAGCTCCTTACGCTCCACCCTGCTCGATGCTCGCGGACAAAATAAAAGAACTCGTCGAGGAGGAGATGCTGGTTATCCAAGCTTTCAAAGAAGAACTTTTCGCGATTCAAACGACTGCTGGAACGATGTTTTTATACTTTAATTGCTAGAATCGGATCTACAGCGTGCAATTTACAGCGGAGAATAAAATTTATAAATTGTGCCACGTCGCGAGCGTTATGAGCTCGAAAAAACGGAATCAGAGGTTTCGAATAATTTGGTAATTGGTGTAAAGTAAATATAATAATAAATAATAAATAATGATAATAATAATAATAAATAATAATAAATAATAAATTATCATTAAAATATTTCAACGTCCATGATGAAAGAGGGAAAATAAAATGATTTGTTACGAGCGGTTTTAATGGTTGTTACTATAATCCATTATATGGGAGTTCCAGTATTTAGGTTTTGTCTCATGTGCGCTAGTAAATCGTAACGCGTGATTGCGCGAAACTGGTTCACCGAAATCGATAATGTATCCAACGATACCTGATATTTCGCATCGAATTTATGCGCACCTTACGTTACATTTTGCATAAAATACGCTAAACGAATATTATCGAAGAAGTCGGGACTATAAATAAGGAAATATCGCGAATTATTATTTTAATAAACGACGCGAATGTTACGCGCTCAATTTGCATACTCGACACAATTTGTTTCCGGAGGTGAGTATGTTGCGTGAAATTTGCAGCTGTAAAAGGTTTCGAGCAATTTTGGCAGTGGTCTGATTTATATACTATCAAAGACAATTCAACATTCGAGTCATTTTCTCATGAATATCATAAAAATTCTTTCTTTGATACAATTTATTGTAGAATAATGATAAGATTTCATCCTCTTCTTCTTTCCATCTATTCTTCACTTTCTGTCAAAATTGTCGTACTCAGTTCAAAGATGTTCTGCTCTTTATGATATGATTAAAATTAGAAGGGTTTCGGAATAGAAGGAGGATGGTTCGAATCACAGCCAAAATTGGCGTGTACCCAAGCAGTAGTGTATGTAGTGAATCGAACCGTTCATTTCAATTGCAATAGAGTATGACCGCTACATTGATATTATCCTGCGTATCGCCTTGGGCTGTGTAGAAAACTAAATTCATGGTTTTGGGCGGGTCGAGTAAGAAGCGAGAAGTACCACAAATGCCATCGGCTATACGAGCTTCAACATCAGGAGAATCATTAAACTAATAATAGAATTCCAATTTGAAATATTAATTCTTGATCAAAGGATCTCTAAGATCCCTTTAATTATTTCTAAAGAAAAGTCTCTGTTTCTGATCTTCCAAACTGATTTATAATTATGAGGTGTCATAAAATACTTTGTTCAATAATGTACAAAACAAATAAAATGCTTCAGGAGAGGGAGTTTTTTTGAACTTGTACTTTAAAACAACTATGAAGATGTGGCTTGATTTTACTATATAACGATAATTACAAAGTTTTACAATTAATTCACACATCGGGGATCACAAACTTCAAAGATGTTAAATTTAGTTATATGATGAGCTAGTTGGTAACCAGCTAATCTTGATTTCATGAGCGAAATACCTAGGCCTAGTTGGTGATTCTTTTTCAGTATAACAATGAGTAAGCACTGCCAGAATCGCTTGTCCTTAACTGTGTATCACGCCAGTAGCCCCACTCTAACTATACAAGATGCACGTAGAATGAACGAGAGGCATAAACAATGCAAGTATCTAGCGGCGAAGGGATTTGAGCACTTGGCACGTAGGGCTCCCTGCAAGCCAACGTCCAATTACCAACTGGGCGCGTATCTTCATGGGGGGTCCTACACGCAATTGTTGTATTTCGCTATTGTTCCGCAGCGTGATTGAGCCCATTGTTTTTCCTTCTTGTAATTATCAGAAATAGAGACTCGAAAGGATTCTAGCGTGGAGGTTCGAGTGGCACGAACCACAAATCGAAAATGTTAGGGGAAGACGTATATTGAGACACAGAATCGGATCATGAACGATGAGAATACAAATTTTGTAAACCATTATTATTCTTTTATGGATATTATTAAATTTAACCTTCTAAGAATTATTAATTAATAAAAGATCTGTTTCGAGCGCTCTTGCATGTATTTTATTTCATTTAAATGTACTACATGGTATTATATAGCATTAAATGTATTATATACTCACTATTTCTAATAGAAAATATTATTTAATAATAGTTTATTACTATAGCATTATTATTAATTTAGTTAGGTATTATATTAATACGTACATATTTATGAACCAATATGATTATATTATAGGGTTTCATCAAGTATGCATTGACACATACCGGTGACACGAGCGTCGAACTTTTTAGCTAAGCAGCTATTAAAATATCACCGGATGCATCCCGCGGTACTTGTCCGCGAGGAAATACGGTCGCCGTCAATTTCCAATCGCGATTTCGATCGATCGATGGTAGGATTTTCGGGCGATGTACGATGTTGAAATTTCTGAAAATACTCTGAACATCAAACAAAACGCGAGCTTTCCTGTCCGCGGCAGTCTGTCGGCTGTTGCTTCAAAGCCCTGACGTTTTCAATATTTAAAACTGGAGTCGAACTGCATGGTCGCATCCGGCCAATCATGTGTGCGTCTGCGTTCGTCAGATTGCTACGAACTCCTGGACTCATCTGTCAAATTGCAAACAGCAAAAAACTAGAGATGATTAAGAAATCACCGATGTATTGACGATGATATGTATGGTTTTTCGACGCGATACATATAAACAATATAACGATATGAAACTGAAAGTATGGAAAATTCATTTGACCGGCTATCATTTTCAGTTGAATCGCTTTGAGATGTTTTCAGAGTGGTTAAATTTTTGGGCTGGATAGCTGTCTAGACAATAGTGTTTGTGAATGAATCGAGAAATAGGATATTCCTTTTTTTTATTACAATTTACGTTCTGTACTTATAATATTATTTTGATCTGACATTATCTTTTCATGAAGTATAGATTTCTGAGTGGTGTCTTATATTTGAAAAGAAAACACGGTTTTGCGTTATTCGCAACCTGCGACACTGTTAACTGATTTTTCACGTTTTTCTAAAGAAATGCTCTATGTGGAGCACCTCCTGGATATACGAGAAAAATGTAGTAAATAATTACAGGCTTTCGCACGCGAGATCTTGTCGAGTTTGTAATTAGAATTTTTTGACGCAACAAACTACGTTACAGAAAGAAATAGGTCGGTGGCGATCTTTCTCAACGCGTTCATGCGTAATCGAAATTTTTGCGGTGTGACACTCACGTATCACGTTTCCCTTTCGCTCGAGGCGCAATGGTGTATTATACGTCCGCGTAGAATAAAGATCCTTTGACAAAATTCTCCCCGGGGACTCGCTTTAGGGACGGCTATATGGCCACCAGGAAATGACTGAACTGCGTTAGGATATTAGGTTATGTTAAAGGCGTTTCCCCATAAGAAAGTCGCATGGTTTTCGACAGTCCTGGCTTCTGTATCGTTTCATGTGCTATAACGAGTACCGATAGTGCACGCGTTGCAATAGTCGAGTATTATATATTTAACATTTTATTTAAAAACCGAAACCCGCGTCAATCAACGTGCATGATATTTCGCTTGATCGATTAAAATTGTTTCAGAACATCGTGGAAAAACAATTTTCACGATTTATACCTTATAAAGTTCGATTGTGCTGGAAAAAAGTTCATCTCGATTTTCATCGATTAAAATGTATGAAACGTAAACGAAAACAAACTGGATACAGCGGGTACACCGACGAGTTCGAAAATAATTAATTAACCCATACTCTGCGATTCCTGTTAATTAGCAACGGGCTAAAAAGCGGTGCATGGAAGAGGCCATGGTTAATTTCTCGTTGAACGTCCGACTTGACTCCGGTCCCCCGCATATCCAATATCAACTATGAACCGCTTATTCGTCTCCCTCTTTTCATTTCTTTTTTCGCTGCCTGCTCTCCTTTTTTCTTTTTCTCCTGTTTTTCGTTGCGCGCAGACCAGCAATTTATACACGAGCAACGGGGGAAAAGCGAGAAATATATAATAATAAAGCTCCGGGAATAACCGGAACGTCAGTTCCACGGAGACCGGTCGTTGGCTGTAACCGATGAAGACATAAACCCATGTCCACGCGTAATTTAGAGTTCTTAACTCCCAGTAGGTGGTTGGCCACCACCCGGGGCTCGAGACACCTTATCGTGCCCACGGCTACGAACGTTCCTCTCATCTCTCTCGTTGTCTCCTTTTCTCTGTCCCTATCCCTATCACGTGCACACACAGGGATTGTGTCCTTTTTCTCTTTCTTGTGCTTCCTTTTTCCTCTTCTCTTCCTTCGCTCCCAGTTTCTGAACGTGGCCCCATTCGGGTTCAACCTGCATGGCGTATACACCAAAGTACCATGTTGTTTTACAAGCTGCCGTGCGTAGCGATCGTAGCACGCGCAGGATTAGTACGCAGCGTGTTTGGCAGTCTGTCTGACCAGATAGGACAGTACACATCGGTGTAGTAGAACGGTACACACTACGTCGGCTCCTCTGAAAAAGTTCGATGGTAAGCAAAAAAGGAGCGAGGCTTTCGTGATAGGACAACGTTTGCACCGTCGGGTCAGAACCGCCGCAGCGAGAGGCAGCCGGTCATCCGGCCCCGATGCACGTCGACATCCGACCTGACACGTACACACCAAGCCATTACTTTCAATTTATGTTCCTCCTGATCCTTAAATCGGCAAACTTTCGGGGACCGCCCGCGGGGCGCTCGAGCGCCGCTAAAATATATATATATATCTCGGGTACAAGCACACCACCAGAAGAAGAGAGAGAAGACACGAGGCGAGGATGTGCACGAGCCCGAGATCAGTATACGCACAGGTAACGCGACTTCTCGTACGGCAAGAGGAGAAATATGCTTTTGGGGAAGCTGGAAAAGGAGGGTGAAGATCGACTGGATGAGGGACGAAAACCGAAGAGAAATGAAAAGAGGATTGCGACTGTAACAGCGAAGCAAGAGGATTTAACTCGTGCGTACACGTCCACGTGCGCGTGATCGCGCTGGGTGAGCCCCGTCATAATTTTTCTTTCGACTCGTAATTTTTGCTTTCGTGCGAGCTGGTCGGCTGTAATGACGTCACGTTGTCTACGTCAACCGATAAACAGAGTATCCCTGTATAAGTTAGGAATTCGGAATCTTACACGCATGCTACGTGATTAGCTGTAACCTTCGCTTCCATCATCCAGATAATTTCAAGTATCTTGCAAAATATACAGAGCCATTTTGTTGGAAATCGTTCGGATAAAGTTTCTTTTCTTTCTTTTCGAGAGTAGACATAGCTTTTTTATATTCTGAATAGATAAAGAAGTAGAACACGAGTATAATAGTTATGAATTGAAAAGTCGAGTAACAAAACAACAATGCTTTCCAGATAGTGCCATGATTCATTTAGGAAAATAAAAGAATTGCTTTTAATATTCGCATAAGTTTTCATATTTTTAGATATGCACGATCTGTGGTTCAAAAGTAAAAGTGAAAGTTCAACAGCCCAAAGTTTTCTTTCTAAATTCGCCAAAGAATAGGAATGTAGCAACAAACCATGAAATAATTCCTCTTATAATATTTGGACAATGGTATGATGTTTTTAAGACTACGATTTAAGAGCGAGACCCGGTTTGTTGGCGGTGATCGAAAATATTCAGCCTGAGGCGGCGATTACTCATGAATTTTCATTTATTCACTCGACATTCACGGAAATTCAATACGTTAACTACAGAATCTATATTTTCCACGGGTCCGCTATAAAATAAAGTGGCCCGAGCAATTAGCACGTTAAATAACTTTCGAAGCTGTTGGTTTTATTTATTTTTTTCACTTTTTTTATTTTTCTCTTTTTTTTATTTATCAGTTTTGCGATCCCGCGTTGCTCCGAAAATTGTTCGTTAGACATATTGCCGTCTATTAATATTATCAATGATTCATACCAAATCACGGGTGCGCAGGAATCAACCATTAAAAATTGTTCAGTACTAAATTCACCAACCGTTTATTGCCGAATCGCAGAAAGAAAATATACGCACGAATGTGTATAAATAATGTAACGTTAACAAAATAAACCTCGACACGATTTCTCGTGTATATTATTTTCTATTTTCCGTCACTTTGCTTTAAGCATTGAAAATATTGAATCGTTATTGAAGAGTAATTCCGACTATACAATTGTATCGATGATGTTTGATCGTTGAATAAAACGCGCATTTGAGCAAATTTAATTACAACGCATTTGTCATACATTTATTTACTTTAACAATGAAATAATATTGTACTTTATTTCTACGTTCGTTCTCATTTCATGGGAAAAAATGCAAATAGCATCAATCGTGCAATTCGTTTAGTTTTCTACAGATATTTTCCGTCGAATAGTTGATTTATTTAAAAATAATCACCTTTCATTTCGGCGTACTTATTTTTAGTTTTATACAAACCATCTTTTATAAAAATTCTACTTTCCACACGGTTGATAAATAAATAAATCAACGCGTTTAAAGTTCGATTATCGTTGGCAAAAAATGATCGCTTCGCACCATGTTGCGGCTTTACTTTCGACGGTTAACACGGTGCCGCGAGGTTGAGCAGAGAAGACGACGCGTTAAGCGAGCACTAAAAGTTTAATTGGGCCGTCGGACGCGTCGCCGCCAAGTGGTGTAAAGGGCAGAAAACTGGGAGGAGTTGGTGCATCCCTTTCTTCGCGGACGACCCAACGGAAAAGGGGGCAAGTTCTGGAGAAAGCCGGGTTCGTATCCGTTGGTCGGACGCGTGGCTCTGCCCCGTGTGAAAAGGAAGAAGAAGCCAGCCACGGAACAGAGGGGTGGAGGAGGGAACAGGGGTGGGATAGAGGGAAAAGATAGAGAATTGTCTCCGACAATGCGATCCCTTCCAACCTGGTGGATCGAAGTGAGTTTTGAAAATGTATGCGCACACGGCCAGATTCACAAGGAGGGCTGTAAACCCCGCCTTAGGCCAAGCTCGGGAGGGTCCCTTATATTCCGCACTAAATTTCACCCTATACCCGACAGACGACGCTACTCCCTTGCTCCTCGCTGCCCCTGACCCATTCCACTTTCCCTCCGTTTCTTCCCTCACCGCCACGAACATGTGTGTACGAGTTTCGTGCCAAAGCAGTGACCCACGAACCAACATATTGGCGTTGTTTGAAGAACGAGAATTGCTCGACGCTCGGTTGGGGTTCCTGCGACAGAGCGGAACGATCGATCGGGTAGCCGCGATCGTGCCTGTTCGCTGTAAATACCGCAGGCCTCCTTTTGATCGTCACGTAGCCGCGTAATGACGAATGCATTCTTCTCTCTTTCCATCCCTCTTCTTTCCCTTGTCTCATCGAGGAATCCCTTCGCCGATAGAATCGCGCTGAATCGTGCACGACGAGACAGGGGACGATTTCCTTTCTTAAGTTGTCACTGGCTCTCCGAATAACGCCGCCGTTTCCCGCTCGATTGCGACTCGGAGGGTGGCTGGTGTATGAAAATACATGTTTCGATCGTTTCAAGATACTCCCAGATTTTAAGAGGAGCATTCCGTGTATCACGGAATTTGTAACATATACGAAAATCGGTACACAGAGGTTGATGTTGTCGATTTTTATAGCGCAGATAGTAAAACGAGTATAATTACTGGAAAGAAAATGTAGCAACGTAGAATAACCATAAGAAAAGAATTGACCCATTCTTTAGACCCGTAGAATTCTTTAGAGGTGAAAGGGCAACGAAAGAACCAAGGAAGATCGTTTATCGCGTGAAATCCCTCTAACCTCGTAGCTTCTCTACGAAGGATCTTTTCCCAGTGTCCGATCGGCGAATTTCTGGCAGGTCCCCGGTTCTAACCTCGAATTTATTCGGCTCCCTCCGTCGGGATTCCATGATAATTGAGGTCTAGCCAACGCGTATAAGGAGGAATATTTGTTCTCTCCACTTAAAATCAAGCCTCCACGCATTCCCATATTACGCGGTTTCGTGCCGCTGCCGGGCCAGCTCCGGAATGCCGTAGCGTGCGCGCCGCCCACGCTGCATCTCCAGTCTCGCGCGCTCGTCCGCACGCACACGCCAAACGGAGCGTCTACGAAGTTTGTAATGCGCGGCGAACGGCGCACACCGTGTGTCGGAGAAAACACGACCTCGTGTGCGAGAGCAAACGCGCGCGGCATCACGACGGGACGGACGCGCGTTAAGCGAGGACGAGCGGTGAGTTCACGCATACACGCGCTCTTCGCTTCGCGCACAGATTAAACTCACGCACAGGCCGGCCCCGGGGGCGGCGTGCCAGCCAACTAATGAGAGAGGCGAGCGACCGAGCGCGATGATAAAGTCTCCGGTTCTCTCCAGAGTTCTCCGTACCAGGACTCTGACCCGAATCTTTTCTTCTCTGCCGCTCTTTCTTCGACTTTTCTCCTTCTTCTTGTTTCTCTTCTTCTTTGTGCAGGACGCTCGCGTTTCCGAGGAATCCGTCGCATGTACATACTCGGTACATATACATATGTGGTAACGATATACATATGTATACGATCAGTGGGCGGGTTGCCGTACAAACGAAACGAGATTGCAACTGAAGAGCCCGTTATCGATAAATTTTACCTCTTGATCATATGATATATACCTTTATGTTTAATTGTAACGGAAGCGTAATGAACGCACGACGTCGGCAATAACGCGGATATTAAACGTTCCTCAAGGCAGCCTCCGGGATTGCTGTTTTTCTCCTCTTGGTCGTTTCACCAGAAGAACGAAAGATCGCGCTGCGGAAAAATCGCTTCCTTCTACAGGCAATTATGCTAATGCGTCACTTAGTCGCGCAACCCTGCACGAGCCGTACAGGCTTCGAAGGAACACAAAACGTACTCTCGAACATACTCCGTAGCGTGGCTCGGTGGTCGCAACGACGCTCGTATGTTCTTCATGGTGGTTTCTTTTGTCTGGTTTGCACACCCGTTGCCGCTTTCTTCGACCTCGAACCAATCCGAACAAGCTTTTAGCCTGCATCCCGCGTATGTCTCGTAGAAATTCCATCGCAAGGGGAGAGGATGTCTGGCTTGTGTTCGCGCCGTAGGTGCACTGTTGAATGTTCAATAAGGACCGAACCAATGTTTTATCGCGAATTAAGAGCTGTAGCCTGTGCACCGGCGTAACGTGCTCCACGACGTGCTTACCTACCGACAATGTTCAGCATGGAATTCGTGCAGAAGTATGCCGCACCGGTCACTGGGCTCGTTTTCAAACGCTACTCGAGCACGCCACGCCATAGGCTGAACGCTTCTCCATAAGCACAGGGCCTGCTATGCTACCAGATCCTGCGTCGGAGCTTCGCTCCAACAAGAATTGACACGCGCTTATTAGAATCCACCGGATAATGGCACAAATCGCGCACCACCGTTGGACTTTATTCCTCGCGTAAGATGCAAAGACTACGGTCGAAGTATCGAGTCGTGTGCCGTTTTCAAATGCTACTGGATCACGCCACGCTGCGGGCGATTCGGCGTAGCCACGAGAACCGACAGAACGTCGCTCATAGTGGAACGAGTGGCTTGGCATACTGTTATTAGAATCACCCTACTTATAGGAACACAAGTACCTATTCTTATATGCATACGTCTTTCCGTGTTTTACC
Source organism: Bombus huntii (assembly GCF_024542735.1). Lineage (NCBI taxonomy): Eukaryota > Metazoa > Arthropoda > Insecta > Hymenoptera > Apidae > Bombus > Bombus huntii. The sequence goes on along the minus strand of NC_066245.1, from coordinate 16,273,523 downwards.
TCGCACGGATGAGCGCTAATTTCGGGACGCTTCGGTCTATCGAGGATCGAGATGCTGCGAGACTTGTGGTTTCGACAGTGGAACATATTGTTATTCAAAACGTCGCGGTCGAGAAATTTTCCTGGAGGATGGAAGATATCAACTTTCCTTGGTCGAGTATTCGACGAAAAATTACGAGGACTTGAGTTGCACTCGAAGGATGTTGCTGGAACAGTTAATTGTACCTATATTGTAATTTTATGGATACTCAGTGTGTATCTTTTTACTGGAAGAGCGGTTGTTATCTAATTGGCTAGAACGATATCGATATATGTAAAGTGCAATACGTAATACAGTAATCGATTATCCTTTTATTTCTTTATTAAGTGAAGAAATATCGTTGAACAGTAATAGTTAAAGTTTTGCAATAGCGTGAAACGCTTAATAATTTGTTAAGTTACATTTAAAAGTGAATCTAAAATTCTGGACGTCCTGGAATATTAACAATACCTGAATTGATATTTTCACTTTCTAGAAATAAATTGTTTCTCTCAATTCTAGAGAAAAAAATACGATCTCCATCACGATGGAAAGAAATCCGCGATAATATCGTGCTCGATATTCCATTCGCGCTGAAACGCGAACCCTCTTACAAAAATATCGTGGGGCTTCAAAGGGCGGTAAACCCCGTTCGGATTCAAAGTAGTAAGAAATCACATTTCAACCGAACCCACGGAGTCCAGACGTTAGGTAAACCAACAATTTGCATGCCATTACCGTGAGGCGTTTGTACTTTGTAGCGGGGCGTTTTGCCGTGGCAACCGAGACTTGTTTATTGTAATTACGAAAGTTCGACTTCCAGTCTCTTATCTCAAAGTCTACCGTCGAAATTGAACGTGCAAGGACCGGAAAAAAGTATCGGATATTTAATGGAATAAATTACTATTGCTTAATCGTATTTATTATGTTTTCGTCATATTTGTACTTGTCGGAAATCACGATCAAAAGACAATTTCTTGTAATATAAAATCATCGAAAGAAATGATAATTGCAAAAATTTTTCATAAATTTACTATGTAATTTGTGTCAGTCTTATCGCATAAGTTACCGTTACCTTTGAATCAATCCCGTTCAACCGTGAACGCTTCACTCATTCTTTAACAGGATGTTTATTGACATAGTGTAGTAAACATTTAAACATTCGTTTATATGATTGTCTTTAAATAATCTCAATTTAAAAAGAAATTCAGTATTAAAAAAGAAGAAAAAGAGTTTACAAAAAGACCGGAACAATGTGATGCAGCCTGGAATCATTTCGTGGGTGTAATCTTCGAAGTAGCGTGGGGTAACGAGCCGTATTCGAGGAAGAAAAACGTTTGAAAAGACGAAATTTGCCACGCGCTTAAGTCAACAAGCTCTTCACCGCCCGCGGAGGAAAAAAGGATAGGAGGTTATTCAGTGGGCTTTCAAGATGCACGAATGTTTTCAGAAAAATCAGCTCCAGATACGCACATTTTTATGGTCCTGACGGCGGTAGCGCCTGACAGCCTCGAGCTGTTCGTGAAACGTGAAAGGATATACATGGAGGACGCGTCGCGTTTGCGGTCCTCATGATCAATAGGGATCAGTATCGATTTCGAAGGATCTGTTTATGGCAGTAGACGGATCATCCGGGATCTATTGATTCTGTCGTTCAACCAATCGGGATCTTTCGTTCGCGTATAAAGATGTTTACGCGAAAAAGACTGTTGTAAAAGAGAAACTCGGATGGAAAATGGAATCATGTCAGGTTGAGTTTGTTACACTAACGCATGTAATGCTATGTGTGAAATTCGTTATTTTTTAGCTCATTCCAAATGTTATTGTACAATAAATCGAACGATCAATGAAAGATTTGTGTTTAAATGTGCTGTGAAATATTTTTGCTTAAAAATATGAAAAGTATAAATTTAATCAAATAAATTTGTCGCTATCCGTTATAGAAGACTATATGTAAAAGGAAAAATTATGATTTATGAAACTGTTCGAATCACATTTCCATTAAACAAATGAATTTACGGAGAAATTGTTTTATCAAGTATTTCGCTTAAACATCGTGAGAATGCTAATATCAATATTTATTTGTTAGAGAGGAAAAGATGGATATTACAGAGTAATCAAGTTTATACGCGTTTCGAGTATGTCTATTAGAATTTGCCAGAGTTATAGACACATCATTCAACTTGCTGCGACGCGGAAACCACTTAGACACGGCCAAAGTTAGGTCATCGCTTCGGATTATTAGGTAATTAGGGTAAGATGGTCTCCGTGACCATCTCGATGATGGAGAGGGGCCACAGTATATGCCAGACTACCTACCGATAGATAAACACATGGGCAGATTACACAGCGCTCTCGGCTCTTGCATGGATATATGCAATTTAACTAGTAATTTCTAACTTACACCAGCTTAACTTTGGGAGTAATGATGTAGTAGTTAAATTGCATCACACGAGCAAGTTATGGCGTTATAATGTGATATGTTCTGGAACAAAGTGGATTATAGTAGATTTCTTAGAGAGTGACTTCTCGGTTAGTTGTTGAAGTTTGGTTACAGGAAAGATTCTGTCTTTGACCGTACGTACGTTGTTCAACGAGGTAAGCTAATCTCTTAATGGCTTTCGTCGTGAATAGCGTTAGGCGGGGAAAATTAAATACAAAAGAATCTGCATCAAGTATGATCACTATAGGTCGTAGTATATGGTTTTTTTTCGAATCCATAGTCTTACTGCGATACACACGCATTTACGTCATCTTACCACTATTACCAACTATTACCAATATTCTCTGGAATATTTGCAACTTTGAAATCTGGGAAGTACTTAACATTTCCATAATTCAAAATCAAATTTGTCTTCCTCGCATTATGATTAGGTTCATATTACAAGGTGTATCAAGTGTTTCTTCCCTCCTCTTTGGAGTAATCTCTTCCCATTCTCGTTTACAACTATCATTAGCAACATTCCACGCGCCCTTTCGCTTTCCGCCTTTCATTCATTACTACGTTTTTACACGCAAACGTGTTTTCTTGCTGTAGTAGCCAATTTCTCAGAATTCTGTTCGCTCTGCACCCTTAATCGCATCCTCTGCGACTTTAAAAAAGCTTACTCATCGATTCGGGAAACATAAGGAAAAAACATAACTTAAACACCATAATAACCGAACCTCATTTGACATTCTACTCGCACTGGACGTTAATTCATGCTCTCGAGCGAGGAAGAGGCCGGACAACTGGCGGCCACTGATAGGTAGATACAGGGACGACGAGAACTTTAATTCCCTTCCTTTGAACATCCTCCTTGTCGAGGAGTTTGCATATCGTATTGGTTCGGTGTCTGCATAGTGCGCATTGTTCGTAGAGCAACACAACTACGCTCGAGATATCGAACATCTATGGTGCTATGCCAAGCCAGTGACGACTCTACGAAGGTACTCGACTCGATTTGACCCGGTCGACCCACTCGATGTTGCTTCGAGTTCGAGTTCAATCGGTTGGTCTCGTTAATTGCGCAACGCCGATCCGTTGTTTGTCGATCTTGCATTTCTCGCTTCTTTCTCTACGGGCTATTCACGAACCATCGTGGATACCCCGAAGGATCGCATCAGGTTGTTCCTGGGCGCTAATATAACACCGGTGCTTCCTCCTCCTCGATCGAGTCACGATTTAACATAGGCGTGGTGCGCCGCTCTCCGGCAAGAAGATGGACGGTTTGACCTCTTGCGCGAGTTTCGAGTTCGATCAGGGTAACTGGAGGCACGTTGTGACGTGTATCGTGGCTTCTTCACGAAGGTAATCACTTTTCTATGGGATTTTAAAATACAAAAACGCTACGAATAACGGTTAATATATCTTCCGTGGTTTGGTTTATTATTGATCGCAATGACTGATTGTTTGCCTTATTCGCAATGTCTTTCCGGATGTTACGCTACTTTCTCCGATCGAAAACATTGCTGGTAACGCTGAAATTCATAACATGTTGAACAGAAATCGATTTAGCATTACCATTGTAAAAATCGCAGAGAATTGATTTCTTACGAGTTTGTAGAGAAAGGAACCACTATCCGGGAGATCCGTCGAACCCAAGATTCATGGTATTCGTGACATTGGCTAGAGAAAGAAGAATGCAACGGGAGTGCGCATGGAACGGCATAAAGTCAGAAGTAGATACAGGGTAAAAAGACAAGGGACGAAGAAAATGAGAACAGAAACAGCGACGGCGTGAAGACCTGCCGAAATCTCCAGAGGGAAAAACAGAAGCCTCGTCTTGACGTGTTCTTCTTCACTTCACTCCTCCGCGCTCCGCCGCTTTTACTCCTTCGGTTTGCACCCTTCCCTTGATCTTTCTCTCATTCTAGAACCGGGGGTAAAAGCATGTAGTGGGATGGGCAGTAGAGGTAGCGACAGCAGGGCTGTACGAAGAAAGGGGCTGTAGCGTGGTAGTCCCAGTTCGCTGGGGACAGGATGGTGGGGTGATACGAAGTCGGGCTACGTACAGTAGTAGCGTAGTAGTCGCTCGTCAGGAGGGATGATTGTAGAAGAGGAAGGGGCATCGATCGGTCATGCGCAGACGATGCTAAGCATTCGTCGTCCTTTTCGTATTACGCCGTACAAATGTATTGGCGTCATACAGTCATACAGTTCGTTCTAGGATTAGAGGTGCGGAGGGTGTGGTGTGCGGAAACCAGCCCTCTGTCCTCGTCACGCACACGCATACACGTACGCATCGTCTACGCGACAACCAGGAATACGCGTCGATCGCGTATTCGATCTTGTACGTTCGTTTTATTTTGGATCTCTTTCACCTCCTCCCTTTTCTCTTTTCACTGTTAATTCGTATGCGAATACATATCTGTAGACATCCTAATTTCAACACCACTCGAATATTACAGCGCATTTTTTTTAAGTTTCTGCTTCTAAATATGGTCTTGTTTCGTAGAAGTCTCTGCTGCGATATTTTAATATATAATTTGAATACAGTGACACGAGTTTATTGACCAATGTAAATACAGGAAGAGAAAATTGTGAAATCGAGAGCAGAGAAGAGGATACGCGATCGGTAGGTCGGTTGACGAAGCTCGGCGCGTTAAACGAAGCGCGCTCGTATAGGTTATATCGCGCAATCATGTAGGTTAGGTTAGGCTATCCCCGCCGGCAGCTGCGTACAGTAGGGAGGCCGCGCAGGGTCCGTCATGTGACTGGAGGCGGAGGCACCACACCCCCGTGGGGTGCAACGAGTAGGGGAAGGTTGGTGGTGGACGCGCCGCAGGTGCGGGCGGGCGGGCTGACGAAGCGAAAGGGAGGATGAGGAGGTAGGGATCGTGGTTTACTAAGGGTGGCTGTCGAGAGGAGTTGGGGGGCGCCGCGGCGCCTCTCTTGCCTCAAGCGCAGTGCGACGTCGCGACGCGCCACGTGCGGTGGCAACACACACCGGGGGAGGTACAACGTACAAAAGTCACTTTCTTCCTTCCTGTCGTGTATCGTCGCGCTCGTCGTCGTTTCCATCCTCGTTCTCGTCCACGCGTCTTTATATCGCGGCACACGGGCCACTGTCTTCTATTAGTATCCACAAAATTTCGTGTCCTCGTACTGCCAAATGGTATCGTAGTGTCTGCCGATTATACGAGCCATCGTCTAAGTAGTCACAGCGAGGGTGTGAGAGCGACAGAGAGAAATAAAGAGAGAGTGAGAAAGGAAGGTAGAGGGAGAACGGAAAGAAGGAGCGAGAAAGAGAGGGAAGGAGAGAGGCACGAGTCGAAGGACGAAACAATATCGCACAAGAAAAGGCGAAAGGTAGGGAGAGGGGAGGCGAGTAAAAGAGAGGGCAAGAAGGGGATCGAGAAGTCGATGAGAAAGAGAGGAAGACGCGGGTTGCATTTCGAATTAGCCCTTGCTAATCTAGCCGAGGATTAGGTTACCGGGCCTTGATCGTGTATGTGAGTAAGCGTGCGCGAGTGCGTATATTCGAAAACAATAGGCCAACCGAAAAGAAAGAGAGATCGAATTGATTTTCTCGTTAAAAGTTAACCTGAAAACCGTTTACCGTGTCGTCCTTTCACGAATAGGACAAAAAAATCTTTGGAAACGCGACGACGTTTTAACACCAGCAAACACATTATAGTTACGTTTGGAGTCGCGTCGCGACGCACACGCTTTCCTTGTGTTTCACAGTGGATCCTCGCGGGGCTACTGACACGAGTGAGAGGAGTTGTAATTTTGTAATCTTGTTTACGCGATTCTAAGCGCGAATCAAACCACGTATCGAGTGTTTTTCTTCGAACGACCCCTCGTGACGTGTGGCGTTACTCCGTTTTCGCGCTCAAAAAACGTCTGGAACGAACGACGCTGTGTCGCTGTGATTTCAATCGTATGGGACTAATTTTGGTGTGTTTCGGCGTGGACAATCTGTTAATTTATTCCAAGAAATTTGTGGTGAGTACGTGAGAGTTTTCTATTCTGTTTTACTGCTTTTCGTGATTTCTTTCTCCGGTTACGTGACATTTAAGGTTATCTGCCAACGAGTATAGGTTACGTAAGCTTGTTCCGTTTTCAATGAAAGAAGACCCGATGCTGTTTTTGTGTAATTGATCGATATATTGAGGAGTTCTAAATCAATTTCGTGACTCGCTCCAGTTTAAGAACTCTAATCATAAGAACTCTATAATCTAGACTCAATAATAAGGACATTTATTTACATAATTTTTATGTCGTTCGTATCAAGCCCTCGTTAAATTCCTGATTTATCATTCCAAGGTACTTAATATGGAACCGTCATGTTAAAAAGTGAAATTTACATAATTCGTACTTTCAAGTGCTGATTACGCCTAATTATAATCGTAATATCTACACGATAAGTACCATTAAACTATTGGCGACCATGAGCATGTATTAATCGAATCATCACCTTGAATATAGCGATATAATAAATAATTTAAATAACGAAATTATGTATTTTTTGTCGAATAGCAGAGCAATATCGACTTACGAAATCACCGTGTACCGGGATAACTCGAGTTATCTTTTCGTTTCGTGAAAGTGTTTACAATTAAAAAGTGGTCGTGCCACCTCGGGGAGCCGTATTTAACTTTGCTTAACTAAGTTCTCTATCCGTTGACGGAGCGCCCGGGGGATTTGAAACGACGACAGTATAATTCACATTTTTTCGAACAACTTTCAGTTTTCTTCTTGTCCGTGCCTTCGTATTTATCTTAATCGCCCGTTTCTGAATTCGGCTTCTATTCACGCTGTTTATATGTTTTCTCTTACATTCCACCAAACTCTCTATTATCTTCGTACGCCTGTATTGTTCTTTGATTTTTTCGAATACTTGTTTCGGTAGATTTGTTGGAAAATTCGAGAATGCATCATCATGCTTTATTATAAACGCCGATTATAACGTTCGAGCTTTTAGCATTGTTGCCGTATAGAGATAAATGCATACATATCATTATTAACACATTCGGAGTTGTTACATATAATCGTCCTCGTTCATTTCAGCGAAATTCATTTCATTTCAAAACATGTTAAGTTTGTAGTGAAGAACCACTTCCGCATAAACATTGCATTGTTCGGTTAAAATTGGCGACATTTCCATTAGTTTGAATTGTTTGCTATAAAAATTTATTTTCGTTGAAGTAAATATTACCTAAATGTAATCTATTAGGTTTATCTGAAATTTAATGCTTTCAATCGTAGGATGCTCACATATATGAATTGTTTGTCTTTGTTCATTTGTTTCTGTATAAATGAAATTTCTTTTATTGTCTCTTGAAATATAGTAATGAACAAATGAAAATAAGAACGAAAACCGTAGTAATACAATATGGCACAATAGAAGAAATATTAAACGAATGGATAATGATGTAAACGGCCACGTAAGCAATTATAGTATTTTAAGCTTTAAAGATAGAATCAGTGTAATCAATTATTCTGAGATATGTATAGGTATGTTTCCTTCTTTTTAGTACCTATTCTACATCGTAGTTCTCACAATGTTATTATACTATGGAAATTCATAAAAATTTCTTTTCTACCTTTTTTCTATTAATCGATCCTGTGTTTCCAACTGTATATAATAAAATTCTTATCAAATATGTTTGCAGGACATTTTTCACGTTGTGGAGGCCACCGACGGAAGATGCCGCCTACGAATCAGCTCGGGACGTGAGTGAGAACTTTCATATTGACGAAGTGCCAACTGGCAACGGGTTCTGAGGATCTACAATATTTTCTCAATCACGGAGGACACTAACAACAATATGTCTTATCTCGCTCTGGACTCCAATGCCTGGCAGGTAAGTGTCAATTTCAATTTTCACTTGCGTTTTCATCGAAACGCAAGCTACAACAGAAGTAACGGAACGGTAAAAAATCTATTGTTACATTCTTACAAAGCAAATTGATAATTCTTGTACACATAAAGTACCATACACTAATTGCTAAAGTATATTGCCATTCGTATCTTTTTAGATTCTATTTTGCAGATAGTAGAATACTTTCTATCAAAGATCGTTATAATACCCATTCATGGAAAAGTGTGACTACTGGTAATTGTTCCCACGATCGTTTTGTTATTACTGGCACAGTCTGTACAATGTTCCTCCTACAATGGAGAATAGTCGAACGATTCGAGTGGCTCAATTAATTCGGCTTTTTCGGCACGCGTTAACTGTGCAAAAGTTAAGAGAAATGCTTGACGAATTGTGGCGTATAAAAGTCGGTTGGGATTATATGTAAATGCAATTACATCGTGTAAATACGTAGTTGTATGACGAACAGAGGTAACGCGCGAAGCTGTGTCGCTTAATTCGTGGAAAGTGCAATAATTTAGATGGTAAATATTTGTTGACGAATAGATTGCTTTTATGGGTGCCGAGTTGTGCACGCGATGAATTTGCGTTGTTAGAAATCACTGGCGTGTTGAAAATGCTAGTATAAAATGTCTAGTACGCGGACGCGTTTCGCAAGTAATATTCAGTTTCTGTTCGCTGCAATTGAGATCGAATGTTTAATAGCTCAGATAAGGGCGCTAAATGCGTCTTGTATAATATGTATACTATTGTTGCGCGATAAAATTTGATGAAACCTGTAATATACATAATTTTCTCAAACAATGTGATTATGTTATAACGGATGGTCAGTTATTCAATGAACTGAAATAGGAGTAGCTTTTAGTCCGGAATTATCTGTCAATATTACTCTATATATATATATCCGTCTTTTTAATTACTCGAGCTTCATTTGAAGTTTTGCTATTAATATTTGTACACCGTATAAATGTATATATCGCGTGATAAATATGCTGAACAACGCAACAGATATACCACAAATAAAACAGGACCAATATTAGACACACAAGCCAAACGTATGTAAAAGTAAAAACATCAATTTGCTACAATTTAAATTTTCATTTACGAGCTTCCTGCGATCCACAGGCTTTTTGATAAAAAATTTCGTGTTTCACGAGAAGGGGCAAACCAACTCCTCGTTTAGACTACTTAGTAGTTTGCATCCTGTTAATTTTCAATTCGTAAGATTAAATAAAGTCCCGTAAAATTCGTTTAATCAAATCTAGCACTCGATTTCTCCGAAATGCAGACGGAATTCACTTTCTGTAAAAGAACGCCACTTGAATAGATATCCGACTCTGAACAGGATTTTTAAGATCGTCGGTCGCGTGCCCCGATTTCGAGCTATTACCATAAAAGAGAACTCGTGGATCGTGTTGAACGCTCAGTCGGACGAAACGAGCCGGTGCAGCCTGTTACCTCGGGCATTCCTAATAAACGTCGCAGATCACCGGGGACAGATCAATCTTCTTCCGTGATCGCGCGACGATCACCGAGGTTCCTCCCCATTCATAAAGCAGCCAACCAGGCGACAGATACGGATCGAGCCGCGGCAACTCGGCTCCCTTTTCGCCGGTTAATTCTCCGCTGTAGTTGCAGTCATTATCGAGGCAAATTAGCGACGCTCGATTCGCGTCCCGACATTCTGTATGCGATGTGGGGAACGAGTTTGCGCGATTACGCCTGCTGAAAAACGACGCCGTGTGCAGAGATGAGCGTAAATTAGGCAATATTCAACCAGCGATTGTCGAGCTCAGGTTCATCTTGGATCTGTTGTTTCATGGGATTAGGAGTAGCGTTGTTTTAATTTTGTCACATTGTTAAATTGGATATTTGCTTTAGAGAGTAAGTTGGATCGAAGCAGCTTCTTAGCTGTTATGCGTGACAATGATTAGATAGATTTGTACTATGAAATTTAATTATTTTAATTACAAAGTCCATTGTTGACATTTTCTTATATGAGGATTAATGGATATTAAGATACATTTTATAATTTAAGGTAAATGTTCTTTGGTGTAATTTTGAAGGTAAATTAGTCAATTATAATGGTGAACACTTAAAAACAATTAACCCTGTGAAGAAAGTTGCCAAAATGAGCAGTTTCGGAGTAAATCAGCTGCTATCGAATCAGAGGTGGTCATGAAAAATTAATCGTACACATCAGACTTTCGTTTAGAAGAAATTTCTCTCGACGGTAAAAAGTTAATAGGATTGCAGGGAAACCTAAAAAAGGTCATTCGTGTAGTGAAAAACATCGGTAATCGTCGAAACATATTCGACACAGTATGGCGGGTATCAAGATTCCCCTTCGGTAGTCACGGAAATCATATAGCGACGGCAGGAAATGTAAGGCCTCAACCATAGCGGATAACGGAAACACGTTTAGGCAGACTCAATCCATATCGAATTATATTGTTAGAGAACTTCACTAGCTTTACCTAGCTTGCCTAAAAGACGGTAGTTTTGGCATCGTAGCCGCCTCTTCCGGTCCGGAGAATACACAATTAGAATTCGTTTTTCAACGTTTAGCCAGGTTCCATTTTCGTAAACATAACGCTCGAATTATCATTTTAATATTAAAGATTCTGTAGTTTGTGATTCTTATTATATCTGCATGTCAGATGTTTGAAATCTCTACTCTACATTTCAATCGATTTCGTGATCTTACCACAAAAAGAGAATTATATCGCGTAATACGTTTAACGAGATATTGCGTTTAACGAATAATTCTGTATTAATAAATTCCAAACAGCATATTGTACACGATATATGTAATTAGTAATTGATAACTCTTTTCTCTTAAACATGAATTTTTGAAACAAATGTCATTGCATTTTGTATTTACTTGCAAGTAGAGCCCAATGTTCAAAATGAGTAAAACAGCGCGTGTCAAAAACAAGATAAAAATATAGGAAAAAGAAGGAAGAACCTAAAGAGAGGGCAGCATAGTATTTACACATTTTCCAATAAAGTATGATGCGTACGCGTGGCAAAGGCAAGCGTCGGCTTGTGTCTTTGCTTGAAATAACAGGGGGTGCATCGAACGTGGAATTAATACTTCGGTCCCACGTGTTGGATTTGTTACTCTTTCTCTCTTACTTTCACCTTTATCGCGTTTTATCTTTGTCCCCGTTTGTTTGTCCATCCGTCCTCTGCGATTTCCACCAATCTTCCCCGATCGAACCGGCGTAAAGGATAGGGAAACCACCAAAGCAAGCAGTATGTCCACTGAACAACATACGAGCAATATTTCATATAGGTGGCCGGGCGCGTGTGCACGCACGTGCATTCGTACACGCACGTGCTTTCTCTTGGAATCAGATGAGTTAAGAGGCTGAAGCGCGGTTTCGTGTCCCCCGCATATTTGTCTTCGCTATCCACTCGACTTTCGCGCTCGTGTCCGCGCGTTAAACCGACGACTTGTGTCGTAGGGAACAGAGTGCGTTCTTCGGCTTCGATTAAGTGAACAATGTCCGGACGAATTTTACGATTTCCCTCCAATCCTTTTGATGGCGTGACAGGTACGACATAAATTGCCCCTCGTATTGTGAAAAGTCATGTAACTAGTGTAATATCGGAATATATTAAAGGTGTAATTTCGTCCGATTAATTATAATTTATTAATAATGGATTGAAAATACAGATATTAGTTAGACAGAGAAACGATGTTTGATTAACAGGAAAACTAAATGCAACGCTCGTATTTACAACAAATAACTTGACAACTATTTGGTAACTCTCTCTCTCTCTCTCTCTCTCTCACTAGCAACTCTAACACTCGACAACACTCGCAACTCAATTCTAACGACTCTATGCTTCGACGTCTCGATCAACTCTGACCCTCGCCAATGCATTCCTGCTCGGTCCTGCACACACACACACACACACACACACACACACACACACACTTTTCGGCTCACATACTCTGGCCTCTCGATTGCCACTCCTTGAAATATGAAACCGTACTTCTGTTCTGACGCTGCTTATCTTTTCTCGCGTCACTGTTACTAGGCGCTCTTGGATGTAAACAAACCACAAAAAGACGGCGTACACGGTGTTTTCTAATTTCAGCCGATCTCCAATCAAAGCTATTCTACGATATTACACTAGTATCTTCGTTTTAAAGTCATTCGATGCCTTGTCTCTGTCGCAACGAATATTAAAGCATTTATTGATTGATTTTTAACTTTAAAATATTGCCTAATAATTTTTCTAATTTTTAAATCGTTGGTAAACTATTTTAGTAACGAATAAACTTCGTCTCCGAATTTTTCTGAGATATATTATCGTTTACAAAATATCAGAAACGAATAGGTTATTAGTTCGCCAACTTTCAGTATTTGTAAAATTTTCGGTGAATTGCGTTAGCTCCGACGTTATATCGTTATGGAATATAAGATCCAGCACCTGTTAAACAGCATTATCCGAGATGTATAAAGTTTGCCAGATTGTCCGAAAACGATATCAATTAACGCAGTATGATCGATATCCCTTTTGTTTGGATTTGAACTCGCAGAAAAGTAAAGTTGTTTGCTTAACACTATCGCGATGTAAGCAATTGCCTCGTAGATTGGTCGCTCGATTACTCCGATTATTTGTCTCTTCATCTTAGCCTAATGCGTGATTCACTGCTTTGCATGGTGAACGAGACAGGAACAGTTGGTGGCTACATCAAAAACTCGGCGCACTTCAAAGTTGCTCGATCTATGGAGCAGCTCACGAGGTACAGGAAAGGAGAGGGTTGAAGGTGGGGATTGGATGACTCGTTTGCGCGGCGAGCGACGTAATGGAGGGTAAGAAAGAAAAGGAAGGGTGAACGAAAAATAAATGATACCCGAATTAGCGTAATCGTATGATGGTTTCACGAGGGAGATTCTCGCGCACCGAACGGATATCACGAGGGACGAGAAATTGAATTTCGATTTCATTCCGCCGTTTGACGTTTACCGCTGCGCGGCCTCGAAGATTTGCAGATTGTACAGCTGCCAAAACTTTTGGAAGGAATTTTTAACGTGTAAAAAAAATCCATTCAGACATAACTGTCATTTTGAACGTGGAATAATATATTGATAATGTTTAACTAAGTAACATCGAAGCATAGATATTATATCTTTTCTCATTATCGATGCTTTATTGCTATGTTTTACACAATAAGATATATAGATTACAGAAATTTATACTTAAACTGAATGCCTTATAACGATCGATGTAACTGTGTAGACCTCTCAGAGATCTACTGGAATAGAATTTGTTCAATTATTGTTTATGCTGTATGAACGCAACACGAGAGGAGAAACAGGGAGTCAGAAAGAGAAAGAGAGAGGGGAGAGAGAGAGAAAGAGAAAGAGAGAGAGAGAGAGAGAGGCAGGCAGGCATGTAGTGTAAACTAAGCTCGCTTTGTTAGCGTTCAAACTTCGATGTAGAACGGAACCGGAATTCTCTAAAACGGCTGATGTTCAGTAATTACAGCTCCACGGGCGAGTCACGTACGCAGCATGCCGCACGCAAAGGGTTGAATAAAAGATGATGAGCTGATGTTGGCCGAGCCACGGCGATGCCAAACATCCGTGATACCCCTTGGAAACGTTGGTTAACCCAGTGACAATGCGGAGAACGAGGTCCATTGTCACCCCCATCGGGTACAAAGGGCTGTGGCACTTTGTTCATGCGCGCTTATGTACACCGAGCATGTTACGAGACACATTCCTGTATAATGCAGAAGGCAAATTCAGTTGCACGCGTTTCGCGGTGTACTGCAATTCTTCCGTCAGAGATAACTTTCATGACTTTTCGAGTAAGCGCGAGAAACTATTAGAGAAACGAAATGAGCGAAGCGAGTCAGGTGAAAATGTGGTTCACGGTGAAAAATGATGATAAGATAACGCAAATCTCCAATGGTACAACGACTCGTAAACTTTCAAACTTTTTGCAAATACAATAAAACAGAATCACTCGTAAAAGGGTGACTCGAAGGTAATCGTTCCTTACTTAAAAATTAAAAAATTGAGAATGATCTAAGGAATTTAGATGAAAAATGGCAGAAGAAAAAAGTCAGAAGGTGTCACATATCTTCCGCAATAATAATTTTTCTAGACTGTTTTCATTTGGCACGGACGTCAGACGCGACGCGCCGTGATCAGTCAAGCGACGTCGGCTTGTGTTTTAGTCTTTAACCCGTTCTGCTTCCAGTAATTAAGACTGGAACATAAAAAAAGAGAGAGGAAGAGATGAAGGGACAGTGGGGAGAGTGGGCGAAGCGAAAGTAGTCGGGAAGGGATTGGAGAAGGAGAGCGAAAATAGAAGAGTAGGTGGGTAGTAGGTGGCATAGGGTGGTTGGTGGTAAAGGTGGTGCATCGAAGTGAAAGGAGAGAAAAAGGAAGGAGGTGAACGTTGAGGCAGTAAAGGGGAGAAGGGCAGGGTTGGTTGTACGATGACATGCTCCTTTGTTCTGCCCTTTTGCGGAAGACATCGTAGCGAGTAGCATTTGCAAGCACAAAGAGAAATAATGACTAGTCCAGTGTTCAACTAATATTTGCTTCCAACTTTTCCCGAGATTTTTTCTCCGAGAATGCTTTCCTTTGTCATTCGCGAGAGCCGGTAGACACGACGTTGACGATGCTGGCCCGGTTCGGCTTGTCAGAAAAGTGTTCTAACGCTCGTGGAGGAGGATCATCGCGTCGTTGCAGAAAAACTGGACTTAAGATGGCTAGTGCCACAGTCTGTGCTATCATCTTATGTATCACGGAAACAAAAGATTATACTTTTGCTCGGTTCGTTGCTTGGCCCTGTTTCGTTCTATCTTTTTCTTGTATACATATCTAACAGACAGCACGTACTACAATTGACTTTCTCGTTCGCGCTCGCCACCTCGATTTTTTCCTTCTGTTTCTACTTTTCTCCTTTCTTTCTTCCATCTTTCAACTCTTGAGATTAAAGAAACTTTATTCCTCTTCTTCGGTGATTTGTTGCAATCCATTCGTTACTGCTCGCAGCGTTTCTCATTGTTGTGACTGCTAATTTATTTTATCCAGAGTAGCTTTGTGGTGCTTTGTGGATAATTCGAGGGTAAAGAAGAGTTTAAGACGCAAATGATCTGACGGCGTTTTCTAGACGACAATTTCTTTCGTACTTTCTTCTTCGTCGAAGAAAAAAACTTGAAATATTATTTAAATATTTCCCAGTGGTGAAACGATCGTAACGGTGAATTTCCGAGGTTTTTCATGGACCACGAACTCGCGAACTGCACGTCGGTAGAAGGGTGACCATTGAATCTACCCTATATCTAGTTTAGTGATCCTGGTTTTTTGAGGGTGGTAGTTGCTGGTCGCAATGGTGGTGGTGAAATCGAGTTAGCCAAATTAACCATGAAATAGACTCCCTCCGCCCTAGTGTCTGTCTATTTCGTCAGCCGTTCGTGTCGTTCGCATCGTTCCACGACCACTAACCAAAGCTAACCAGTCCCCCAGGGCTTTTTAGGGCCACTGCACGCAAAATTGAAGTATCAGGTCCAAAGAAAATGTAGAAACCGTTCTGCGTGACGTTCTTCGGTATTCTGGATAATCGATACTGATTTCGATGATAGATCGGTATATCTAGAAAAAAATCATTTTTCTTAAACAGAGTGCAAAACATATTAATTAAGTAATTATCAAAGAAAATTATCAAATTTTTACTATTTCCGAGTTCTTATTATTTAAACAAGCTCGACATTCGAGTATATGTGAGGATAATTTTAGCCTAAAGCCTTTGCAAATTGCTCCGCGAAAAGAAAAATGTAACACGTGGTGTATAATTAGCAAAATCTTCCGCTTCTAACGTGCATCATTCTTTGCAAGGGCATTGCGTACTTAAGCGTTGGCTATCTTTAATTATTTCTGTAACTGTTAATTAGTTAAATGGCAACTACTTTGTGTCGTACGTTCCTCACGAAAAAGAGAAAAGAAAAATTTCTACCCATGCGGTTCAAGAGCCCAAGTGAACATCTCCCTGACTTGATTCATGGGCACGATGATCCCATTGACAAATAAGAAGGACGCGGGTCGGCCTTTTTCTCATTAGCGGCACTTTGAACTAACCCGCCCACGTTATGACAAACTAGATTAATTTTCTGTCCAAAAGGAACCGCCTTCCCGATCGTTTGTTACGAAATTTCGACTGTCAGAAATTGCCGTGACTGGTAATGGTAAAAAACCTTTCGTTTAACCGATCGCGCCGCAAAACACAGTTGATCCTGCGATTTAGAACGATTCGTCGTCAACGTTTTTTTTTTTTTTTACTCTTTTTTTGTTCGATGTAACATTTGTACACGATCTCAATCGAGTTTTCGTCGTTGAACGTGATTGTTTCGATTCAACACGGCACGCTGGTTAAAAAACTAACGTAAATTCAACGACAACGTTTCGAGATGACAATTTTCATTCTCGAATTACGTCGCATGTCGAACATTCGTAATCGAGTCGGTTCGTTTCCATCTCTATTCTATTCGATTATAAAGGTCTCGCGCTGAAAGGCGGTTATAAAATAATCGACAACGAATAACATCAGATATCACGTATCGCCAGTGAATTATCTTCGATAAGAAATTTCATCAACATACGGTTTTACGAACGTCCGCGCGTGGACAGTTAATTTTTCGTATTCAATCGGGACCACGTTTCATAGAACGCATAGCCAATAACAGAAACTCCCGAGCTCGCTCGAAACGAGTCGATTCGAAACGATGTACGTTTAAACGATCCTGTCTCGTGCATTTCAGCCTTCGATACGATACGTTCGTGTACTCTCGTTTGTAACATTAATTAACTTTCATCAGCTCTTATCGACGCAATGATATAAGTGCCATGTGGATACAGATAGGCGAGTCTGTAGAATACAAATAGCGCGAATAAGTTCCTATAGCGATAATAAAGTCAGGTCAAGAACGTTGCAAAAATGGGGAGGAGGAGGACGTTTTCATTGTAAAAATCAAGATCCGGTTAAAAATATTCAAAGGTAGGAGCGATGGCCGGAGAGGGGTTTATAACTCACGTCAGGCAGGTAATTAGCCGCTTTTGCCCAGCTGTAATGGACCCGCTAAGGCACTAAGCGAGACCCTTAACTTATTTAAATGAACTGGTAACCCATGTCCATGTCCAACGTGAGCCAGACACGAGGCAATATAGAAAAACCATTTATAAGAGCACTATTCCGGATGCCTAAGACGCTTCTTTTCGTTTTGCTACACTTTGGACTCTGCAGCCATCAGATGATCTATTTTTTCGTGTTGACAGGTACGTAACAACGTGTACGCGCGGAGTTCTCTTTATAGCTTATTTTGCTTTCGATGGATCAGCTTGTGCCTAGGTAATTTTCTTACTTGCGTTAAAATTTTTTTTAACGACTTTTAACTCTCCTATTGCAATATCGCAGAATGATAAGTGATCAGGACAATTTCAATTAAATACCTGTGTTATTTAATCTTCATTTATTCTAGAATCGATTTCCAAATTTATATACGAAAATAGACGCAAGAGATATTGAAAGTATCCGCCTGTCGATATCTCCCGTCTTTAAACCCGAGGAGTGCATTGATTTGTTTTCGATGGAATTTAGGGACATGTCCAAAGGGCGAATATTGATTTTATGTTCGGCTGTAAAAGTGTGATTTGAATTTTGATTGCGGGCTGGGAGAGATCGCGTAACAGGATAGTGCACGCTTTGCCAGACACACAAGAGCCCTCAACGAACGCTTACTCGACTAGAAAATTGAAGGAATACACGTTTTAAAGTGCCGAACTCGAAGACCTCCTGACCGATTAGGGTCTTAAAAGGAAAACCTGTGTTTCCTCTGATTTGGAATATACATTTTTCGTCTGCGTAATTAACTAACTATTTTTTTTGTATTTTTTCTTTAGCGAAAAATATTTCTTTGTACATCTGTTACGAAGATATATTTTTTCATCTGTATAAATCACCTATGTATGTGACAGTATCTTTCATCATATTAATTATAATAACATTAAATGTGCTAGATCGCTGAACCATTTTTTTCCCTTCGACTGATTTAATATTCAGTAGGTTTTATTTTGTGCATTTTTAATATAAAAATTAAAAAGCAACGACCGTCACGACGTAGGCGTTTTTCTAGCTGAATCATCTTAGTTTGATTACGATCTTCAGCGAGCCATAATTCGATAATGATACGAAGGCACAGATTTTATCGTAAAAGCATGCTAATTTCGCTTTTGTTGTAACCCAAGATGCCTATAATCTGTGGGAACATAAAAATAGAGATTAAAATATCATCATAGATCGTTTTTATTATGGGGACCAGAGCCCTAGTTTCCTTTTGTCAACTCACACTTTGCAACGATACGGCACATGGATTTCTTCGTAATATCTTACGCAATTATCGTTAAACTAGCGCAATTGTCGTTAAATGAGCGCATTTTTTATAGAAGCAAGAGTTACTGTATAAAATAATGAAAAGTAAAAAAGATAGTAATAACCTAATCTATTTTAGTAGATTAATGATGTATTCGATGTATTTGAACGTAAGTAAAGATCTATATCGCGTAATGCCGATGCCCGAGGATATGCTAACAGAATATTATTTCACTTTATGTTGTCATTCTGGCGGTTGACGTGAGTCGCCATACGTTACGATACCCAAGGCGTATTTCTGGTGCATCTGCATGCAAAGCTAATGCAAATAAACGCAACGCGTGTCCAAAACATCATTTCGCATAAGGATATCGCGTTTATAATGCGCGAAAGTCTCACAGTGCAATATCATTAAACAAACTCATATCGCGGTCGAACTGTTAATTAACGTTGCTATCCGAGAAAATTTAACATGTTCGTATCTTTCTATTGAATCGTTTTCGTCTACTTTTTAACAAGTTTTAATATTTCATTATTAACGTTATTGTAATAGCGTATTGTTTCTTCTGTAATAAAATCTATATGCTTCTTGCTTTTGGTAATATCTTCGATCTAGATCTTCATTTGCATATTAGCCATCTGCAAGATGCCTCGCGAGCTGAGAAACATCGTTGACATTAATTGGTAAAATCGAAAGAAATGAATATATCGTTGCTTCTTAAACGATGTTTGTTATGTACCTTTACATACCCTTACATTTACCTTTGTCATAAAAGTTTTTATATATTACTGGAAATGACTTACAAAGTATTATCCGTTTCTTTTCAGAGATACCATATATTCTTTCTTTACTCGCAAATCTTATCCTCTCGGGTTGTTAAATCTATTAAAAAGGGTATTTCACTTAAACTGTTGCGTCGTTCGGAAGTGAAAATCCGCTCTCTCTCTCTCTCTCTCTCTCTCTCTCGAGCATACATCAAGTTTGCCCGAGAGGGTCGGTTGAAACGGCCAGACGCAATGTCGTTAAACAAACTCATAACACGGACGAACTAGCTGTTAATGTGATCATTCGCGGTTCGATCGGTGCACACCCATCTAATGATCCTTTCAAACACCTCACCACCCTTAACCATCGGGAGCCCTTACAGTTTTTTCCGTGGCATCGGCAGCGTCCACATTCTCCGTCCCACCGTGACTCGTTCGTCTGTTTTTGGCTCTCTTAATATCTCGTGGCTCCAATTAGTTCTGAACGTCGGACCGTCCGATTGTCCGTCCGTCTATCCTTGTGTCTGTCCATCCATTCCGTCGGTTCGTCCGTCCGTCTGTCCGTGGTGCTGTTTGCACGGTGCGTTGCTACGTTCCTCTCGTTCGTTGCCTCGGCTCGTTCGTATCCCTCAGCTTCATTAAGAAACGGTAATGCGTTTTGTTTTTCTTTTACGCTCTCCTCTACCGAAGGGGAACGAGCTAGGGACTCTTTTAATAATCCCGCAGCACGCTCAGAGATTTATTATTTTCGGACTACGTTGCTGGATAAGTCCATATGGCTGACGCTCTCTTTCTTCCCCTTTGTCTCTCCTTGTCCCACCGACGAACGGTAGACTTTTTCCTTTTTGCTATTCTTCTTCTTTTCTTCTTCACCCGCGCGCCACAACCGCGCCGGTCCTCCTGCCAGTTCGCGAACTTCTGTACAGGGTGACCTAATAAAGCGCGGGCGAACCACAACCTCTCTGGAGGTTCTGTCCGTCCGGGCACTTCGTCTCAAATTCCTCTTTGTCACGAAGAAATTTCGTGAACAGTCACCTAGCGAATGGGACGATCGATGCGGGGGACTTTCAACTGATAGAAGCGAGTCATAGATTCTAAAGACTTCTCGTAGATGAAAAGATCGACTGGTAAGAACGTTTCGATCGTCCGTTCTTCTTCTGGTTTAATGATCGTTAGGACGAGACGGTCGTACTTCGATTCGATCACCGATACACACATAAAAGGAGATATATCTGGAGGATGTGGTGGTTGGTACAAGCGTTCCCCAATAGTGTCGGCATATTTCACTAGAAGTAGAAGTTCAACAAGCCGTAAATTGTAGCTTGTTTGGCGTCAACGTTATTTATGATTGCCCCGATTGTGCAAGTAAGACTGACTATCCTTGGTTTTACTTGTCGGAACGATCTTGTAGAAATGTGTATCGAACGTCTGTTTTTAATATTTTCTCTCTTTCCAGCTTAATTATCATATGTCAACTAATGATTTTGCTCGAGTGTATTTGTAAATAAATAAGAGGTAAAATGAAAATAACCATTTTGTATATGATATTTCTTCAAAAATCATACACAAAGAGAGCCGAAATAGATATTGCACACAGGAATTCTTACGGTTGCCCTGACTATGGCGGCTCGATCGAGTCAGAAGATGCTCCACTCGTTTGGTTATAATTCTTAGGGGACGTATAGCTATAAGCATATTCCGGTCCTTTGATTTAACGAGGTGTGGTGTCGGTTATACTATAAACGGTACATCGGAGCGCCTATAAACCAAACGGGCTAGTCGGTAAATTAGGAACTGAGACCTCTCGTAGGAAGCCCCTAAAAATACAATTAACGAGTCGTTTAGCGGATATACCTGGCGTAGTTTGCTATTCCTGAAGATTGCTTAGCGTTCGTACAGAATGAGTGGAACTGATTTTTCTCCGGTATCTATTCTCTATAGTTTGGTGGATCAGTAAACATAGAATGTTTTATAATGTAAGCTAAAACTGAACGTCAGTAGTATATCCTAAGAGCTGAGATTCTTCATTTCCCCAGTTTTCACTGTACATTAGATGCTAAAAAGTAAGATATGCAGAGCTTCCTTGGCTGATAAACCCACGTGTATTTTCTTCTAACATTAGTCATTCCTTTTGCCGTAATCATTAGAGTTGCTAGATTTCAGATTAAAGCAACAATCAGTAACAGATCTCTTTTTCTCGTAATCAAACCAAATTCTGGTCATGTGGAAAAAAACGCGATACATCATGAACGACGATAATTCTCTCAACGACAGCATCGTCTTAGCAGTAAATTACGAGTCGCGTAGTTTTATATTGTGTCCATAGCATGGCCAACTAATATAATCCACGATAAATCACCGACCGAATCTGTAGCTTAATGAGTTTTTAGTGGCGGGATTCATCGACCGTGATTCATTTTGTTTTTTAATCAATTCTTTAACGCTGTGCTTGGATACTGTTCTAGAGAGCACGGCTCGCTACCGCTCTCGAATTCTCTACAATATTCGGTCGACTTACATTTTCATCGGAACCTTCCTCTCCTCCTCTTTCCAATCCTGATTATAATTTCGTTGCTTTTAATTAATTTTGATATTTTTAATGATAATTAACCGATTGTTCGTCATTACGGCATTTTATTCGCAACATGAAACGTTCATAAATTAGATAATTAGCTTTATTTTACGTAAAGGAGCATTTATTCACGCGACATAACGAGAATGAAATTCAACGGATATTATACTTGATATGATTAAATATTAAAAATTTTTAATAAATATTAATTTGGTTTCAATGTTAATATTTCCACCGATTGAATGTTTTCCACTAATTTAAATAATCATCCTATTATTGCATCATTTAATTTGTATACTATACGTTATTTTGTTGTCTCACGGGATTGAAATTTCCGCGAAATCCTCGAGAAAAGAATCTCGACAGATAACGTGCGTGTTCGCCAGCGAATTGAAAAGTAATTCAGGAGCAAACATAATTACATGAAAAACGGTCGGAATTATTTATGCGGCGCTTTAGTTGTTACGCGCTTACGAATTCAGTCGGCTGAAATGCGTTTTGCATAGAGCACGGGTGAAACGGTAAATTGTATATCATGAACCGGGCAACAAAAGCGTAATATCACAGTAATCAAAACGAAGGGAAATATAACGCTAGTGGTTTCAAAGAGCAGAAGACTTCTATAGGCGCAGAAGAGAAAGCGCATTGTAGGAAGTACAAAGGGTTTCCAAGACACGGGAAATTCTGAAATTCAAAGTGGCGAGAGAAGGTTTACGCTAACTGCTTCGTTTCGGCAAATATTAAATTATCAAATACTGCACCGCCGAGTATTACCGCCTTCGTATTAATACTATTAATATTTATAGTACGCGTATATCTAGCCGCGTAAAAAGAACGAAGAAAGACAAAGAAGGAAAGGAGATAGACAACGAGAGAGTCGCGCAGGTTGTTCCAGGGAAATGTCGAGTAGCGAGAGAATTTATAACGGGGCAAACGAGAGAAGCATAGTTTCATGCGCATTATAAATACAAATACGAGGATATAGCAGACGAGAGGCACGGGAACAGAGGGAGAGAGAAAGAATAGAAAGAGAGGCCGAAGAAGGTGTCGGTGCTGAAGCCCTGCGGGATACGACCCCCGTGGTGAGCACACGACTCCCGAAAGAGCCTCCGTTTGGGAATCGCGCCTGCTTGTCCAGTCAAGTCAACCTGTCGACCGTTTCTTTTCCATACGGTGGTCAAAATTGATGAAGAATGCCCCTCGGAACGAGATTATAGATTACGATCGTTATTAGCCACCGATATATCACTTCTGTACGATTCCACCGTCTTGTCCATCGTGGTCGAATATTCGCATTTTATGACACACTGTTGCGACGTGTTTGCATTGGCGTTCGTATGTAAGCGAATTTCTATTTGAAACTACACCTAGCTGCCGGCACAACGATCAAAAGAACGTTTATACAATGCAGAGTCGGCATTGTTCGCTGTGGAAATTTTTTATTGATCACGGCGATCGATCCCGGTGAAATTCTGCTATTAAGATCGGAGATAACGCGAATTGATAGTAATAAATCACGTCGATCGGTAATTATTGTCTATTGTAAATAATTGCAATTACCAGCGTCACCGATTTGTATTTACATTATACCACGCGCGAACATTGGTGATATTGGAATAGCGCTGTCCAGAATTGCTCTATTCTATGGATGGCACGGGTCAAATTATTCTCTAAATTTGTTCGGGTCGAGCGTAATAGCATTTAAATTCCGATGGTTAACCAATTGAATGAAGACACAGTGATTATTCGATTTTAAAAGGTATTCATTTCCATACAATCCCATTAATTGTTTCATTAAATCCTGCCAGTTTCGACTTATAACGTCTATCTAAAAAAAAAAAAAAAAATCAAGCAACTTTTTCAACCCATAACCACGTACAACGAAGATTCTTTGCTAAGAAGACCGTTCGTCGTAAAATTTCTTGGACGCCACAATGTTGGTTCCATGAGGCGCGATGATGAAAGCAAGAAATCAGCGGGCAAACGCGGTTGGGCCGCTCGTCGAAAGACGGATCTATTAAGGCTACGGCCGTTGGGGCCGCGCTATGGGGTTAGACCTGTAATTAACCGGTAGCTCTTTTACTCGCGAGAGAGCGTACAACTGGCCGTTTAACGGTCTACTTTTATTGGTCGCTTATTGGTTATTTTTGGGGCCGCAGTAGCCCGAGGCGCCGACCGCCTCCGGCCGGCGTGCCATGTAACCGGAAGCCGGAAGTGGCTAACAGAGATCGGCCGCGGATAATGGAAAGTATCGTTCTGCACACTGACACTTAATAGGTACTTAACCACGAGCGGGCCTGCGATTCGAATATCGAATTTGGCATCGATTACGTGCCGCGTATTAATGGCTCATCCGCGTGCCGCTTCATTCACTAGAGACACTGATCATCCATTTCGCAGAGGACGTGGAGACGATCTTACCCGTTGTTTTCTCCAACTTGTGTCTTTTCCTTCTTTGAAAGTGCCTTCGTTTAAGGCTATGGTTTTTGATTGTCGAAGTAACTACTACAAGAAAAACTCTACATCTTTATTTATGTACATCCATGACCTGGAGACTGCTATTACGCAGAAGTTTCTAAATAAGGAGAGGTTCATATTATTGTACCCTTGAATGTACATTGTGTTTTGGGTTGCAAGGTCTAGGAACAAAGGAACTAATAAACAGATTTCTATTTATGTTCCTTGTAGCCTCTAGCTAAAGCTATAAAATTAACTTTTTTGGTAATGTCCCTTTGGTATAAATATATGAACGTGCTCTCTATCATTCCATTGTATTGTAACTCAAAGAGAGTAAAGATCTGAATCAGCATAAACTTATACATTACATTTATACCTTTAATTATTTCAATATACTTTTCTATTACAAATTCATCCACTCGTTCTTCAATTAGTGAACCTCAACCTCAATATTGACGAATATGAATTTGTGATCTCTGTAAAATGTATAAGTATGTACTTTCGTCAGCCTGTATAAATTCTTATGAATGTATACATTTCAATCTTTAGATGTTTTATTCGCCAGTACGATATTTCGTCAGAGCATGTATTCTCTATAATCATAGCTTAATCATAAAGGTGAATGGTAATTATCAAAAGCTTTTATTTCACTATTTATGTACATACATTTTATGCACATAATATATACATTTTATCAAACTACGAGGGTACGATGTAAACGCGAGAATTTAATCGTACGCGTTCAAGTGAATTTTAATCCGTTCTGTCGAGAGCTTTAGCCATCAGAATTAATTCCTCGCGGCGCTCGAATCGATAAACGATCAATACCGGCGAAACGAAGCTTTCGCTAATAAAATCCATTATCTATGCCGGAGAAAATCACCTAACATAAATTGGATCACCCGGCTCGCTCTCCATCGTGTTAGGCTACCTACTCGAGCCAGCTACATTCTCTCCTATCGGAGGGTCAGCGTAACAAAAGTGAAGCTTACAGTATCATGATTTTAGCTTCGCACGTGTCCTACGAACCCGTTTTGTTTGCTAAGCGAAGTGCACTGAAGTACCCGTTGTTTGTTAGACAGCACTATTAAGCGCACTTCACGGCCCGTTCGGGTTCGAGAGTTCTTACCACGTGCTCGCCAATTTCAAGCCAGAAGTATCGGCCGCTGTCAGCGAGCCCGGCCTTTTGATTAATTAATCGCCCAAAATGATGAATATCCTTTGGCTCAGCGGGTGTTTTAGTGTTTTGTTTAATATTTACTGCAATCTATCTAGCCAGCTTTACACTGTTCTTCGCTTTTCGTCATACCGATGATCACGTAGTAAATGATAGAATTATTAAGTCTAAGAGAGAAATAGAAAAATTACAAATTGACTGGTTTCTAGTAAAAGTTTGGTTACGTAAAGCAAAGATTTTCCTTGTTGAGTACCAAAAGTCTTTTGCAGCATGGTAGTTTAGTATGATCGAAGGTTTCGCGGTTGAATGGTTTTGCAACTATTATCTGGATCAAGGGTTGCAACAGCGAGGCTCGAGATTATACGCAATTAACGCTATAACGACCGCCTTGGTCAAATTGGATTATTTTTTTCCGGCAACGTTTCAATCAAGCCCGTCAACGTCCCCTTCAGCTATATCGAAAGATTCGACCCTGCAATTACTTTGCTAATTAAATCACGATCGCCTCCGCGGCAGATGTTTCTTCGGTCAACGTCAGGTACTGAAAAAATGGTTGAAACGCTTTAAAAAAGAAATGAACGTAGAATGGATGCCTTTGCTACGTAGAACTTGTCTCTCTCGATACATCAACGTCTATTATCGATACTCGTTTGTTTTCTCATTCATCTTCGTTTTCATGCGATGAATAACCTATTATTAGGAGAACTACTACTACAGTTTCCATTCTAGTTATTAGGCGTATTTTTAATAAAATCGTCAAACCGATTGTAACTATTTCATCTTCCTGGCGATCAAGGAAAATGAAACTATATCGATCATTTTCTCTCCGAATTAAATCACTTGAACAAAGTTACGTAAACGTATTTACGTACGCGGTCGTTTAATTAATAGAACCGACAAAAAGCACGACACGTAAAATATACGTTTAACAGTTGGAATTACTTTTATATGTTACCTATTAATACCATAACACGCTCATTTCTCATTCTAATTACACCAAAGCCATGTGCACTACCTTTAATAAAGAACACGAATGCATATTCCTGTTTTACAAACGCAATACTAGCTCTTACCAATGTTCGGAACTCAACTTGCTAGGAGTCATTAAAAACGCGCCCGATCAAAGAACAAGTAGCACATGTTAAGCCACGAAACTGACAATTATACTCAGCTCGTTATCTCGCCATACTATCTATATTTGCAACAGTCACATTTTCCACTCTTATTTTAATAGCATTCTCGTATTCCGTCTGTTTTATGCGCGTAGCCCATTCGACCTGTGAAATATATGCCGCCTCCGTGGCTTCATATCCCTCCCAAACCCCTCAAGCTCTTCGCCACGCCAGTTCACCTTTTTCATTGTTTTTCTCTGTTCTTCTATCCTCTGTTTTTCTTTTTTACCCTTCACTTTCCCTCTTCCTCCATTTTCGTCTCATCTGTGTCAAACAGAGAAAGGAAGCGAGAGAGTGAGTATATATTCATCAGAGTGTTGTTCCTCTGAAGAAACCTAAAACTGATGGTTAATTATATTCGTCCCGCAACTGAACTCGGACTCAAGAACGCGAGGGGTCTTTTTTAGTTTACGGCACGCGCCGCCACGTGGCGTCGCCGTGGACCCGTGAAGAGGAAACGAGCAGCCAGCGTTCGGCTTATGCCCATCCGAGTTACTGTTACCGATATGTAGAGAGGAATACGTGAAAGCCTCTCCATCGACAGAAAAGACGCACGCATGATGAGCTCAGAGAGAAATGCTCGGCCATTATCACACCCTGTGAGATCGGAAACAATAACGTGGCGTTTTTTCGTGTGAATCGTGAGGACAAATTGGAATGGGGATAGCGATCGAAAGATTACTCACGAAATGTATGGTATTGTAGGTCAATGTTAATAAACATAAATTAAATATGTTAATAAGTTATAAATAAGAAATCGACAGGTGTTTTAAAGTAAATTTATATTCATCGTGCGAAGAACTTCATTTTACATTACACTAATATTCATGACTGAAATGGAAATTTAAGCTCGTTTAAATTCGGCGATAAATTAAGAAAACGCGACGTTCATTGGCGTTTCATTGGCGCATTGACTCATGACGATTCCTGTTGAGCCAGCAGGCAGGGAAATACCAAGGTTCTGTAATGACTCTCGCCTTCAACTTGCAAAGAGCAAGGGAAAGGGACGCGGTTACAAGGTAACCACAAAACCAGTTATCGGGCCGAACAAAATGTCTTCGTGATTATCAAAAGAGACCACCAGGATCGCTAATCATCATCGTGATTACCACGACAATCCCTAGCTAGCCATTCCGTGTGACGATAATTAAAGTTCATATATTCACAGGTGTACTACTGCCTGCAGTCTTAAATGTCGTCGACTTTCGCACATCGTTTGCGTTCTACTGTGTAATACGTCGAATCGATGGTTACTTTCGACTTGTCCCGTTCACCTCTATGTTCTCGCCCATCTCGCCATCGAGGATGGACGAGAAAGCAGTAAATTGTCCCGCGTGTAAAACCGCACGATCGGTTGTTTTGCATTTCAAAACGTGGTCAAGCACGCGAATTCGTCGAACCTCCCTTTCAATGTGATACTGTGATGCTTGCGGTTATTAAGCCACGCTCCTTTTTTGTCAAAAATTACATACATTCGACGACCGTGTTCTCTGTTGTCCTGTGGCATTACAAGTCATGACATTATACACACGACTGGTACGCCGCCTGATTTCTTGGGGCGACGATAATTCGAATTCTTACAGTTTCAAGCTCATTTTGTACTCGGTATGGTAGAAGCGCGCCGTTTCTTCCCTTTCGTCCGACAGTGTTTCGCACGAACTACGGATACGAGAGCATGTTGAAACGAGAAACGGTGGTTTGTACACTGGTAGAGAAAACGATAATGCTCCGTTCGTGGCCGAGCCCAAGTAAAGGCCAGTAAAACTATCCGAGCTGCTTGTCCCGCAGCGAAATGCGCGCATCGGTAACGCGTGGGATTTGGGACAGCTGCTCGGGACAATTAATATGAATTATGGTAAACACCAGTAGACCCACTGAAAGGGATCATCCGTGGGATTCGCATATTCGAAGGCAACCGAGCATACAGGCCCCGAATCCGCTTCGGGCGTGCAAGCGAATGTTTCTGCGCGCATTTTCACGCAACGTAAGTTTGAAAGTGGTTCCTTATTTTTGCGCGAAAAGTGGTGTTTTTAAAAGAATCGATGCAATCACGTGAGGTAGCTTGATCTTTGTTGGTTATTTTAATTCATGCGCATGAAAGATAATGTCGTTTAAATTGCGATACTTTCTTATTTAGTACACGTGATATATATCGTTACACATCGTAACGTCTTGATGATATACATACATATATATTCGATCAGAATATTTTAAAATGACATAGTTTCAAAGATAAGGCGGTAACAAGTGGTTTATAAGTTTATCGTGAACGTATGGATATATAGGAATTAAGTCTTGTAATTTATCAGCGCAGTATGACATCTAAAGCATGTTATTATGAATGTTGTGAAATAGATGC
Source organism: Bombus huntii (assembly GCF_024542735.1). Taxonomy (NCBI): domain Eukaryota; kingdom Metazoa; phylum Arthropoda; class Insecta; order Hymenoptera; family Apidae; genus Bombus; species Bombus huntii. The sequence continues at coordinate 16,244,295 of NC_066245.1, read as the reverse complement.
GTACGCGTATCCATCAATCGGACTACACATTTCCATTTTCCCCGAGGCGTAAATGTTACCGCATGCATTTTTGTTTGCAATAGACCCGCAGGTGTTTCACTGACCTGTAAGCGTCAAGTGGGTTGTGTTACATTACGTAACAATATCGGTTAATCCACTATGTCATCTTCTAAATTTACATTGAAATATTCTAAATTGTTATGAATTTGATTAAATAAAGTTATCATAGAAATTTCTTATCGTTAGCAAAAATTAATCTAATTCGAGAATTCTGACATTAAAGATAGCAAACTAATTCCTTAAGTTGAATTAATGTGATTTTCTAAAATTTCAAATGAAATTTCGTTTTATTCAAAAAATTAAAAATTATCGTTATTGTACGATACTCAAATTTCCCATCAACTATGACAACTATATAAATTATTACAGCAAAGTATTACCGTAAATAGCGTTGATGACGATCAGTAACTAGCAGCTACATCGCGGAACGTTTTAGTTAGTTACCACGTGCAAACTAGAGGTGTGAATCCGGACCAGGTAACATGCGGTCGAATTTGTCGACATGCATTTGATCGGTGCTTGCTGACTCGGCTTCTATGTGTTTCGCGTTAACTTCTTGCACGCGACATGCCCCGCCGTGAAAATGGCTTGCCGCACTTATTAACCGTTGCAATTTCCTTCTAATTGTATCGTTATAACGGCGATCCAGGTTACACGTAATTACAGAGATCGCCACTGCAATTTTCGCTTCGTAATTCACACGCTGATTCCAAAATTATGTGGAAGCCGCTAAGCTCTAATTGTTCGCTTCGGCGTTGCACCAAGAAGTTTTAATTTTTAATATTAAAAGAATGAAAGAATACGCACACCTCGCATAGTTCTCATATTGCAGTCAAATTTCTGAATTCAGATTTTCACATACAAATGTTTCGATCGAAATTTTAGAGTTAGATTCAAATTTCTAAGGACATTTTATGAGAATCGAATTCTTTTTCGCGAATCATCAGCGACCACGCAGGTGCCACCCGAACGATGTGAAAGTTAGATCGCTTGGTACAGCCCGATGACCAGATACCGCGCAATGTTGCTGTCTCGATTATCGCGCGCGTTATCGACCCATCGGTCGAGCGTGCAGAATGATTAAGATTCCTGGACAAAGACGAGCCCATTAACTTCGACAATTGCCCTTCGATAATCCGTACAGATAACGTTCCCGCACTCGTTATTATTATTCCTTAATAACATTCGTACGATCCGCACAAAGACATAAAATCCAGTAAATATAATAATCGAACGGTCAAGTCTGGTAAACGTATCGATTATTATTATGAACGAGGAAAGTCGGGCGAGTATTGTATGCATCGATGTTGCGTCGATTGTAGTTTGAACGAACTCTAATTAGTAGTCGACCATCTGCGTATGAATCGCTTTCGACGAATTGCGGCAACTCGAAGCAAACGCGGTACAGAAAACCCGTTATCCAATTCAAAAATCGTTGCGTCCTCGCGGCTAGGTTTTTATGTAACGTGGTTACGCGGCCACACGCAGAATTTCTCGATGTAATAAGTTTTCTTTTATAATAAAATAATAAATCGCTAGATCTTACAAAACTAGAGGCATCTGCAGCATCTTCATTAACGCCAATTTTTTAATGCTACTGTATACACCAAAAAAATGTTTTTTTTTAATTTCATTTTGTAACTTTCGAAATTTTCGAAACCAATTCTCTGGTCCGTCCAAATCGCGTTCGATGTATTGTTTCTTGTACCAAATTGGATCGTAGTATAGAGGGAAAAGGAAGATTTTAATTTGAAAAACGTCAGTGTCAGAAGTACATTTGTAATGGAAGCGAACCGATTTTGGTGCACGGTGATGATTGGCAAGTTTTTCGACTCGCGAGTGACTCCGGCTCCTGGTGATAGCCGATAGGCGAAAATTAATACCCGTAACGAGAGGGAAGCTTCGGTAAACGACGAATTCAATATTTCGAGGGACAAATCGTTTGATATGAACGAGGATGCAGCGCGGCGCGGCGCGACGCGGTGGTGGCGGCGTGTACGCTCGCGTGGCCGTTCACCTGTCGATTCGGGATTCGTTCTCTGTCGAAATGCAGCTGACAAAATAATTAGTTTCCAAGGCTCGCCACGTGAATGGAGAAGTGGATCCGCTCTCGGAATCGCGTGTATCGGAATCGCTAAAAAATTGCGCTCTATCCACCTGTCAACGAATGCGTTATGAACACGTCGCACAACTCAATTCCCCTTCCAGCCTCAAAAACTCCGTCTCTTTCATTTGGAATTAGATGGTTTAATTTTTATAATATCGTATGGTATGACGTTCGGAGATATATTGCGCGTCACGGTTCGAAAAATGGGGGAGGGCTTTTATTATTCATGTCCACCTGGTACAGTTGATTTATCGAAAAAGCGACGGTGAAAGTGAAGTACATATGATAAAGAAACACGATATCTTTGATCGCAGATAGTTAAAAATCGTTTCTCTATTGAATAGTTATCAGTTAATTGGAAAATTCGAGTTGTAGTCGACGTTGATAAATCGGAGCGAACCAGTCGAAGGTAATTTGTTCGTTAGTTATACAATCTGAACGATTAATTCGGAGTTGGTTAACTCAGAGATAGCAATTACAAAGTATTAAATCATAATAAGCGTACAGATTCGTACATTATCTACATTTAAATCTTGTGTTGGGCATTAATGCCGGGATTACATTAACATCGTGCACGTAGCAACGATAGAGAATTATTTTTAAAATGTCACGAACGATGAAAAGTGACAAGAATGGCCTATTTCCTTCATTTTCGCTTAAGTGACTTTTCGTCGACGGTCCCAGGTAGAAAAAGTAAGTCTGATCGTGACTGATAAGTTCGATTTGCCATGTAAACTCAACGCACTGTCCAACACTTTAACTGCGTTTCGTGCGCGTGAAGGGATTATTTGTCATGTTTTCTGTACGTAACGTATGATTTTAAACTTTGCTGTCACATACTAAAGTACACAGTCACGTAGTAAAGTTCTGGAAGATTTGAAAGATACTTTGTTTCTATTGTTTATTTCTATAAATATCTTGTTAACTATTTATTTATAATATAATCTTAAATTTCTAAAAATATTTCTAGAAAGATACATTCTCCTGTTGCTATATTAAGCACTCTATCGTTTTAAACTTATCCCATTTTATCTTCATTAGATTATTATCTTGATTAAATTAACATCTTAAAGAGTATTCGCAATTTTATATTTTTCCGAATTTTTGCTTACCGTTTATGATATCTTTTATCGTTAATACTAGCTAATATTCATTCTTACCACGATCTGAAACTGCAGTTTTCGTTAAATAACTTCATACACCTCGATAATACCTTTTGGTACTCGATATTTTTCTTTTTTCTCTGAACGTTTTAATGTTAATTAACTATCGTTCATGAAGTTTATCGGATGTTTATTATTTAAGTATAATATTGACCTTAATAATAGTTAACGATGCCATATCGATGTATGCTAGAATGTAGTTCTGCTTGCTCGCAGAAATTTAAGTGGTTCGGAGTATACGCGTTATAGATAATTTTGTCCCATTCGATGGTAAAAAATGCCGTATACAATGTGGATTCAAGGGTAGTTCCAGGCTGGATACGGGGCTGATAGCTCCGGGCTGATAGATGTCGGCTAATTATGTAGCCGAGGAGTCCTGGCTACGTCCGGCCAGGAAGAGAACTCTTGCTTGTATTCTTTCTTCGGCCCTAACGTCGCGAACGACCACCCATTGACAATAAAATCTTTGCGTTGGTTAAACCGAAATCAAGTCCAAAGTGATTGTCTCAGCGTTTTTTGTGCTCTACGAAAAATTCACGATGAGGAGCATCGTTGGGATAATTTTGATACACAGGTGTTGTGAATTTGTGTTTCTACTTTAATAGCAAGAACGTATTAAAATAGAATTAAGATAGATTTAGTGTAATTGAGTGAATTAAATTATTAACTTTGAATTTGATAACACAGATACTAATATTAGGGCGTCCGAAAAGTTTCTTTCCTTTTATAAGGAAATAATAGATGCACAACATTTTCAAATGTTTAGGACAGATGTTAATAGACAGATTAGGTTTCATATTTGTATAAAGATGCGTTGTTGTAAAGTACGTGTCTGTAGGAGAAAGACACATTTCGGACAACCTAATATATTATGTTTTACGCGGTTTTGTCTTATTACGCATGACATTATCTACTAGACACAGATCTAATATCAAGACTCAACAGACTCAAAAGACAATAGATTGACTTATAGAAGATTAAAAAATGAACTCAGGAGAGTATAACATTGGACTGAATGATAATTCTTTTATCGTTCATCATTTTTATTCTATGTTCCGTGAATAAATCTACCGATTGTGTTCTGTAAGATAAGAACTTTATCTCTCTCGACAAAACGACTTTTGTAGATTTTATTTTATTTAAATCCTATAAGGAAGCTAATCTTCTTGATCTTTTTGCAACGAGTTCCACGAATACGTAGTAATATATCGCGAGATTAAGTTGAAGATACAATAAAATCAGTCGTATTTATAATTTGTAAAAAGAACAACATCATAAGGAACACAATTTTTACTTAGTACTTACATGATTATCCCGTATCATAAACTTAATAATAAGAACATCATACATGGCCTACTCCACCTTCGAACAAGTGACGTTATCATGACGAGGGATCGTGGCGAGCTGCAATCAATCGAGAAACGGGGGGAAGAGAACGAGAACAAGAGAAATTAGCAGAACGTCGGACTTTGGTTCGAGGCTATTATCATTTATCCCCTTCCGGCGTAGCGAGTCTTTACAAATTCCTGTACGTCCTTGGGTTCAACATCACGAAACGTACACGAGGCACAGACACAACGGCACGCACACTGGACCGCGGTGGTGATCGCGATGCTCGAAAGTCTCTGAAAGGTGGAGGCGTTCGTTCGTTCGTTGTTTCTTTCGTCCGTCGGTCGGTCGGTCCGTCCGTCCGTCCGTCCATCCGTTGGTTCGTTCGGTGGTACTGGCCCTGTAATTGGGCCCAAACTCTTAGCTCCGCTCGACCGGCCAAAGATTATACACCCACATGTCCCGAGGGCCCAGAGCCAAACGTTCCTGTGTGATATATTATGCTGCAGATACCTGTATCTGATTCACGAGGTGAAGCCGGCGTAAACGGAGTAACTTTTTCGGTCGTGCTAAAAGCACGTTGCCGGCAACGTGTGCCCTGGTCAAAGCGATGCAACGGCCCTATCATAGACAAGCAAATAACACGTCGCCGGTCAACTTGGATTAAACAGCCCCCCTTCAAATAAAATGGTCGTTACGCTGGCCAATTTCGTTCGCTCGGGACCTTTCCGTTACACCTTGGCTCGTGGATCTTCTTCTCGCGCGCTGTAGAATCAGAGTAATGCGATTCTGAGATTGATTCGCTCGTACGTGTTTGTTGATTTTAACGAGTCAGATGGTTAACACATCGTCCTGGCTAAGGAGCTTTATTATATGGGATGTGGTGATTTTTGATTTATGACGGACTTGTTGTGATATGTAGATCAGACACGTGGATTTTGAAATTTGATCGCTTTTCTGGTGCGAGATTGAGAATTATATTGGGTCCTTTAATGAGTATCGTTTTAAAATAAGACGATGTTTTATATCTAGAAGAATTACATCGGAATAGAAGGAAAAAGATTAGTTAACTTGTCCCATTATACAAGTTAAATGAAGATCATATATTTTCGTCGATAGTTACAAACAACAATCGTTTAAGAGCGTAAACCAATACTTCATCGAAATCCAAATCTCCTTATCTTCTTGCAAGACGACATCTATAAAGTACACTTTGCAAACCTTTATAGGATAATGTTACGAATGTCGATCTTTTTATCTTTCGGTTAATTTAAGACTAACAAGTGTGAGGAAGGACACGTTTTAAAACTCGGTCGCGTGACTTCTAACTAAATCGAGATCGGCAATAAAGGCAATAAAGACGAGGCAATAAAGACACGCAACTTGCAAACGACAATAATTGCGTCGATCTTATCGAACAGCGAACATCTCTTATCGAAGTTGTCTCGCACGAATTATGAGAAAATGAGGCTCGTGACTTTGCCATCTGCGTGGCGGTCAATTACAACAACGTTCCCTTTGTTTCACGCAGAAATGCCAAAATTCTGCATGCGTGCGCCCCCTCGAGGTAGTCACGCGGTTATGACGTTGATGCAGGAAAGCGTGTAACATTATTTAAAATACAGACACAGGTAGATTGAGAGCGAGGCAGGAGAATAAGTCGTCTGATCCAATGTTTCGTAACGGCACGTCGATCGGTCTTAATGAATTCAGCACTCGAGGCTTCGCTTTCCGATTCGGTAGCACGATAAATGTTTCCGCGTCGTTGAGAAACTGGAACGAAAGAACAACGAAAGAAGGCATTGTCATGCAATTACGCATGTCGGTCACTCGGCCAATTGATGTCCTCCTTCGCACGTTGCTCGCCCATCTAGCACGTATCTCTCTTTTTCCGTTCTTCTGCCTGTTGTGTTTTAACAACGTTGTCAGCGTTCGTCTCAAAAGGAAAAAGCCTTGGAGTCGTTGCGATACAGAAGTAACCGTTGCTGCACTGTGTGTTTGGTGGAAAGGTGCGCGTGCAGTATACACGCTTATCCCTTGTCGTTTATTGGTTATATTTTACTGGCGTCCATACCGTCCGTACAGAACGAACTGGCTATCCGTGTCGGTCGGCTGATTGGCGGATACGCTACGTTCTGGCTGTATTTTATAGCGAGAACGATTGCGATAGGATATTAACTGTTACTCGATACAAGGTGTGTTTAGTTGGAAGTCATGCGAGTGGCGTCCACATATGTTCTACCTTGTGCGAAGTAAATTGCAGATAAGTCCGCGTCTCTTGTCTCTTTCTTTTTCCTTGCTTCTTGTGGCCGGTGAACGTATACCTAAATATCGATTCGCAAGACGCGGCTGATTACTATGCAACCCATACACATTAAGATAGGACGAGAGAACCAATTGCATCTGGAGCTTGCACTTGTACAAATACAATGGATTAGCTGGAGAATCTCGAAGCGTTTCCTTTATCTGTTAAAATCTGCCAAGTCAGAAGGTACGAATTCGCGATAAATCTTGGATCTTTCCTCCAAGCGTCGAGAGATTTCTTCGAACGACGTCGAAAAAATACAGTCCCGGGTCCGATTCGAAGGAAGTCGAAGTGATAGAAGCCGAGACGCATGGACTCGGGGCGAAATCGATTCGATAGAGTACATCAGAGTCGGAGAATTGCCCGAATCGTGAATATATCAGGCTGGAAGGTAGTTGGAGCTAAGAGCTGCAAGTTGGACCTTTCATTACGTTCGGGTCTCAATGCCAGGGTGCTATATAACGCTGCGCGTCTACGTTCACTACCACGGGCGCACGTAACGCTTGCACGGCGAAAAAATCGCGCGAAGAAGCTTTTGCTCGCGCACTCGTTGATGTGGCCACGCCCGTGGCGGATTCCTCATACGTAACTCGTGCAGTGGCTCGACCTACCAGACCTCTTTCTCCTTCTCCTACGCCTTCACCGTCTAAGATTACCACCACGCTGCTTTTATTGCAATTGAATCCCCCAACCCTCTGCCCGCTTTACCGGCTTCTTCTCTCTTTATCTTACTTTCTCCTCGGAGTGTTTGCTCCTCGTTTTTTCCACTCCTTCCTCGGCTCGATCTTCCATATCCTTTCCGCGTGCTCCATTCGTTGCTACATCATCCTCGCCTTCATCCTCACCTCTCTCATTTCATTGCTTCCTCCTCGTCTTTATCCTCCCTTTATCCTTCTCTTCCTCTTCTCCTTCTGCTTCTTATTCTTCACCATCTTTTTGGTCTTTTCTATAATCTTCTTATACTACTACTACGTCTACCACCACCATCGCTTCTACTACTACTACTGTTTTCTCCCTTGTTGCTTTTTTTAATCCTCTCATTTCTCTTTACTCTCCGCCACGTTCGCTTGGTTGCACCGCCGTTTTGTATCTCTGCACGTTGCTCCTTCTACTCTCCGACCGCTGGTCTCTACCTCGCCCCCTCGTCGTCTCACCTTACCCCTGTCCCCGACGCCTCGTATGAAATATTTTCCTGGAGCGCGCCTTTTTGCCCTTACACTCTCGGTTCACTACGTGCTTTTATATTCCACGTTTTGCTTTTACCCATCAGACCTGCCTCTCTCTTTCTCTTGTGTTTCTACTCTGCCGTACGCTGTCTTAGTCTCTTGGCTTGCTCCCTCTCCTTTCATGCTGTATCGTTCGACGCGAGCGAACGAGCCTCGCAGCTCATTAAAGCGATGCCTTCTTGATCCCCTAATTACAAGATGGCGGGCGCGGCTACATGGCGTCTGAAGAACTTGCGCGGCTCCGAGTATCGGTGCCCGATCCCTCATTCCTTACGTTACTCGCCCTTTGATTCGTCAGGGACCCTTAGGGGAGTATGACGTTCTCCTTTTCGTATCGACGAGATCGCAGAGCATGCGATTTCAGGGAAAAATTAGAGTACGACGCGAGGAATTAGAGCGGTGGAGAAAATAACATTTGGAGTTGAGTAGACGTCACGATTCTCGACTTTCTTAGCAATGGTTATTGGTATCTAATCTGTGGTCGTTTGTGCAATTTTATATTTGTACAGAAATAACTAAAGATATATGCACGAGTGACGTTAACTACAGCAATTTGTTTCCACTAAATATTATGGTGGTGATTTTCTATATTTTATACATCCTTGCATATTATACATTTTATACATTTTTGCGCCTTTAAATTTTCCATGAATGTATAAATATCTATGCCCGTAAAAAGATTATATAACCCTTTATTCGAGTTCCAAGGATGAATTGTTTTTACGTGATACGCGTATAATGACGTAGAAAGACATGGTTGTAAACCTTTATTGCGATATTCGTAGTAGGGGTATATTTTAATCTGTTCTTGAAGTTGTTATCCGGATGGTAGCACTTCTGCTGTATCATTTGCAATAATAGATTACACTTGGAACAAACTTTGTAAATTTGTGGCGTCGGTGAACATCCCTCAGGGGACCTGTTTCAGCGTTTTCGCATTTAATGGTACATTTTGTCACCATGAAATACCGCCCTCTTATCGGAAATCTTGCTCCATCTTTTTCTCTGAAATGACACAGTCCTGTGTTGTCAGATATTAGTATCACGGTACGATATCTTGCAAAAATGGTAGATGTTACTCACGAATGTTAAATTTGTAAGGCTACAATAAATATTTTGTGATAAATGATATTTATTAAACGATTTGATTAAAAATTGATACGGATTAATTATGCTTATCTGTTAGGTGAAAAAGAAGTTATTAATCCGAGAATCGATTGCCATCGCGTAAATTTGCAGGTTTTTCGTATAAAATCTTTGTTATGTATGGAGACCTATTTGAGCAAAAAAGCATAGGAGAATATGTAATTGTCTAAGCAATACAGTTTAAATGTTACCAATCTGTTTCTGACATTTGAACTTCTATGAACTGTCGAGTGAAAGTATGCAGTTACTTTAGCGTCCTAAGAACTCCAGCGATACTGGAACAAGCTCAAAACAAGAAATTCGCTACTTTCTCACGATTTCTATGCACAAATCAGGAAATTTCACGTATTCTTGGGTCACAAATTCGTCATCGAATATCATCGAATATCAGCTTTGAGGTTCCTCGTCATATATGTCGTCTTAAATGCCACAACACTTTTTTTTATCAAAATTTGCAGACACGAAATACTTATTTATTTCTATAAATATTGGCATTAGGATAATTCAAATGTTACGTTCAAGTTAAAAATCCGTCAAAATCGCTATTTTAAATGCACGGTAAATTTTCTGCGCCATAAATTCACCAAGTTTATCAGCATCGACGTAGGTGATGTTTCGATGAGGTTGAAAATGCAGGATGCTGCTTTTCTATGGGAACAACTAAATACGCATTCAGATGAATAGTGATGAGACAAGAGTGCTCTAATATGTATATGCGTGCATGCATATGTATGAATGCATATTCGGCAGATTTTCTATCAAATGAGAAGAGCGAAACGCACGATGGCTAATTTATTCATCACGCGTGTAATAATCGAAAAATAATATTTCCGGAATGCGAAATTAATTTCGTCGAATCGATGGACGATGCCATGTACATGCAGCATTGCATTTCGTACAAAGTATTAATTTTTTATTAAATTACACGCTCTAGCATATAATTTCTCAAAATTACTTCGAGATACTTATAAACTGTCGTTAACTTTAATAATATGTCGAATATGGTGACAACCAGTTCCATTAAAGCGTTGTATTCGTATTGCTCTATGCGACAAACATTATGGGTTTCTGTAAAAAGTTAAACACGACGTGTTAATTTGTACATCCTTATATTATTTTCCGCTTCTTAATTGAAATAACTCTAGTATCGTTAATACTTCCAGTGCCGTTAATATTTTCCGAATAAATTTTCATATACTGTATAAATAAATTCTTACGTCGCTATTTTTATCGTTCAATATCCATCTTTTATTTTACTCCGTTCGTATACTGCAATGCTATTTCTCGAATTTAAAGCTTGAACCTATAGAAAGAGAGGTAAGAAAGAAAAGGGAAAAATAGAACGATCGAACGTAATCGTTAGAACGGTGATCACCTTCGACCCGGTTCTCGAGGTGGCCTTCCACCTATTGCAACGGAAGTAAAAGTAGACGTCGGAGGGAGGCGCGCAGTGTCCCGCAGGTTGTAGGCATTGTTTCCGAGTGAGTTCGCCCGAAGGGTGCGGGCTTCTTCAGGTTGCTGGCGTCCTACTGAGCGGCCCACGCCGACTGCCGCTCATCGACATCCCGACAGCCCGGGGACTCGAATCCAGAACGGCTCTCCGCGACCCTCCCGTGTACGGGCTTGTTCCCTATGCTTCTCCTTCTTCGTCTTCCTCTTCTTCTTCTTCATCTTCTTCATCATCATCATCATCATCATCATCATCATCATCATTATCATCATCATCATCTTCATCATCATCATCTTCATCATCATCATATACCTCTTCGTCCTTGTTCTTTTCCACCTCCAACTTTATCATCCTCGTCTCCTCCGCATCATCCTCGTTCGCGACTTCTCTGCCGTCTCGATTCGTCCGTCCTTTTTACACTGGTTGCTTACATCCTCGTCAGATATTCACCCTTCCACGAACTTTCTTCGTCTTCTTCGTTCTTTTTGGGTGTACCCTTCCACAGACTGCCGGTACGATGCTGTGCTCCCTTCTTTTCGTTTGCGTGGCGTGGGTGTGCGTGCCTTCACTTTGCCCGGTAATCGTATGTAAATCGTATAGCAGATCTCTCCCGTCCTGGTCGCGCGACCGCCTGGATGAAGGAGGCCCCGTATAGAATCTGCAGCGAGATGGACCGTGCAGCTTCTTACCCCGCGGCGGATACGGAGGATAGCCGCGTGCGTTGCTCATAAACAAATTATCCGGACCCAAGGGTCGAAGGTCTATTGAACCGAGGCGATCCGTTCCCCGTTCTCATTTACATAGTTAGCCCCGGAGCTGCAGATGCCCTCTTCTTCTCGTCCTTTTCTCTTCCTACGGTCCGGCTTCTTAGCCTTCTTTCATCCGCGTGTGTCCTTCTCTAGATAACGACTGGCTCTTCATCCTTGATTCTGCCGACAATCAGTGTACAACGACAATCTCGTTGCAAACGTTCAAAAACAAAGTTGTATGACTGCTCAGCTTTTCAAAGGATCGAGAAATGTTGTCTTTATTTCCTCGTTGTAAGGTTACCGTTGATAACGTCGCGCAAAGCGATGCTTCCCGGTCGCGTTTCGAAGCCTCGTCACGATTTAATTGTCCAGTCGCCGTGAGATAGCCGAGGAAGCGTTTAATCAATCGAGCAGTCGAGGCGATAAGAGCTGCTACACGGTGGTTAGTACGGTATAAAATGACGGAAGAAAAGTTGAAATTACATTTATGGTAAGATAGGAACGTATCGGACGCATCGGCCGGATCGTGTTACGGTTGCTTTTCGCTTTATCATCGCGCTGAGGTCTACTTCTATAATTACATTGCCGCTGATTTATCGCCAGGAAGACAGCTCCCTCCGTACACCCCCAGTGGCTACGAGCTCGTCCGTTGAAATAGCTTAATAACGCGACGATAAATATTCTGACCAAATCAAATGTTTTAATCGATTGCAGGAACTAGCCTGGATGACAAGAGTTCAGCCACGAATCACGTGAGATACACTGCACCCCCGTAGGGTGTTCAGGCCGATGCTCATTACGAGAGCTACTCCGATTGTACAAGCCGCTGGTAATCCTGTTCCGCTCTGATCGCCCGCCGCACTCGTATCTCGCGATTGTACACACGTAACGAAACCGATTGCGCTATTTATTATTACCGCGGCAGCGTTTCAATCGAACGTCGAAGATAAGAGAAACCAGTTGCGCAAGAGGCGCGCAAACGCGATGCGTATTCCGCGAATCGGTCCATCCCTTCGTCCGCACGTTCGACGAGTCTGAAGTTCTGTCGGCTCGTTCGAAACGTTTGTATTTTCAGATTCTAGACAGCGATGAGGAGTACGCGAGGTCGTATTCAAACGCGAGAAGGCGTCGAGAGATTGAAAGATCTTTGATCCCGGCAGGAACGCGTGTACTAGTAGTATTAAATAGAAAAAAAGTAAAAGACGTAAGGGAAAAAGGATGATATAAGGGTTCGAGTATCGTCTGGCTGTTAGCGAGCGGCACGAAAGGAATGAAAGTGCAGGCTGCGTCGATCGAAAAGACGGAGAGAGCATTCGATCCCCCGGAGCCTGTGCAACAAATCCTTCGAAGCGGTCGGGGGTACGCCGGCGAAAGAACACCTAGGCGATACTCATTACGAGAACGGACGAGCCTTACCGGCTGTTTCGCGCTCCGATCGCGTTTCGTTTTGTCGGCGGTGGTCGTACCTCTATGCGGCGTAATCATAGTGCCCCGTAGCAGTGCGCGTCGAGCCCGAAGAGTAATCCACGAGGGCAGGGCAGCGAGGAGGAAAGAAGGCAAGCAACGGCAGAGGGCGGCGAGCGACGGCGCGAACCAGCCTGAAGGGGGACGGGGGTGGAGGGAAAAGAATATAGACTCTTCTTAGGGTTGCTACGAGTTGCAATATGTGCACCGCATACACACACAGAGGAGGACTATTTTTTTCCTGATGAACTCTCTCTCTCTCTCTCTCTCTCTCTCTCTCTCTCTTTCTCTTTCTTGGTGAAACGTAAGGGGAGCAGCAACAGGAGGAGGAGATTCGTGGGGGAGGAAGAGGGGCCCATAAAGGAGAAGGAGGGATACGGGGACCGAGGTTCGAGGCGCTGGCTGGCAGGTTGAGTCGTCGAGGCGGCTCGACGCCGCCGGAGGGGGACTTTGGTGCACGAATGAAGGAGGTGGGGGCACAGGAGCGGGGACAAGGGACCCGAGTCCGGTGTAGGAGGCACAAGGGAGAAGTAGAAGAGAGGAAGAGGCAACGTGGTCTCTCTGGCCTCCTCTCGTGGCCCGCCCCCGCCGCCCGCCGCGTGATTGCTTCCCCGGGGCAGGCATCGCGTGTCAGGCCCCTCTTACACACTATCCCTCTGGCCCCGCTTCTCCTCTTTGCTATGCCTGGCGCTCGATCGGGCCCCTCCGTGCTGCTGCTCCCTCTACTCTTATCCAGCCGCTCGTGTTCCCTCTATCCCCGACCACCACGCGCTTTGCTCGGCCACGATACTCACCGCCGCGCCGCCCGCGCAGTCCGCTTCTTGACCACTGCTGCGCCCGCTCGGGTTGCTCGCGCGACCGTGCATCTCCGATATGCTTTTCTCCTCTCGTTGCGCTGCGCTGCGCTGTCGCAAATTGCTCCTGCATATATTGCGTATTAGTCACATCCTTTTCTTTTTTGCTTTATGTCCTATTAATTTGTACTGCAAATTAAAATTACTAATTTGTGAGTTGTTAATATCGTTAATGGTAGATATTAGGAAATAGTAACTGTAGCAAATTGCGTAGCTTAGCTAATCGAAGAAAATGTCCACTTTTATTTTACGATCGAGTAATAAGGAAATATTATAATATGATTTCATACAAATGACCAATCTGTGAGATAGCACACGTTTTAAATTGTATGAATTTGATAATTATTCTGACATTCTGTCAGTGTATTGCGAGCAGGCAGAATATTTCGATAAGCTATTGAAATTATAGTTTTGGTGGATTATAAAAGTTCTCTAATACGAGGACATATTGTAAATAACCAAGTTTCATTGATTGTTTTTGAATTACCACTATTCGAAGAAATGGCTACTCCAAATTGTATAAACTTCATGGAACTATTTTCGTACATTTTACTAACCACTAATTTGAAAATTTAATGATTTAGTTGGGTAGTCTTCAAGCGTATGTCAAAAAAATAGGATGGAAAGGAGTATACATTTGAATATACATTTCTGTTCAGCAATAAAATTTAAAATTTCCAACTTATGGTAAAATTTTGACGTTCCCACCAGTACCATTCTGTAAATTGTTTCTCAACAATGAAAATTCAAAAAATACTTTACGCAAATAATATAAATCGTTTCTCGGTATCACCGAGGTTAGTTAAGACAATTAAGCCGTAAAATCGATGATTTTTCCGCGTGGAGCGGATCTCGCAACAAGCAACAGTATGGCGAACGAGCGAGCAAAAACATTTCGCTTCTCGAGAGAAAATGGTCGTTCATGATCTTCGGAATCCACCAATTGAATCTCGAGGAAAGATCTCATCCCGTTGTGATGGTGCCTCTCGAATGAAACGATTCGACTTTTGCAGTATTCATAGCGTTCCCGTAGAATTCCCACAGTAATTTCGTCTTTTTTACAAAGAGGTGGATAAAATAAAAAGTACCGTGTTATAAAGATAATGCCAGTTCTACTCGATTTCTTGCTTTGTTTCGTTCCATTCATCGAAAAATGCAACTGTGAACATTAGTCGATCGATATCATCGTACGAGCATGTGTATTATTCGATGGAAATAGCGTGATCGTTTGAAAGTTTCTGATAGGCAAAGCGTTACTTCCGAGTTCTTAAATTATCTCACGTAAATTAGATGCGGCGCAGCCCTTATTAACGATCGCCTCTATCGCGTGTATGATTTCAAGTTCGTATAATTTCCTCGCGAACGCACGCACAGATGAACTAGAGATATCAATCTTAATAACACTGCGATGGTATCGCGACCAATCTCGCCTATCCACCAGACCAACGTCACGCATTGCTTCCCGCGAATTCTTTCGCGTTATATAATTCAACAAACTATGATTTCACGGTGTAACCGCTGCTATCGCCTGCCAACGCTTTACAGTCCATCACCGGGTATGATTTATTCGTCGTTTCGTCGCGTTCCTTTTCAGTGAGTTCCAACAAGTTGCGTTTAATGTCTTCTTTACAGTTCACAAAGTATAGTATGCTTTTTGGTGCAATTAAAATTTTGACCAATTCTCCGAACAAACTTGACAATTTCAGAAATTCAGAAGATACAAATTAATTCCAATCTACTTTTAAACTATATTACTTTATGATCTCTTTCCTAGTTGTAAAGAATATTAAATGATGTGATTATCGTTTCACTGTACTACCACGTGCTATCGTAGACGTAGATGACGTCAATTTCAGTAAAAAAAAAAAGTTCTTTGTGTGTAATTAGCAGATTTATGTAAGAAATAACAGTGTTGTAATCTAAGCAGCGTATTAATATACTGTTATTATATCGTGGTATCGCGATAAGTTCATAGAAACTACGAATTAATTATATGATAGTAGCGATAGAAGGTAAATAGAACCATCGTCGATGTTCATTAACGCAAATGACATGTACAAATAATGAATTATGTAAAGGGAAATTAATCAACGCTCAACAGCATGCACGTATTTAACAAATCTCCCATCTCGATTTCTTCGAAATTGTAGACTCTCCTGGAAAAAAGTTTTATTATATATCTATTTTTATATTTTATACGAGAAAAATCATAGTGATTAGTATCGCGAATATTACGCTTTATTTCCCGTTTCGGATAATTTCTCATCGTCGGTACGCAATGATCGAGAAATCACGATGAAAGAATTTCGATGTAACACCAACTATGTACATACATATATAGAATGTGTCCATTCCACGAAGTTAATAATGACTGGGCGTATAATTGGCCTAGACTAAACCCACCTGTTCCCAAGAGTTAGTCACGGCACTGAAATCGTGCTGTATCGTTCGAGTTTCGAACTACGTATTACGAAACCAAGCGAGACGCTGTCCGAGGAAATAATTTCCCAGGGATCGGTCGCCAGTGTTATTTTCTAATTTCGTTTTCTCGATAATTCTCTTGACAGGTCACCCTCGTCTTCTGGCTTCAAACTGACACCTGGACATCTCGTATAATATTCGTACCGAGCTTGACATGGAATTCACACTCTTCCTTAAACGGAAGATTTCTAGAACTACCATGGTATTTCATAATAGGCGGATATTTCTCCCTTTAATCAGTGGTTAATGATATTAGTCTCGTAACTTTTACATAGTTGACTTAATTCAATCGTAATTGACGAATCGTTGATCTTTCATTTTTGCTTTTTACTTGATTGAGATTTGCAATCATTTTTATATAAAATAAAAATTCACTCATTGTGATCGTGATAGAAAGAATGAAATTTGATATTATTATTAATTAAATTAGAATTCTTGATAAAAGTCTAGTGGAAGAAGTTTCTCGTAGTAGCGGGTGATGGTAGAGCGCAAACTCGCAAAAAGCGAAAAAATTTTCCCGAATTCGAAGGCCGTACGGACGCAACGACTATAGAATTACAGGTTACGAAGGCTCGAGTGTCATTTGCAGGCAGGTCTCATAAACGACTCTTTATTTGATAATAATTGCGGCATAAGAGCCATAAACACTCATTTTCTGAGGCTCATGCTTAATACCAGGTATTTCTTGCCTCGTTTTGTCATTCCGCCGTGTTTTTCGGTGTCTTAGCCGCCCACTTCTTCGTTCCACTCTTTCGAAACTCCCTTTTTCCCGTCTTCTGGTGGATCATCACGCGTCTAACTATTAACATTATGTTATTCGACTCCGACGAGTTTCTAACAATTTCTAAGAGCTTTCTAAGAGCAAAAGCTAGTCTCTTTCATAAACTTGCTATCGTTTCAAATTCAACGTTTAATATCTATCTATTTTTTGCTACACTAGGACTCCATTAACGAAGCGTTTCTCGTTTGAACATATTTTTCTAGAGCGAAGCGAAAATATTAGAACAGGAAAAGGGTAGGAAAATAATCCCTTCTCCTTAATTAGCAGGAAAGCTTCTACTGTTTCGTTAAAGTAAAATTTAAAGTTTTTAAAGTTAATTTATTTATTCGTGTCATTGAAAAAACGTGCAAATGTTCATGTATAGTTTAATTAACATGTTCTACAAAGATCCATGCATGTTCTACGTGATTTTCTTTGTCCTTGGCTAATTCTTGGTAGCAGTAATTTTTGCGCTTCAACCTCCTGCAGTGGCGGATCTTTGTCGGCATTTTTCCCTTTTCTCTGCTTTCCACACGCAAACTCGCTGCTTGCATTCTCTCCTTTCTGCTTCCGTTATGCGATTTTCCTATCTATTAAAGAAATTGCAAGATGCGTGACGTTGAAATGAAACTTTCATATGAACCCACTGTTTAGCCAGGAGCAACGTCTTTAGACTGAACGTTCTAAAATCATCAAAGGATTTTCTAACTATCGAGGGTTATACGTAAGAAATCGAATTAAGCTTTGTCTCAGAAATGTTTCACACCTCTGCAAACATCTTGCAAAGTTCATCCCCCAAAGCGGATAATCTACAAAAATCATCGAGTTGACGAAAATACCAAACGAGACGCGAAACACGGCGAAATTCCATTCGGACGCTTGAAGCTCGAATCGCGGCCGGGTCGACCTACAATTTTCAGACAAAAACGTTTTGTTACATTCTCCAAGTATACACATTTCGTCCTCTCCCCTGTTTCCTCTGGTTCCTTCACCGTTTTCTCTTTTTCTTCCGCGAACTGTGATCCCCTGGTCTTCCATTTCTCGTCTTTCTCTCATCGGATCCTCCGCCTTCGCTCTCTTTTGTCTTTCCTCGTTCGTTCGTTCCACGATACGAGGAGCAAAGACGAACAGACGAAACCGCAAATCTATAATTTGCCTGTCGCGATGCGTATAATCATCGAATACCAGAAACTGTGCTATTCATTATTTCATTCGGCGCATTTGCTACCAGCGTGGCGTTTTCGCGGGCCAGCGCAATAAAAGTTCCCGGTGATTATGCTAATCCAGCAAATGATACAGTCCCCAACGCCGTGACGGCGGAGAGAATCGGCGAGAGATTTGGATCTTCTATGGCCGGGCCAGCAGAGAACTCTTCCAAGCTGTGCCTATTCTTTTCCCTTAAAATCTGCGCGGTCGTCGCGTAATTCATAATTTAATCTGATTGTTCTAGATCAACCCGTGGTATCATCGTCAGACGTTCCCAGAGCATTATAGCTGTTTTCTGGTCCACTAATTACGTTCTTTGCGTTAATTAATAACATTCCATGTCATTTCATTTGATATACGAGGCGCTTCTGCGGTAAAATGTATGTATCTGTCGAAATTTAGATTGGTAACTGTAGTTGCATGTGCTTTGGAATTTCGTTATAGATTATTTTACGAGTTTGTCTTTTGTTTTATTGCCAAGTTTGTTGTAAAACAGTTAAGAAATAGAACAGGAGTGTTTACTTTAATCGAAGGTATATCTTTCCAAGAACTGAGTTAATTTATGATTTACGGTTTACTATGGGTTTAATAAGATTCATACTCGAATCGTTGTTTTAACTTTTAAGCGCCATTCTGCGCATAACAGATACTTTGAAGCTCGTGGAGTAACCGAGGAAAATATTGTTTCCAATTATTTGTAACAAAATAAAGTTTTAAAATGCACATATCCTAACAAAGTATGACTTATCACCTTGTCAAGGATCGGGGGTAGATTAATTTCCAGGCAATTTATCCAGTTATGAAATTACTCTATGGTCGATTAAACGTCGGTTCTCGAATAGGCAAAGAAGTTAATATATCGTGAAATCTATTCTTTTCGAAACGGAAACTAGTAGCCCTCTCCAATTAAGATTGCCTTTTCCAAGCAATTATCCCGTCTCCTCGTAGCATTCTGATCGATCCGCTCGCGTGTTACAATCTCAAGGTCGATTATCGGGAAAGTGTTGAAGAGGTCGGAATTCGTTATAGGTGCACGTACAAGGAAGTTCCTGCTTCATCGTCTGGACACACAGGTAAACCACCCACGCGTCCAGCCGGCTGAGTTACGACCGAATGTGAGCGCACCTGATCCACGATAATCGCCTCTAATCTTCCACTTTGCTCTTTTGTTAGGTATTACCTCTTCTTTTTCCTCTTCTTCCCCCTCCTCTTTCCCCTCTCTGCTCGGCTTTGAGTGCTATATAAATCATCTGGAATGGTAAGTCGTTCGAGTAAAAGCGCTGAATGTTTTTGAGGAAAAGAGATATACGAAAGAGAGAGCTTTGCCGCTCGATCGATGTTGGATAGTTCTTAGGTAGTTCCGGATAATGATGATGATGGGAAGGCGAGGGACAGGGTGTAAATCACTTTCATCGAGTGGTTCGATTTAAAAGCAGCGTGTGTTCGAGTCGGTTAAAATTGGGATGTTTGATAAGGTTAGGTTATGTTGAAGAAAGAAAGTGGCCGTAGAACTTCCCTCGGTGAGTTTTCTTTCGTATGTTTATATCGTCATTTATAATCATTTACCATGATCGTAAATAACGATGGTTTTTTCGGAAACGAGATTGTTATCGAGAACGTATGGCTCGAGACATATAAATGAATAGAAAGCTAACGACTTCTATAAATGAAAGTCGAGCAAAGGTAGCGACATGAGACGGTCATTAAATTGATTTATAGGTATAGTTCGGGTTTAGTCCCTCTGATTTGTATTGTTTTCGATTCTAGTATCTTCTGCAATCGGTTTTATCAATAAATGGTGATAAAACTTAACAGTACTACCAATATATTCAAACTTACTAAAACTATAATTAACTTAATTGAAATTGTACCACTTCTGTATCAATTCTTAAATTCTATGAAGCTTCGTCCATAAGAATCCTAATCCCAATCTAGATCATTGAAATTAATCGGTGGGTGGAGGACAATACCGAAACGCGTGGTGGACGATATCGAAACGCGTGATGGACAATATCGAAACGCGTGGTGGACAATATCGAAATGCGCGATGGACAATATCGAAATGCGTGGTGGAAATTTGCAGGCTACAAATCTGTTAACGCGAGGCAGCACTCGAGTAGGCTGCTCGTTTCGCCGGCTTATCCTCACAGCCGACTGCCCTTCGTTCTCCAGCCTTGGAGTTGTACGATGAAACACGTGTAAGCCGGAGTTCCGCCCACGCACGCGCATTCTGCTCATTCGTTCCTCCGTCCGCTCGCTCGTCCATCCGTCCGACAATCTGCTGGCTTCTCGTCCTTTGCCGCTACTCTGCTCGCTACGGAGGGCCGATGAGGCGAGCGTGCATTCCTTATGCATATCCCTAGGGCTTGCCGGTGCAGGATCCGGCAATTTGTACGGATCTGCGCATATACGTAGGAGCAGTTAAACGCGGCGTTATATTCAAATCAGCGTGCTTTTGCTTCGTTTCCAGAGAAAATTAGAAGGAATTTTAACGCGCGAGTCTACGCCTGAAATTTCGATCCGGGCCCCTCGCGGGACACCGATAAGTATCTTGATTTTTTAGATACGGCTAGCTAGATAACAATAATTACGATGACGTCCATGTTGATGATGATGAGGATGATTACGATGATAATGATGGAGATGCCGATGATCATGACCAAGACCAAGTTTTCGGCGTGTCGTGGTAATGGGTATTCTTAGCGGAACTTACTTAAGTATAGTTTTACGATGCGGTATGATGTTTCCTAGATTCGTTGCTGCGTATGTCTGTAGCAAAACAGACCATTTTGATCAGACAAGCGAACGAAGACTGCGCGGAGAAGCTTGCAGATCGTGTCGCGTTTCTAAATTTCTATAAAGGATCTGTATTATTTGTATTTTATTAAAAGTTAAATGTAGTTCAAAGTTCGTAATCTACAGTCGATCGCACAGGTATTCACCCACCTACTGCGTTCGAATTTTTCAACACACTATAATATCTCATCTAATTTTATGCTGTTGGATAGCAATTATGAATTTCTAGGAATGTTATCTTCTTCCGTATTAATAAAGAATAATTTTTCTGCGTTTTTCATCCTAACTTTATGCGCATATGTATGTATTATGTGTTATCTTCCATAAATCTCAGTACACGATGTCTCTTCCAGACTATGAGAGTACATAGTTGGAATCGAAGCTTTCGTTCCCAGGAAAATACTGAACAGCCATCCCTCCCTCTTAAGAATAACATTCGCGGAACGTATTACAAGCCAGCATCTTCTATGTAAATCAAATTTCTGTAGAACTGTCTGCGGCACGTACGCGGGTCCGCGAAGCCATTGAATCTAGTAGATAGTTGATTTCCCAGATCGGATTCCCTCGGGCTGAGGGCTTGTCGGTCTGCCTGGCTATCTGTCCGTCTACTTGCGTCTATGTCACACGACTGGATCCGCTTGATAATAATTGTTTGTTGCGATCGAGCTGTACGCGCATCGTACGCACTGATTCGAGCCTTTCGGGCACAACTTTGTGAACCGTTGTTTGGCAATTTCGCGACCACCATCGCTTTTTCATATTCTGCTTCGGATTCCAGATATTGCTCCCCGCTAGATGCTATTCACAAAGTGTACAAAATATTTTTTCCCTCTTTCTGTTTTGTTCGATGGTACGCTTTGATCGAATAAGGAATCGCGAAAAGGCACAATGTTGATAGTTCGCAAAATCGAAACTGCCGGGTCACCTGCAAAATGAATCCCTTTTTTGGATCGTTTTGTAATAGTTTATCAAATGCCATATATGAACGGAATGGTTATCTATTTAGCTTTAACACGAGTTTGATTATAAAATTACACACCGTTGTATAATCATGATAAACAGTTGTATAAATTTAGGACGGGAGACTTATGCAAATAATTACAATTTCAATATTCATGATATGCCCAAGAGAACAACATATGTAGCAAACGGATACCGCTCAATATCATGTGTACAAGATGTAGTTCTCGTCTCTCCTCATCTGTTTTCCTTCTTATATTCTACCTTGATACATACGATATATGGAATGTGCCACAAACAATGTTGCGCAATTTTCCAATCGGAATTTTTCTCAGCTCCGTGGGCGACCTTCCCGACCTGTTGATCGCATTCCTTATGATTAGAGGGAATCGAACACTCGATCGCCGATCTTGCATGCGCTTAGAGATGGTTAAATTACAGGCTTGCGCGCATTCTATGAAATTATCAACTCGACAAGTCGATCGGGGCCAAATATACAATTCCAATGACACACGCGATCCCCGACCGTTACCGTGGGATGATTTAAGTATTCGTATAACGGGCTTCGTTACGATTACTGGATGCACATAATGACGTGAAAACAGATAGGATCTCGTAGCATAAGTACCCACGGTACGTAACGAGGGCTGGTTGCGTGGGTGGAAATGAGATACATTTCACGGGGTGGAAAAGCAAGTGATCAGAGCGCGCGAAACTCGTCCATCTGGCGCGAGTGATAATTACCTTTTGCGTGTTTTCAAACATTTAAATAGCTCTAGTAAATTGTTAAGCATATCGACCGGCCGTATATCTTGGGCACGATAAAATCGTAATGACTCAAACGACGGGCCTGAACAAGCTCGGAAATAATCGGTAGACAGTTGACCACCGCGCTATGATATAGGAATCCAATTTGTTATTATAATATACTGTGCTGTTAACGGGGGGGGGGGGGTGGGCAGTAACTCAGCGGAAAACTTATACCCACCGAGCGATCGTTCGTCGAAGCTCGTACTTATATCGGACTAGGTGCGGTGAATAGGCAACATCGATCGTCTAGTTAACAGACAGTAGTCTGTCTTTCGATTGGTGGTGCAACATCGCCTTTTTATAAGCGGGATGAATCACGGTAAATTGTAAAGAAACGTTTCGAAAAAGATAGATACGTGGCTTGGTACGCTGATATGGTACGCATGTAACGTGATAAGTCAGATGTTTGCGTTATAAACAGATAAACTGGTCATCAAAGAGTCACTGTCACTCCGTGGATGACATTAGATGTCTGATTTGTGCATTGCAAAAGAAACATTTCCCTTCGAGTTTACTAAGGAACTTCCTTATCTTCCATAAAACCTAAATATCATGGCACCGAATGTTATTAAATTTCCATATAAAAATAGTCCTTGTTATTTTATCCAACGGTTGGTCGTTAAAATAGCGCTGACACTGTTATCTCAAACACAAGATTTCTTTCTACGAAGAAATTACATCAATTAAATAAACCTTGAAAATTCAAAGCTTTCTTGGAAGCGCAAATAACGTTAAATGGAAATACAAGGACCACTAATGGTTAAAGAGTTAGGTCAAAACACCGGTAGAGACTCGCCTGATCCAAAGGGACAGCAAGATCCGCCTACGCAGCGTCGTCGATTCGGATCGATGTTGGATCGATTAAAGATCCGCAGGCAGATAGGAGAGACATGATGAAGAACGAGGGTCCGGAACGGGGCCCGGCACGTCCATCTGGCGCGGGTGATAATTATTGCTCGCGTGTCTCCAAGCAGCGAAGTGTTCCGTGGCGCCACCAAATTATTAGCCTTATCCGCGGCACGGTGATAATTATATAGTCGAATAAGGCTCTCGGCGCGCTTGGTCCCGCAAGGGCCACGGTGTTGGTTGCGTCAATGCTTTTAGGACTTTATAGGCCGCGGTTGATGCGGTCTACACGGGGTTACCTAATGAAAAGGTTACTTGACCCCGGCCAGAACGCCCTGGCGCCTCCTTCTCTAGCTAGCTAGGTTTCCCCACCCTTCCATTCTTCCCCCTTTTTTTTTAGCTATCTCTTTCTTCACCGACCGGATATACATCTACTAAACGCGTTGAACGCGAAAGCGAGCGAGGCACTCGAGAGAGGATGCGAATCTGGTTCATGAGAATCCTTCCGTCGAGACTCGGTGTTTCCGCGAAATCCTCCCCTTTTGGATGAGAGAAGCGACGCCGCCCTCAACGCCTCCCACGTAGACGGCTCCGGATTTCTGGCAAAATGCGAGTTTCGTCGGAACCGAGCCGGAAACGATGACCTTAAGCCTCGAATTGCAGTTCCACCCGGAAAATCTCTTGTATTGGCAGCGTAACTTTGTCACCTTCTTTTTCTTTGACTATGACATCTTGTTCCTTTGCTTCGCAACCTCATTGTTTTTCCTGATATCATTTCGTCTCGGAATTTAATCTTAGAGAAATTGTAGCTCTCTGTAAATACGCTTAGTTAGTAGTAACCTTCGTAGCATGTAACGTTCGCATATGAGAACTTTAATAACCTCAAGTTTACTTGGAGGCTCTGATTCGAAACTATTTCTATATCATCAAGATATCTAATCTATCTATCTATTATTATTATAATAATATCTCTGTAAAATTGTGGAACGAATGTTCTGATAAACGATCACCATAGACAGCAGGTAAATAAGAAGGCTGATCATTTTCCTAAACAGCGATCGACCCTTGTCACTCAAGATCATGCTGCATAACAGCTACCACTATGTATTACAGTGTATTTTATGGGGTCCCTGTGGGGTGTTTCCTTTATGGATAGGTTTAGGTATAATCCTATCTTTTCCAATGATTATTTTCTAAAAAATGTCGAGAAACTAGAATATTCTTATAAAATACTTCTAATACCAGAAACTTCTCATTTCCTCTATAACTATCTTGAGAAGAAATCTTTCAGTTGAATTTTATGTCAAGAATAATTTTTATCCAGTAAGATATTATCTATTTTGCAACATTGTATGTATGGTAATTTTATTCTAATGATTTCATATGAAATATGAGAAAGATAATTCTTTGTTATATAAAACATGTAGAAGTTTCCTTCTTCGACGTGGCGTTACTGAACAACAAAAGTTCTCGATGTTTTTCCTTTTTATATTGCAACCACGATGCTATATAATCGTTATTTATAGATCTAGAGCTTATTGCGTTGTTATATGTTTTGATTCATTGTTGCTTATTTTACTTGCTCGTAATACGCGAGTCAACAGTTTTCTATATTCACCGATATCGTCTTGTTTTCATTGTAGACTGCGTACTTATAAGTTACGTACGTGCGTTCACGTTGCAATAAACCTTGATCTGGTTCTAACATCGCAATTTGCCAATTAGATTGTAACAGAAAATAGATCGATGAATCTTACGTTATTACGATAGCAGAATATTGTGGTGTCATCTTAAGTGATTAATTTTTTACTTATCTTCCACATATTGTGAAGAAATTTACACAAATATTAGAGGATATTATCGAATGTAATATTCAATAAGATGACGTATACGTTCGTCAATTGTATTTAATATGTTAACAGAACTAACCTGAAATTAAAATAATTCAAGCTTCCAAGAATTTCTTCATTTTCCAACATTCTTCTCCCACGAAATATTCGCGCAAGCGCGCTAGATTCCACTTAACAGAGATATTCTAGCATTCGAGCGTTTCCAAAGAAACTGATCAAGGCTGCAGACAAAGAAACAAAACTTCCATGCGTCCTGCCACGATCGGTTACGACCTCTGAAGTTCTTGCCTTTTTCCAAATCCGCGATTCGTCGTAAAGAGCGTTCGTTCGGACGAGAGCAACGCTTCGTCGAGGACCGTTCGCTGGAACGCGTATAGGATTCTAAGCGATTACGCGAAATCCCTAATGGAAATTACAGTGGTCTCTAAGTGGCGTGAGGATATACTTACCGTGCCTCGTGAGCTCCGTTAGCGCTTTTTAACCAAGTTTGACTTGCTTCGTCTGTGAGATTGTGTGGGAAGCGTTTCGGTAATCAATGGTTCTGGCAGGTAGGCGCCCTTTTAGTGGCTTTTGAAGAGTATAACCACAGTTTTCGGTTCTCTTCCGAGGCTAGGCAACCGATCTTTCTCTCTGTGCCGTATTCCCTCCCTCGCTTTCTCGTATCGCGAGTTCCGAGAGTCTCCACCGAAATTCTCTTCTATACGCTGTGGCAGACAGCGAAACACGAGGACAGGCGAACATCGGAAGCAGAGAGATTTAAGCGAAAGTAAAAGTTTAAACATTACGTCCGAGGGACATACCGAGATACGCGCGTTCTTCCAAACGGTCCATTTAAAAGTTTTACATTTCTTTAATGTAGAGGTGTATCGTTCACATGGAATGACTTTTACTTAATGGTCTTGATGTAGAAGATAGGTCGCGGCACTTAAGAAATGTACTTAATAATGTGAAATTTGCAAAGGACCCGAGGTTCATTTTTTAAAACACAACACTTCTTGCAATTCAAGACCACAGAAAAAAGAACACGATAAGTCTCATAGGTATCAGTCTTCAAAGACACAAGCTTTTCAGAAATATCTGATAAATCTACGAAGTTTCATAACCAGCTACATAATGTTACGAGAATCAGTATCTTTGAAATATTCCGAAAGCTAAATTCCTAATGCTAAAAACAAATAAAAAGAAACTCACGAAACCATGTTAGCCCATAGAACACGCATCGTTACAAATATTGATAGAAAATAAATCAAACTATCCTCACCACGAATCTTTCTTTCTCTCATGTGGACCATTTATTTTCCGTGAAGAAGTAAATGGAACGAAAGCGACGAGGTCGAATTTGTCTCATCACGGACCACCGCGTAGCCGAATTGAAGCGACCTGTGCTCTTCTGTTCAAACAGATCAAGGTGCCGTGTGTACATTGATTCCTCCTACGGGTTATCTCAGTCTTCGCGTGTATGTAACTACGTGAATCGTGAACGGCTCTAATATCGGTCCAGCCTTTGTGCCGTTTGTTTGCTTTAGTCCGGCCTTGTCTGTATCGATCTCGTCCGCGAGGGGCCTTCAAGATTCGTCTTGAATCGTGCAAGTATAGTACAAATCAAAATCCACAGCTACATAGTTCGAGCAAAAGGCTCAACCACGAATTGTCTTGATTCGATTCTATTCGGGGTCCTGACCAAAAATTCGATACGCATCCCGATTACTTCGTTGAACCGTTGCCATCAATAGGACAAGAGGGATTGGAAGTAAGTTTGTTTGATCGATTTATTGGGATACTTTGAAAAGCTGACAAATTGAGTGAAATTGATTCAAATAATGGATTTGACAGAGGTATTGTTTAAGGATAATGGTAAAATCTTTTGCAAAAAGACTCATATTTTATTTCAACCGATAAATCGAAAAAAATTCATAAGTTTTGGTATAAGACCCAGCACGAAATTTACTTAACATTTAATTAACAGTCAAATTATTTAATTTTAGTTATTGTTCTGTCAATTGTTCTGTACTGCCTTTAGAAAACTTTTCTTTTGAAGATTATAAATTATCCTTATTATTATTCATTCAAAATTTCGGTAGTTCTCAAATATTTCACAATCACCAGGATGCGAGCTTTTCAAGTATTACGATGTTTAATGCTTGATGAACGATTAAACAATTAAAACGTTAGGTTCAATTAGCGTCGATCGCACTCTGAGTTCAAAAGTTCGGGTACTAAAAAGGCGCGTTAACATCAAAGGTTCGGTGTACAGGTGGGTTTGGGTTGGAGGCGTTCGATAGTGTACTGTTTACAGGGGCCCACGGTTATAATTTGAGCAGTGATAAATCACAAATTCAGCACGTACTCGAATGTACAGGCTCGTAGGTTTCGTTTCGGATGGTGGTACCTACGTCGGCGAGTCGGATCGACCTTCGACCCTTTAAAATCCTCTTCTTCTGCCGCTTCGCTTTCGGGGGGCGAACTAAAAGGTAGAAGAAAACATCGAAAGGGGCGTACGGTACGCCACGTCGTAAACATATTTTTATTAAATAATTAGAGATTAGGGCTGCCCTTAATGGGTGGTTAGCCAACTCGTGCCCTCCATTCCGCGCATTCCACCGCAGCGTACGTGAGATTCCCACACTATGTATCTCTTTAAACTTCCTTTGGTTAAGCAGCGTCAAGATAAACGGACTCGCCAATTTTAAATGGTTCGAACTTCGAAAATGTTATGCGTATTTGTTATGAGGTGTTGAAGACCTGCAAACACCGTTGCTTCCAGATTATTTCATTTTATATGTTCTTGTGACGCGGTGCGGTAACAGAGCGAACGTTTCTTTAATTTCAATTTTATTTAACTAAGTTTATTTGATTAAGTTAGTGTTAGGCTGTCAGGAAGGAGATAACCCTGGACCAAATAGAGGTGGGGTAACGAAACGCGAACGGAACTAACGTGCAACGCGTGTTACATGTTTACTGACCAAACGTGACGATAATTATCGTGTAGTTGTAAATTTAACGTAAATATGTTCGATCACGCGACGATGACCCTCCAAACGCAGAAGGAAGAAACACGTCAATTCAGATGTTTGTCGCTGACGTGAAGCGAGGTTGAGGCGTCTACGGCTGCCACGTTCCTTACCCTGAATATGTGCTGCTCGTTAAAAAGAGAAAAATGTTAAAGGGCGAGTGAAATGAGCCGCACGGACAACGCTGCGTTTCAAACGGCTCTATGCGACGATGCTTTTTAAGGGACCTAAAAATAGTGTCCCTTCTAAGATTGTAGGTCACGAGTCGCATCAAAGAAAACTGTCCTCCTCTTCTACTTTTTTAATCCTCTGTGCGCGGGGTCACGGAGGCCGTCCACAATACGGACGCTCGTGATATTCATATGCCGACGTGTATACATTTCTTAAACGATTTTTTCTCCCTTTTCGAGCTTCGACAAACTCATTGCGCTCAAGGTGTCCGCGAAACCTTCGGCCGCCGGAATAGTTTCCCAGTTTTTATACATGCGAAAGTGGATGCTTTCCCTTGGATATAGGCCAATGCACCAAACAGGATTTTAAGTGTCTCAAAGCGTATCCTCGAGTGATAGGGGTAGTTTAGGTTGGCGAATTTGATAGAGAGTAAAAGAATTTTTAGAAGGGGTGGTTTGAAATGGAGATTGAAGATCAATATATTCTACCCTTCTTATGGCTCTAAAAGATTTTTTCGATTATGTTGAGGCATAAAAGACGAGAGTGCAATATCATGTATGTATACAACCATGTGGATAAATCTTCAGACACTTTCAAATTTTAATATGGGGATTACAGAACGAAATTAAATTATGGATGAGACTATACATTTGACTATTTTTTTTCAGATTAGCTTGAAGCAATTATCCTTTAAAATTGCCGATATCGGTAGAATTCATTTTCAAATTCACAAAGAAGCTTATTAGCAAGTGATCATTGCTCAATTTTTCAACTCCCAAGCTTTTAAACGTAAACATTTCTTAACATCCCGTTCACTGTTCGTCATTCATTAACAGTAGCTCTGCGGTTTCTAAACGCTTAAAATCGCACTCCATCGGCATTTCTTTCAATTCTCGTCCGACGAATGTATCTCGTGATTTGAATAAAAAAATTACCCCCGACACGTTGCCCCACATATAGAACGGAACTCATCTGACGAGGAAAGCGCTCGATTAAAGGTGGAGAATCGTTCGAAGGGATGGTAGGGGAAACGTGCGGGGCGAATCGATGGTGGAATGCTCAAGGCCAATTCCAGCATCGACCCCGGTCGTACGTCCCAGGTGTTCGCTGGTAATTAATCGAAGGTTTAGGTGGTGGCCCATCCGCGTACCCGCGAGCGGCGAAATTAAGAGCGAGGACAGCGGCGGCGTTCACTATGAGCGCCGACACAGGCACCAACGGGCTACTCATTCAATTATGTTGCTGACACCGGTCGCATCAATCTTGCCGAGCCGGCGCTAACGCGCGCTGGATTTCGATGGATGCAGCGACACGCGCGCCGGAAGTGGACGTGCTCGGCCTTTTGCCACGTGGACACCTTCGTATACGTACTACGCGGATTAGGGTGAATTGCGCAATTTGCCCGGATAAATACGTTTACTTAGCCAGCGTCTCGTTTCCGCGCGAAAACGTGACAAAACGCAAGGATCCAAAGCGCTCCGATTGCACACGATTAGAAGATAGAACTTTGCTCGTTTTTGCATATTACATAGGTACAGGATACTGTCGCGAGCAAATAAATTTTCGCAAGTGTTTGGTGCTTGAGCGATATTTAACGATTTTAGAACGTTTTGTATGTTTTTGAGAGATATAGCAATGTGAAGTTATTTGTGTTATATTTACGCTTTTGATATCTTCTCTTGGTGGACTTAAAATATATAATAGGTTTTCATTCTTTTTAATTATGATATTAGAAATGATGTATTATAGTGTGCAACAAGTTTAACCGTTTGAATCCCAAGCAGCGCTATAGCGCTGTCGAGATTTTGTGTCGAAAAGTCCCAGTACATTTGAACGCTACGGGCGATTGACGGTATTTTGTATTTCATTGTTATCTTCTGAATAATTTTTATTGAACAAAACTTGAAATATTTATAAATTAATATATTATATAATAATATATGTAATATATATTATATTATATAATATATATTATATATATAATAATATAGATGTATTTCATAAAAATAACAAATATAACGAGCGCTATTGCGCCGCTTGTTTCTCTTCGCAATCGAATAAGACAAGCGCTATCGCGTTGTTCGGGATTTTCGACCCTGTTTTTTCAAAGACTCCTGGGACTCAAACGGTTAATTATTCCGCGTAAAGTTCAAGACTGAATTTTAAGATAATGAAGCTTAGGCGACTCGTTATTCTACTATTCTTTGCTGCGAGTACTGCGAGTACTCGCAAAGTTAAAGAAACGTGAATTTATCCATTTATGTTAATTATTTGATTTATTATGCGTATATTTTCATCGCTTTGAAACGTATAGCTTTGACAACTATAGCGGTCCTTGAACATCGATGCGCTCATTCTCATTGTCTCATTACTACAATTCGTTTAAACTAGCAACTTATCTTAAAACTGCAGATATGTTAATAACTTGTTGGTCAAAATGATTAAATTTTTGTCATGAAAAGAGGAAGAAACAACAAGTATCTTTTTTAAAACGCACAGCTTATGTAACAGGCATTAAACAAGGTATAAAATTAATATGCCCCGCTGATATTTTGATTCACGAAAATTCGCGTGAAATTCGTGCGTTCTACGAGAAATAGAAATAAAGCAGCGAAATGATTAGTCGAAGCGAAGCGACGAGGAGGTAAAAGTAACAAAAATCGTTTGCAGCGATTCTCGGGGAGGGGGGGGGGGGGGGCAGAGGTGGCAGAGGTTCCGCCGTATCACGACACGCTGCGGATTCCCGGGCCTCCAGAGATCTAATTTAAAATTGTAATTCACCGTTTATTTCGGCGAACCCGTTTCCCTCGAACTCACGAAATGCTTCTGCGATCTGAAGCGGGTCTTCCGTGCACGATACGACGAATCGTGTGCCGGAAAAAGCGTGAAACCTGAAGAAGAAGGAAAGAAGAATCGTGGGTGGCTGGTATAGAGATCGAGGGATTGGAAGAAGTGGAGGAACGAACAGAACAGGATATAACGTGAAAAGAGATTAAAAAACAGAGAGACACGGGGCGAGGGAGGAGAAAACCGAGGTGATAAAGGTGGAAACAGATACGAGGAGCATGACAGGGTGAGAGAAGAAGAGAGGAAGGTGCAGGTAGAGAGAGGTGAGAGAGAGAGAGAGAGAGAGAGAGAGAGAGAGAGAGAGAGAGAGTATAAAGGACGAAAGGAGAAAATGCAGCGCGATCAGTGGTGGCAGCGCGGCGTGGTTGGCGGCGAGCTCGTCCGCACGCGGGAATTTCAATAACCCGCGGGACACAAAGCGGAATGTATGTAGTCACATCTGGCCTGGTCTCATGCGGCGGCAGTTCTCGGTTTATGTTGGACCGTCGGCGCGGGGACGGAAAATCACGATTGCCGGGAAGCGGCTGAGAGCAGGCAGCCGCGGATACGTCGCGAGAAAGGGACAGACGGTTAAAGAGAGAACGAGCCAGAGAATCCATCGAGGGGGAGAAACGACAGTGAAGCGACGGAGATGGAAGCAGCGAGTCGTGCGAGTATATGCATACGTGGCTGGACAGAAAGGGACGGAGATAGCTGGAGAAAGAGAATGGATAGGGACAGGGAGAAGAGAAGGGTGGAAGGGAGATGGGTTTGGGGCGCGGGGAGGGAAAGAGAATGGATAATGATCCAGCCGGCACTACCAGCAACCACCCCCGTACAGAATGTGTCTGACGAGAGGCAGAAGGAGAGACAGAGAGAAACGCGGAGAGCTAGATGCCACGGGGAAGAGAGAACAGAGGGGGTGGTGGAAGCTATCGCGTACACGTAGGTGGATGCAGCGGCCAGGAGAAAGGGTGAGAGAGCGGTGTACCGCATGCATATTGAAGCGTCATTTCATGGTCACCGCAGACTGGAGCTCCCCGTTTAGACACGCACACCGAGCTGCTAACGGCAAAAAGGTCGTTCGATTAAACGTACCGAAGGAATCGCGCCGCTTGATGGATATTTATGCATATTCGGTTGACGACCAAGATACGTTTCATCGCTCGAGATCCAGAACGCCAACGACCTCTCGCTCGATGGAGAAAACAAGAAGCGAGCGTGGACAGGTGCGATGAGGACCGATACTTTTATTCCGTCTCTCTGACGTGTTTGGAACGATTTTTATGAAATTGGAGATGGAAGAATAGATCGACAGTGTGCCATCTGTGTTAACGCGTCAACTGCTACGTAACCGTCTTACGTTCTATACTGTATTGATGTCGTTTATTTTAGCACGATACCTACATTGTACTATGCATATTGAAATTGTAGCGTTGAATTATCAAATATTTTATTAGTATGTCCGCCCTCGATCATCTCGCGACAACAAACGTGTTAATAAAAGTTAAAAAAAAAAAAAAACAAAATTATTCGTGTCTTACAATTAGAAATTTTTATGCGTAATATTCATAACGACAGAAAATGAAAAGTTTCATATTTGTGTGACGTCATAATGGCGCAATATTCGTATAAATAAAAATACAACAAGGATATTATTTCGTTCCCGTTTTGCATTTCAATTACTCAATGAATCTGGATGAATGTTCGTATCGCTGGAAGACGGCTTCCTATTGCAAATCAGGGGCAGGTAACTGAAAGGTGATGTGTGCCAACCGCGACGCACCGTATATTATATTCATTGGACATTTCATGGTCACCGCAAACCGAGACTTCCCATTTGCACATGAGGACTTCCGGCAAAACGGTAACATTCGATATCGCCACGCTCGATGTGTACTTACGCACGTGAACAAGTACCCGTGCAAATTTGCATAAACACATTGCTCACTCGCTACGTGTACAGTTTGAAGAAACGCATATCCCGACATCGGGCGGTCGTAAAATGTCATTAGCGATACTCGGTTTGCCAGTAAAAGAATATCATTAATAAGTTTACACGCAACGAAGACAGCGAACGATTGCATAATACGTTTTTTTACCGAGCTATGAAATGTGGGGTTTTAATCATATTCCCATTATTCGGTTATCATCCAACGATTCATGGTATGATTGATAGTCGGAATTCTGTGTAATTATGTAACATATTGAATTGATAGAAAGTGCCATTTAATTAAATTTCAATGCTCTTCCATGCACTGTAAGGTAATATTAACAGAATGACGATATTAGTTAACACCGTAGAAAATTAATCTATAGCACTATTTACTAATTTGAAGTAACATGTAACTCTAAAATAAAGCAGAAAAGAAGTAGTAATATTTCTATTAATGAAACAAGATAAAGTTTGAGTTTACCCTTTTACGTCATTCTCACTTGTAATATTTCGTGACTTTTTACGTATTGCCTCTTTTAATTACGCGAATACCGGCAAGTTTAGTGGTTGTTATCGTGTGTGATACCCTCAATTCCATTGTTGTTTCCTTTCTTTTCCCTGAAATTTTGCAATGGAGCACGTGAACTAACCTAGTAGGCTGCCGCCTGTCACTTTCATGACGTTGTCATAACGCGATTAGGTAGATGCACAGCGAGCATACAGGGTCAGATATGGCATACGCACACGCTGCAATTACAGATCCGAATTAATCCTCTGTATTGAACGCAAAAGTCTTCGCAATACAAGAGAACACAGATACTCGATGCCAGCATAATTTATGCAGTTTGTGGATTGCATAATAATTCGATTGGAACTATTGATTAACCATGATGTCCCATTCTAACGAACTATTCCAACGTTTACAGTATATCAATGTATTCCAATTTTGTTTTTTTATGCATTTTAATCTCTTTAGAGCGATCTGTTTGTAAAAGTTTGAGAGAATCATATTGGTTGATAATATCTTGCTTTTATCTGTAATCCGAACCAAAAACAATTTTTGTTTTGAAATAGATGTACATATTGGGAATGCATGTTTGTAATGGATAAATACAAGTATGGAACAAATTTTGGCGTATATCGTAAGTGTGTTGACATTAATTTAAAGTTTGAGATATGGAACGAAATATTCTTTATCTGGTTTTTACCGTGTTTTTAATATTTTTGTTACTTAGTTATAATTGTCCTTTGATTTATATCA
This sequence comes from Bombus huntii, assembly GCF_024542735.1. Lineage (NCBI taxonomy): Eukaryota > Metazoa > Arthropoda > Insecta > Hymenoptera > Apidae > Bombus > Bombus huntii. Next base: position 16,209,528 of record NC_066245.1, on the reverse strand, counting down.
GAAATTTTGTATGTTCGGTAATATACATAATTGTACAAAAACTACAAGATCGAATGGTGTGCGTGTCGATACTTAAGCTTCAATGTTACGGAATAATGCAGAACTTAAGCTGCTGAACGTATAATTTACATGCATAAGTAATTGATCGAAAGAGTAAGTAATCACAACAGTATCTTCCTATAATTACGAACTGCATCTACAACAATATTAGAGCAAAATTTTGAAAGTGTCGCGGGAATAATAAATAATTGTCCTTCGCTGTAATCAGTATCATTTATCGTATAAGCTCTCTTAGTTTGATGGGTTTGATTACAATTGAAATTCTACTGCGCACACACAAATTATGAATTAATCTGTCATTCTTGTACGAATATTTGTTTATTCCTTATAGAAAAATTCACAAATAGAGCAAGTGTAATCACGCAAACGAAGCTTACAATCGAAGAACGTAAATTTACAAGTATCCATCACCTATGTAATCACTTCGAAAGTAAAGTAGTTCCAGTGAAGTGCACTGTGAAGACCCAAGTCTATTTTCACCTATTCTACAGTAACCACCGACCAGTCGACGGCCGATTTCCGATTTAACGAATCAGGTCGAAATTCTTGGACCACGAAACAACTCTTCTCGCTTACCTTCGATCGCAGCGAGAGCTTTCGGACGAAGAACCGAGTGACGACCGAAAGCGAGCTTATTTGCCGTGAGTATCCAGCAAACGGTTACATCGTCGGTATCAGATTAAGATTCACTTTAGGAAGCCGGTTTATCTTTAGAGGTTGCACCTTCCGCCTCGCTTGATAATTCAATTCCTTCCGCGCTGGCAACTCTCCTTCGTTCTCTCTATCCATCCAACCAAACACATAGCCATCCAGTCATCCGGCGGCTTCTCCGAGACAGAGCTGGTTAGCTCTAGCGAGATTATACGCGAGCTACAAGCGAAAGGGAAAAAAGGAGAGACAGAGCGAGAGGGAAGGCGGAGAACACCACCGGTGGTTCCTCTCCCTAAGGTGCATCGATTTCCTCATACCCCCGTGGGCCCGCGCGCCACGGCAGCCACCCACATTCGCATATACCTCAGACAAAGAGACCTAGATAGACGGAAGCCTACCCTGTACGAATAGCAAGGAAGGAATGGAACGCCGGCGGCCATTTTGTAAGCTCTTCCCGGAGGAATCAATGTGACGTCGCCTGAGGGGCGCTTGCGCTGCGGGCAACCCTCCGTTCCGTCCCTCCAATCCTTCCTCCTCCGATCAATTCCAACTTCGATGCCTCCCTCTCTATTTCTCTCTCACTCTCTGTCTGTTTTTTTGTCTTGCCATCACTATCTGTGTCCTTCTTTTCTCGTCTATCTTTTTCCATCTTTCGATCTTTCCTTCTCCCTTTTCCACGCAATCGTTTCCCTCGTCTCCCCGTACCGTGCGGTCCGTGTACATTTCGCGCTCGGCCACCCTCTCGGCTGTTCCAACTTGCGCGAGAAAGCATTAAACGATGCGAACGCGTCGTTCACCGAATTCGTCGGAGATTTATGCCGCGTTATGCCTATGGAAAATTCACCGAGATCCAACGATATGCTCGTTGCCAGACGCGAGAGAAATCATTCGAGAGATATAGAGGTTGATTTTTAATTCGAGAAGAAAGCAAGTTGAGAACGATCGCTGGAGAAAGTATCGTTGAGAGCAGTTTATAGATAGAACGTAGATGAAAAGCTAATGATTGTTCTTGAATCTTGAAACTCTTTCTTGAATTTCTGAAATTAGAGGCTGATATGAGAGGTTGAATTTAAATGTTTACGTTTTTCAATTGGAAAGGGTGGTTGGCCCTTGAGGGCTGGTTCTATCTCGCAGTACACCCGGTCTGTTGGATGTATCTTTGTTACTTCGTTTACAGTGCAACGGAACAAAAGGGAGCGTGAATCGAGTGTAGTTGAAAGCTGATTTTCCAAGCTTTGTCTGTACCTATAGCGCCAGAACGTTGTTTTGATGTTTCGACTACGAATTTTAAGGTTATTTTTAGTCAAATCTTTGATACATCGCGCCGCGTCCTACGATGGCGTTGCAGTTTGCTGCTTCCGTTATCGGCGAAAAATATTAGAAAGAAACACGCGATAGTTATGGATCGAGTTTTTGAAATTAAAAGAAATTATTTCAAATATAAGGCAACGTGAAAATTCGTAATCTGTAGAACGATATTCTACATAAGAGTCTGTATCATATATTAAATTTTACGAAAGTAGCTAAATTATTCTTTCTTTCAAATTCAATTACGAAAATTGTACTCCGTACGTCACACCTAACTGTTCGCTTCTACTAACACGTCTACTATTCGCGACTCGTCATAGTAGTTCAAGTTTCGTATTGAACTAGATTCGCTCGAGAAGCATACGTCGGTTCGCGGCCGAAGGTGCCAGCCAAAAAATCAATGAGCAAGAACGTGGCGGCCGTAATAGACGTACGCGACAATCTCGCATTTTCGTTCCACCGGTCGTCGTTACGCACAAACACATCTCGTTCACACGATACGCACGTACAAAGAGGATGGCCACGATACGGTACCCAAAATATTCCAGATGTCCGCCATCTCGTAGCGATTCCTCGATGACTTCTTTTTACACTGCCGCAGCTTCGTCGATATCCACGGCAATGAAGCAACGATGATAAAAATAAAAAGACAAACTCTTATCCTGTTCTTGAGCGTTGCTCTGTTCGACCCGAAGAGGAAAGCAACGGAGGAGAGCGAGACTTTATACGCGTCGAGGGCAACTGAAATTTATAATGCCGGGTAATCGTAGCAGGGCGTGCACGCACCTGGGTACTAGGGTACCGGCACGTTATTATGATTAGCTACTTTCGGTCCGGTCCAGGGGAGTGCTGGAGATTCCGATCGGATACGCGATACGCGACGCACACCTCGGATTACGGCCGGAGAAGATGATCTTCCTGTGGACGCCCGGGGCCGTCGTCAGGTACCTACACCCTACCCACCTCCTACCAAGACATACTTCATTTATTATGACTGTGATCATCGATTATGCACCGACGTCTGCCCCCCTCTCACCTCCAGCTCTCCTCGCGTTCTGTTTCGCCCTCTGCCTTGTCCTTCCTTCGCCTCTACCCTCGTTCCAACCCTTTCTGTTCCTCTGCAGCGTTTCCTTCTATTCTTCCTCTCTGTTTCCTTCTATTCTTTCCTTCCATTCTCGCGTGCGTTCTTCCACTGTCTTTTATATTCTTGAAAACCGTTCACAAGCGAATGAGAGCGCGTATTATCTTCGGCTGGAGGATACATCGGCCGAATTACGCCGAAAAGGGGTCGACGAATGTCCGCCGCCCTCCATTTATAGACCAGAGTGGCCGTACTTTAAGATTCGTGGCAAATTTTCAAGAGATGCTCTGCTTTGTCGGAGATTCGAAGTTTCACCGAATTTCGATTGTTCTTGTCCGGCCATGATCAGATGGGAGAAGTAGATTAGCCGAGATTTAACGAGGCGCCGCGGTTTCAACGATTCTACCGAATGAAATTGGAGAACGCAGAGGGATTGTGGTTTCGCGGTTGCTTTAAGGGAATATTTCGAGTCATCGATGATGGAGGGTGATTTGCGTTTCGAGTAGAATGGAGATTAATGAGCGAATGCTTGGAGAGACGAGTAACTTGGGTTTGTGCTAGGGAAAAAGTAAAGGGTACTACTGTATTGGTTTCGAACTGGTTTGAGTTTTTGATGATTGGATTTATTGTGTTTAGGTTGAAAACTTTTTATTGTCACTTTGAATTTCAATTAAATTCGGAGATAATTTAATTACATCAGAAATTGGAAGTTGATTTTAAATATTTCAATTACGAGATATTATATTACTCGATATTCCGCTAAACGATTGAAGAATTATCAATCGATCAAATGAAATATCACGTAATAAAATATCCAATATATTTAGTATATTTAATAGAATAAAACACATCTTGGTACGCGTAGCGGAAATCAAACATTCAGCAAAAATATAATTTTATCGAATACGCGTTAAACACATGTATTCATTTTACCTTGGATATTCAATCTCTAGATTTACGTTTTCTTAGTTTAACGTTTCTTAACTCCTTGTTTGAATGATTTTGCTCTCCCTTTCAACTTTCCGCTTGGAATCCAATTATCGTCCGACCGTGGATCGAAGGGAATGGAAAAGTTTCACGAGACTGAAATTTCATCAGCTCTTTTGTTATGATGTTTGAGCATTATGTTTCTCGCTTTACTGTGTCTCACCGGTGTCTAAGGATAACACGCGCTCGATTTATCGGAACACGATAACTATCACGGAGCAGAGTTTGAAACGCCGCTGGCAAAATTGCGGATTTCTCTTCGTACACGTGTACTTCCAACGAAAACTCGTACATATATTCATTTCTTGAATACTCCCCCATATCGTTTCATTCTTTTTTCACTTATATCTACGGCAAATAATAATCTGGGTAACTTGGAACGTTTTCGAAATTAAAAAAGCGTCGCAAGAGACCGTGATATTGAAAAAGACATATTTTCACGGTTACGAGAGAAACATGGAAGGACGATTAAAATAATTATCACTTCTGTATTAATTATCATAATTCCTTACCAAAAAGGATCATGTGATAACTTGTTGCCAGCGTCTGTCGTCGCGTATCGTCACTTAAAGGATGATCACGTATTAACCGCTTTAATTAATTTTCACATATAAAATTCTCACGGATGCGGGTGTGTTTGAAGCTACTGTTTTTTCCCTCTTGACTAATTGTCTATTACAAACGGCGTCCATTCTGTGATCTGTCAGTGATCACTTTCTCCAAGATCATACCTGGCGGTTACCTGTCTACCATATCCATATCCAAAGATCTTTTTCCGGTTCTAACTACTTCCGGAGACAGTGTTCATCTGAGTAGAACAATCTATCATTCCACGAACTTCCCTTTGGCAAAATATGCCACTGTCGGCTCTCTTTCGTTACAATCATCCAACCTATGATCAAATGGCGAGAAGAAATTAGAAGACGATCGAAACGTAAGCGATAAATAAGGTCAGGCGTTCGTGTATCGCGCGCAAGAAGTTTAATATCCATAATAGACATTGATATCGGAAATTTTCACTCGATCAAGCGTCGCGTGCTTACCGGAAACTAGTTGTGTACATAGTGCAGGACTATCAGCCGCGTACACGGCTATTTACCGAAATCGTATTCGACGAGTTTACATGGAAACTGGTCTTGGTCCGGTTACATGAAATACGCGGGATCGTGCTCAACGTTGCCGATTAAATTATGCCCCGGTATCGTGTGTCTTATTAACATATTTGTAACGTATAATTAAAAACACATCGTAGATGTTCTGGACAAATATTTAAAAATCGATATTAAACCGTGCGATTGAATCGATATTAAGCGGCCCAACTAATTGGAATTTGTAAAGCGTATTTGCTCGTGCTTCTTTCGAAATGAAAAAGATAAAAGGGAACAGGAGAGAAAGAAAAACTGGCTGGCACGGTGAAATACCTTTCGTAATCGGTTTATATTCCTACCTGTCTATCGGGGATGCCAGGAATTTTCATGTTTTTATGAATGATCGATTTATTTATCGAGACTCCGATGAGTTGGAGTAATTAATTTGGAAGCATTATTTTATTTTTGCGCCATATACGTGACAACATATTTGCACCACAAAAATGGAAGTAAAAATTTGCAATGCTTTTCTGTTCGATCTAGGAGATATTTTATAATTCAGATTTTGAAAGCTTTTCTCAGAAAATCTTCGAACTTGGACAACAAACTGCAAAACAGAGGAAAAAGAAACAGGCAAAAGAGGATAATTCTTCCACAGCGAACGGAGCAACTTTCTTCGAGAGTATAATTTTGTATCGAATACTTAATTTCCAACCTTATTAGACGTTTGAAAAACTTATATGCTTGTTTTTTATTGCACTTTTAAATTATGCAGGTTACTTTGCGGTGTTTCAGATTTCTAATCTGCCGCTTGATTAATTGGAATTTAAAATCAAAATTAAAAACTGAAGGAACGTCGGTTTCATCGATATACGTTTAAAATATTATTAACTTCGATACCCTTCCATTGTCCAGTATATGTCGCGCCCGTTCAGACCTCGTAGAAGCGTAGTGCCGACTTTCATGGTGATTTATGAGCTTCGCGCGAAGACTCGAAGTCGCTCCGAGGTGGAGCGACAAGAAGAACATGCGAAAGAAGTCCATAACACGGTGCGTGTAAACACCGCGCCGGATAAGTACCAATAGTTAGCGTGCTCGTTAAATATCGCCACGTACGCCCACGACGTCCCTTCTTTTGCTACCTTTTAACCTTTCGAGACACAGCCGTTAGGCTATCCGTCACGATCGCGACGTCCACAGTCATCTCGTTTCTTTGGCTGAAATCAGCTTCCAAGTTATACCGATCACTATGGTTAAGTATCTGAAGTTTACTTCACGAAGCTAATGGAATTTGTTTGAAACGGGGGTGGCTCTGTAAAAGAAGAAAATGATAAGCGTGGATGTAATGTGAAAGGCTATAGGAATATCGTATTCGATGAATATATAAATCTATAAAGATTGGCGGTTTTATAGTAACGATAAGAGACTTGACGTATTAAAGATTAGTATTTTTAGGTAATTTTCTTGTTTCGTTGTAAGAGTAAAGGAGAATATAAAGTTAAGCTGAACTTATAGCAAGTACTTGAAGATTACATGGTCGTGTAATAGATCTTTGATATTGAAGGAAGAGCATAAAATATTTACACATACCAGATTTCCAATAGTTTTTGATAAATTGAGATTAAATTTATATAGAAATTTGGGTGATTCTATTAAGTTAGCAAATAGAATTTCGAACTTTTTCACTCTCCCCCCATCGATATTCTTGATCAAAGATTATATCGTTTAAATCAAGCAGCATCTCGAAATATATACTAAATTTACTTCCGCGTACAGGAAAATCATAGTAGATATGCAGTTTCTCCAAGAAGAATGCGTTTGGAAATATTATAGCCACTGGACTGTTGTAATTACAGTGTTAGAAGTGTAATGTCTTTATAACTCATACGATGCCAAGAACTGGTTTAGAAGCGTATAGATCGTCATGCCGTATGTTAAACGCACCTAGCTTCTTTACGACTGCAAAACTAATAACAGATCGTGCCGCTGCTCCCCAGTGATAAAGGGATGCCGGTTATCTTACCTTTCGATCGCCGCTTGTGAATTCTGCATAAGACAAACCAGATCGGAAGATTATGAAATACAAAGTACATATTCTTGCTCGAAGTTACTGGTAACGTTAAATCATATCCCCAAAAATTATTTAGTCTTTGACTTTTTACCGTCTAAAAAATAAATGAACGTAACTTTGACCGACGAATTCCATGAAACAAGCTAGCCTCAAGGATCGGCTACAAAATCTGATAACAATTTAGTTTTTCCACAATCAATTTGTATTTCAATATAGTTACATAGTACAAGAACGTTATATACCAAATATACTCAATTTTTATATTAATCTTAACAACCATAGATGTTGCAATTATGCCTGGATGAGTTCATATTCCAACAAATCCAAACCTTAAAAAGTCTACTTCATCCAGCATTAAGAACATCCTCTTCCTGAGAAATACCTATCTCTCGTTTTTCTTTGCGTCAAATGCCACCGTAAGTCGGAGAACAAACCCGAGCGAAGCTCTTGTAGCGAACTAGGAACGAAGGGCAACGCGTGAACAAAGGCCATAGTAATAATGGCGGTAATAATAATGTTGGCTGGTTGAATGGTGTCTTTCGGCCGATGCCACGAGGGAAACATTCCGAGACGGATAGAGGCGATTTCGGTGGAGCAGAGGGCAGAGCAGACGGACGATCAGCCAACGATATATACACGTACTATGTACTCTACATAGCCGTTCTCTCCCTCGTGAAGAGGGAAGTTCTTGGCGTACCCCGTCGGCGAAAAGGGTTTCTAGCTCCTGGTGATTGGTGTAAGTTAGCCCTCTGGGCAGAGAAAACGGTCTCGTGGGCGCATGCGCCAGCCACGGGGAACCCCCTTTGCTTTAGGGTTAGCCGCGGTCCTCCCTGCGGCCAACAGCCCAGGATGACACGCCCCGGGCTACCAGATCAATAAGATCCCTTATACCTACCTACCAACCTACCTACCTCTTTGGTTACGCCCTGAGATATACGCCGGTTTAAATTTGCAATACGCGGCGGCGTGTACAGAACGCTGCATCCTATTGTGCCGCGTTCCATCATTCGACGGGAAAGCGTATTCTACTTAGAGCCTTGTCTGACTTGCCTCGATCACCCCACCAGACGAAATTCCGCCGTTGTCTGACGAGCATTTCGAAACGCCAGTGGGATCTCGATCGAGTTGCTAGTTTGCCTTTTCGAAATGAATGGAGGAGGAAGTGGCGTGTCGGTTGGTTTATGGTGGTTCGACGAAGAGGACGTTTCGTGTTGGTTAAGATGGAACAGTGTTTCCTTGGTATTAACGAGGTGGATCTTAGAGATGGTGGTAGATTGGGTCGGAGAATGGGAATTGTAAATCTTGTTTTACCGAGAACGTCGGTATTAATGTATCTTTCTTTTGTCAAATGGCACGATCGATCGAAATATGTATATAGAAGTTTAGTGAAACTTTAACACTCTGCAGAATATCCTATTCGTATTTTTGTCGTTGTTTCGTTAGAAGTTATGGAAATATAGTCGGGCAGTTTTATTAACGCATTGAACAGCAATTTTTTTCACGGATCTCTTTACGTGACAAAGCTTTGATCAAACAAACCCCCGTCTGCATGCATTTGCAAAATAGATTTCAAATCAAATTTAATTCAACGAAACGCGAGATATATACCTCGCGATCGCTCCACGATCCTTTCGATGGTAATATCAATTTACAAATGACGATAAATTCGAAATAAAGCACGAATCGAGGCAATTCGTAGTTATTATATGACACGCGAGTGACATAAATAAAAGTTTCGGAGCGTGATGAAAACGTCGAGATGGCGTTTATCGTTAATTCATGGTGGGGGGGGGGGGAAAAAAGAGAAAATTCGAGGGAAATAAAGAATACACGAGCGGAAGGAATGGTCGTAAAAGAATGAGCGTAGGTTTGGGCATCGCAGTGATGACCGCATCTCGTTAAAAGCCCTTCCTTCCAATTTCGCCAGCTCGATCTGAAATTTTCTTGTAGGCTCGCGTGCACGCCCTGGGCTGTCACGATTCGGACCTAACTGCGGCGTTCGTACAACCGATTGAGGAATTCCTCGTAAGGTAATTTCATCTTTGGAATTCCTTCTTCGTCCGTACGCGTACCTTCTGTGCAAAACCAGCACAATTCGTCTGCGGGGGCATCTTAATTTCGTCTAGGTGTCTCCAGAGTTAACGAAACTCGTTAAATTTCATGCGTCGTAGTGTTTTGTCATCGCCTTTCAATTACTGTAAAACTCTAAACCCTGGTTTTGTTAAATTATGTTTTTCGTAGTAATTCCATATATCTTATATATCTCATACTACTCCTACAAGTCTGTAATATACATTCTTTACTACAACATGACTGATCATTTCGAATATAGTAATGAAATTATAATGTTACTAGAGGAAGGATAAAGTCAGTCGGTAGCACTTGAAAACTATATTTGTCATATAAAGCACTCACTATAGAGAAAGAGGAATTTAATCTACTCTATTTAGAACACACAGTGCGAAACGCACAGTCATAAATCATACACGGTAGTGAAAAATAATAAAAAAAACTTAATAATCATCACTTACAAGCGTTCACACGAATTATTCATCAGGCACAATCACGATATTCAGCAATGTAAATTTCATGAATACCAGTTCCGTGACGAGGATCATGACCAAATTAAAATTCAACGCGTTCCATCAATGAAGATGACCGTCATCAACGGTACAAGAAGTTGTAGGTCGTAGAAGCAATAAAGTCGAGCGGGACAGCTACGTTCTACGAAACGGCCGAAGGAATTTCATTCATTCGTTCATTGCTCAGGTAGCCGATCAGAAATCTACCCTCTGGATTGCCCTCAGGTTAAATAGGGTCGTTGACCAGAACGATGGAACTATTCGCATTGAACGTGTTCGCGTGGTCAGCAAAGATTCGAACTGTGTAGTAGTAGGATCAGCCGTGTCATCGTAGAAATAACGCGATTACCGTTGGCACATTGTCCTCGAAAAAAGGCAGAATTATATAAGAAATGTAGCAAGAACCTGCTTGCGATATGCTAAATAATTCAGGTTTGTAGTAGTTAATCGAACGATACTTCGAATAGATATTAAAGATGTTAAAGAAACTAAATCTATGCGTTATCATCGATGAAAAATTCTGCTCGAGAATTTTGAGCTACAGTTGCTATCAAACACAGATTCTCTTTTTAAGTTTTATATTCTCTATGACTAGACGATTTAAACTTTAAAACACTTGACGGTATCCCCATTTTTTGAACAAAGAATAACAGAAACAAAACATTCCGCGTCACTGTAACCTGTCGACAAAAAAAAAAAAAAAAAACAAAAAAAAAACCAGCCAACAAACTCGAACCGACGCAACGATAAAAGGCAAAGGTGGTGAGCTGGTTGGAAGCAGCAGTTGAGCTGGTTTCTGATGGCACGGAGCGAGAGTCGCGGTGAGCTCGAAGCTAGGGCTCGTATCTTTCGAGCTGCACCAATATCGGGCTGCAAGATCGCAGGGCCCGATGGCGCAGAGGGGGAGGCAGAGGAGTACGAAATAAAGACTCGTCCTTTATTCAAGAAATAAAATCGCCACGACATTATGCGGGGGTTTATCCACGGCACAGCGAACAGAGACAATCAGAGAGGAACAGAAGGGACGAAGAGAGAACGGCGAGCATATGCGAGCTAGTACCGGCAGTCTAACCAATCCCATACGAGCTGGGCGTCCCGTGTTCACGTGACGATCACGACGGAGAAACCAGCGATTGGGCCCATTCCAGGGCCCCTCGACCAATGAACGGTCGTTGGAAAATGATTCAGGCCTTAAGGCCCATCCCAGTTCCCACCCCGAGCTGTTTCCGCGGCGCGTCTATCTGGTAGCTAAGGCCCCGCGGGCGCAGTAACCCTCGAGTCTTCCTGCGTGTACGACGGTTTAAGGCGAATACCTATACACAAAGCTCGAGATATCGGAAAACAATATCCACCGTGTGCCGTAGTAACTCGATATATCTCGTCGCTCTGTCGACCCCTTTCTCCCCCGTTTTTCCATCCTTTGCTCGCACCTTTCTTGTCCGTTCTCAGTCTCCGTCCGCTCCGTCCTACCTCGTCGACGTTTCGTTGGGAACGGGCCCAAGCCCCGTAGAGACAGGTAGCCGGCGAGCAAACACGCGGTCGCTTCGCGAAACTACGTGCGATTTACGGTGGTTTTTCGCGGTCTTGTCCCCTTTGTGCGCGCGTGTGTCGCTTCCAAAGTGTTTTGCACGGTTTTGGGACATCGATCACCCTCGTGTCTCACCGTTTTCCACGACGTACGGAGATCGTCCGGAGAACGAACTCACGTATGGACCTCGCACGGACTCGCGGAAATTCGTGTCGCGTCGCAGCCTGTCGACGCACACGCTGAAGACGAGGATTCGATATCAACAGGATCATTCGAACGTTTACGAGGCAGACACGTTCGGCCAGGCTTGGATTGTTCGATTACAGTGGTGCGCGAAGGCAGTGCTTGTAAGAGTGTAATGATCGCGATACGCGAATAACGCCGATTCCTCGAGCTCTTAGGACAGTCGTCGTGGCCATTCCGCTGGCAAGTGTACTCTGTTCTTACGGCTAGATTAACGTCAACAGGAGGCCGGATGCCGAATCTAGACTACTACAACACCGCGAGAATGCATCAAATGGTAAACTCTTTTCAAGATATAGTCGGTGACGGGTCTGATGATTTTTAAAAGGAAGTCGATCTGCAAGGATTAATTAGAAGAAGCGTGCAATTTGATTTTATGTAATAGGTACTTTCCTTCGTAAAATATCATAGATATCGAGATAATAACGCTGGTGATGCAAATCGCTTTCTCCTGAAAGCAACAGATTCAGTCGCAGTTTATGCTACCGATGCCATATAACGTACAATTTTCCCATACTCGGAACATGCGTGTACTTACAAATGCTTTCGCAGCTGACGTCCATGTCGTGCCTTTATCTTAGCGAAGAGTATCATTAAGTTTACGATATTGAATCTAACTCTCGGATATTTCAATGAGAATTTTCAAGGCGCAAGATTTATAATGAAAGATATTAGCGTTCGTGTGGCCCGTGTTGCGCGTTTTTCTCTCTGTAGGATGTTTACGACATAGAAACACAGGTTCGTTTTGAATGACACGGAAGGAATTCCCTTTTTGTCAGGCACGCTTAACCACTATCTCCTTCATCCAGTAATGTTTTCTCAAGCCTCTCGCGGAATCGCCTGACAGCGCAGGTTGAATTCTTGCGAATCCTATAAGGACACACCTTAGAACGTGACTAAACTTTCTAGCGTTCGGAGATAAATAAATTAGCGAGCCGTCTTCAATACGCCGAGTGTCGAGCGAAAGCGTTTATCGGTAAATTGTATTTCTCGCGCATCTATGAAACTAAGGTCTACGATGTATGCGTCAGTATCTACTCATAAGATTTCTCTGTAGTATTTAAGAATGTTACGAGTTTGTACGATGCGATAGTTAATAACAAGGCGGTTTCAATCAAATTTCTGGGAATCTCAAGTGGCTAGTTTCATCGGTAATAAGGCGTCTTGAGATGAAAAATGAATTATGATTCTTACAAGTCGGCTTTCTTTGTATTATGAAAAACATCCTTCTTAGAAGAACGTATCTAGCAAGAAATCAGTGGATAAGTCTTAGATAATAAGATATTACGCGGGGAAATACGAAATTACTTATAGAAATCATGCTGTTCCAGTCATACGCTTTGAGATTATAATAAACGCTAGTTCATAAATTTGATCGAGCGAATTGCTTCGGGAATAGCAGATAGAATATTATAAAAACAAATTAATAGCAGAGACTATTTCTTTGGTTTGAAAAGGTGCAATTGTGCCGCAACTGTAATATGTTAAATATCATGTCATATATCTTTTGTTTATTTATTAAGAATGGTTATTATAATCTGCTAAATTCTAGAGAACTTCAAGTTTCTGTCACTTCTCTCTATTTCACCATCTACTTACACTCAAACGAAACAAAACTGCGAAAATGGACCATCCGTCGCTCCGACGCAAACTCCATTACCATCCCCTCGACAAAAATTGCATTCCGTTTCCATGCGCTATAAGTTTCAAGCCGAATATCATAGTTTCGGCCGCCATCGTGACCGCATATAACCGTCCTTTTCGCTGCGTAAATTCAATTGGTACTCGTGACTTCGAACCTTCGTATTGTTTTACAATTACGAGGAATCTCGCGGTCCAGGCCGATCTATTCATTCATTTTCAACTATCTGCTACGTATCTGGGACGTATACACCTGGCCGCGGGTAATAAACCGACACAATGGCGTTACGAGTCCGTCGATTCGTCATGCGCCCCGGGGACGCATTTAAGTGAAATAGATACGTCAGTCTTATGGAATATAAGTTCATAAAATTGAGCGGTAAATCATTGGGAATTTGTTGCGTGGAGCAAACGGTGTCGGGGCAGCGCGTTCGCGCATCTCTGCCCGGCCTGTAATGACAGGCTTTAACAGCGACTCGTAAAATCTTGCCACAATGAAATCATTCTTGACGGTGGTTGCCTCTATTGCACGGCTTGAATGGTGAAGCGTGTGAGTGGCTCGCGCCGGCCGCGAGTTCGCGCGTATTTTACAAGCGTGAATGGCGGCCGCGAGTTTCAACCCTCGCTGGAAGCTTCTCGTTGGACACGCGAGTATTCGTATTCATCGCGCGTGGGAGAGACGAGGTACATTTTCTTGCCACTTTGTTCATAAGTCTATACTCCAGTCCCGTAATTTTCTTGGTCTTTTGGCAAATTAAATGAAATCGAATATGTATCGTTTGCACGAGGTGACAAATGGATATATGCCCAGTTTGGAGCTTAAAACGCGAGTAATTTTAACTTTATAGTTAACTCTTAAACATTTAAATGCTGCTGTCAGTAGACGACGAAATGAAAATTCTATGAAATACTGTTGTTGTCAATAAGGTGACGATATTACATTGTCCTATTTAGCTTTGGAGGTTCTTTTGCGTTTGGAAATCTACGCATAGTATTCGTAGGTTAATTAAATTTTTTAGAGCGAAGGGATTTAACAGAAGGCGCGAGTTAGTTTTTTAATTAGTTGATTGGTTATCAAACTGTCGCGCTATTCTCATAATCCACAATTTTATCGCGTCTGAAATTAATATCGTATAAAATGACCCTTCCACATCCTTTTTAGTACAAATTACGCCGACGTACATATTGTGATATTATGTAAATATTATGCATGATTAATTCTATCATTTAAGAGTAAATATCGTGATTTACATTTTCATGAAGTTCCCGCGGACGAAGAAATTGCATACTGTTTTCTTTTTTATCAAAGCGAAAGATAAATATGTGACAGAAGTTTACACGCTTTATTCAGCTACATATATCGGCTCGACATTGATTACGAAACGCATCGCGTAAATTAAAAATTACTTCGTTCCAACCTGCTGTTTGCTCAGGAACAACGTGTAGGCATGTGATATAACGACACCGCGGAATTAATCAATTTCTAGTATCATATTATTTAATGATATCGTAAAGTTAATCAACAATTCCACTGAAATGTCACAAAACACTCGTACGGATCCAATAAATTCAAATTACCGAGACTCGATGAAATATTGTTCTATTCAAAGATACAAACTAACAATTAGCAAAATTAATATCTGCCATTACGATCTCGCCTTTCTGTGTCATAGTCGGCGGATTTTTCGAACCGGCGATGAAGTTCGTAATTGACGTGCTCGAGCTGACCGCAAAAAATGGCTGAACGATATAATTACGTTAACACAACGACGATTTCTGGCGGCGCGACGAAAAATAATTGCAATAATGCGGTCGGTAATGATAACCGGTAACAACGAATAGCGTTAATTGCGCCGCGAATTGCGTATCGGAGGAAACGGAACGTAACCTGAGAAAAATCGGCAACCGACGCGCGCTGGAATTAGCGCTCGAACTCGAGAGTATAAACAGTTATTAGGCTGTTAATCGTCGTCCGGCTGGGCGGAGAAGTAGACGCCGCTCTAACAATTTCGTTGTTGCTGTTAACGCCTTCGATGCTTTACGATCGACGATTACTTTTGTTGACGTCCAAGATATGTTGCACGTATTCACAGTTTCTAGTTGGCGATGAATTTTTCCTGTGAGTAAAGCTGTGTAGGTAATTGATGTTTAATGGTATTTCAAGGAACTTCTTCTTGGATGGATAACCGTACACTTTAATATAGTTTGTTTGTAGCTACAAAATCTTTGTAGGAATTATACCAGTTTTGTACTGTAAAAGTAGAAGTGCTAATGGCGACTATCTTGGAGCAAATATATAACCTTTTCTGATCTTCGAAGTTTCTTAATATAGCATATTATCGTATTTACGATTTACGGTTACTTTAAGTACTCTAGTTATATTACTGAATTTAATATCACCTAAGTCATAAATTTGATAAAAATATAGGGAATTAATATAAACAATGCAATGCATCTACAACAAGTTATTTCAGTAAGTTTGATTACTATGGGTGAGAAACTAAAACTATTTCATAGATTTTACCACAGCGTATATAATGCTCGAAAACTTATTGAAGTGAAGTCAGTAAATATCGAGCGAAACATACGTTTCGCTCCAGGAAGGATTTGCTTTATATATATATATATATAGCAATCGAGTCTTGGTTTCTGCAGCGTCTCGTCAGAAATTTGTGCAAAGGCGACGCGGCGATCGAAGCGTAGTATACAGCACGTGCTACATAAGGGTTGATAGTACGACGTATAGATATAATGTATACCGTAACATATCGCTGGAACATAACTCCTGTTGGCTGACGTTTCAATCAACCGTTCTTCACCTTCATTTCTCTCATCGACTTTTGTTGGCCGCGCAAGTTTTCTAGCCGCGGTATCACAAACTGTTCGAGTCACATCATCCTCGAACGTTCGAGCTAGAGACAGTAAATAACATCATATCCGAAAGAAAAAATCGGTTTTAGTTGTCTTTATCGTATAGGAGATTTTTACTGTTATGGATATTATTTTATTATCATTTCTCAAACGCTGATTCGATCTATAATGCTTGATCAAATATTAATCTATGCTTATTTATTTAATCAAATTGTTTCATTCATTTATAAAGTTTTATTCTGAGAATCCAAAATCTATCATCTCCAAACATTTTTAGTCAAAGTTAAAATTTTCAAAAGACACTCGTACGTTCGTTCATTTATATTTTATCTAGCCCAATAAAATTTGTTGACTACATGTGACTAGAAATCGTCAGTGTGCAACGTTCGAATTTCAACAACCGCTTGATAGTACGCAAAAGAAACAATTAAAAGCAAAAGGCGAAAAGGGAAGCAAGGGACGAAAGAAAGGGAAAGACGATGGCATGGAAGGTGAGTGAGGCCTGTTTCTTTCACCTGTGCCACTACGAGCAATAAATAACCGCCAGCTTAGCTGATTTTACTGCCGTGTGTTTGGGTGATCCCAATAACGCTGGCCGAAGAAGGGACCAATAATGCGAAGAAAACCAATCTTCGCGCTAACTAGCCATTCAGACGGCGGAACTGCCAGACAAGTACTCAAAGGACCTCTGGTTAACCTCTGAAACGAAACGGTTTCAAGCCTATTTCGGTATTAAAGAATTTGCGAGGAACTCGCCATAACCGCGTGGGCGGAAACGCTCGTCCAGCAGTACGTACCATGTCTGCACGAGCGTCCCCGCATTATTTGCACGCATCTTTGTACCTCTAACGTGCATACGAGTAACTTTTCTTTTAAGAAACGATTTGGTGAAAAATTCAATTGAATCATCCTCTCTGGTAATGATATTGTTCTTGAGTAATTAATAATTGTTTTAAATGTTTGTATGAGTTTATCGAGTAACATTCAAGATCTTGTATTTTTCATAAGAATTACTCTATGTAATAATCGCTTAAAATAATTCGAAAAATTATTTTGTAGAATAATTGCTATAGATGTTACTACGTAAACAATGATTAGATTTATTTTTTCAGATTTCCTAACTTATTTCACTGAATAGCGAATATCTTCTATACAATTAGATCGTTATCGTCACTTATAATTAACATAATACCGATATTCATCGTTTTAATTTATTAACCATGCAAAATTACGATAAGATTTTCTTCAGAATATGTATAAAAAATAGAATGTGGATAAAATCTCACAAAAGGCGGCATCGGTCCGTATAACGAAGGAGATTCTGTTACTACACGGATACTTTTCGTAGGAAGCTAATGGCTGCTTATCCTTGCAAACTTGTTTTCGATCGCGCGTTGTCATTTGCGTGGGCAGACAGGCATCTCCCGAAGGCAGCGTTTCGCGCGCGGTAATAATTGTTCGGAGATGGTAGCCATTAAAAAGGACGATTTATCACCAGACGAATCGTAATTCAACCGAACGCTATAAATGCATTTGCCTTAATTAAATTACATAGCGACTTATTAGTGTGCCACGAATTTGAAAAGAAACGTCTAGTGGCACGAGCGACGAGCTTGACGAGCAATCCTTATCTCGACGAGTCGCTCCGCGATAAATATGATTTTGTCCGTTATCACTGCTGGTATCTTCCGAATTGATTAGAACACAGATATCAAGAGACGGAGGTGGCTAAATGCTCTTTAAAAGTCGATGTTTAGTCGTGAAATTTAGTCGAGTCGTGTAAATTTTAATTACAATCTTTTTGCAATTGAGTAGTTTTTTTGTGATTTGTGAGTAAAGAAAATTAAAGAATATAATATAGGATGTTAATAGAAAAAATCGTTAATTTATGGAAATCGAGCTAATTAGGTACGTAACTTCTAGGTTGGAAGAGTATACTTGAAAAACCAACTAGTTTCAGAGTCCACAAATAACAGAGCCCATGTTGAATAAATCTATCCGATTCCCAAAAATTTAGCTAATTAAATCATTTCTCGATTGAAAAATTGCTTCCATAAATCTCATAGTCGACGATTAATAGCCAACACTCAATCATGTTTCTGAATATAAACTCGTGTGTGATAAATTGTCTCAGGGACTCACCAACGTCATAATTAGAAATAACTTTTACTCGAAATACAAAATAAATACAACACTGTTGTTCTAATAAGAAATGTCGTAAGTAAAAATGCAATTTTTCATATTGTCACACGTGCCACAAAGATTTAGCAAGCCGAATCTATTAACTAAAGCAATCGACACGAAGTCGGAACAGGTGTGATTCCAGGTCAAATTAAGTATGAAGATTTATTCAATAAAGCAACTAAGTAGTCGGCTTGTAGGCGCAATCAGGGCCAGAGGGGTAAGCGAAGTTTGAGACGAGGAGGGGAGAGAAATGAATTTTACGGGTCGTGGTTCCTACGATCAGATAATTCACACGCACATTGCTTAATTATTAACGCGAACGTGTTCCGCGCTTGTCGAGCTAATCGTGCACTCGATCGCATGCGCACCGGCGCGTACCTACAATTTTGACAAAATTGCACAATCTGTCATTTACTTCTGCAAACAGGTTAATCGCACGCTAACGGACAAGAAACGTACGATTACCATACCTCAAGTAACTCGCTTTAACGAACTTCGTTACGGAGTTTTCTTTGCGCGTTGAATCCTCTTTCTGCCTTTCTTTCTTCTTTTCCTTTTTCTTCTCAATTTTTCTCGTGCGTTCTGACGTTCGCAAGAAAGGCTAATCAAATACGATAATAATAATTTGCACGCGCGAACATCGTACGAAAGTCGCTATTAGCGGACATTTCAAAGCGTAGAAAAGAGTTTGCGTTATTCATGGCGGCGGGTGATGAGCGTGTCACGGTGAAGGGAATTAAGGACAGTCGATTCTTGGCGACTTGGAAGATGTAGGAACGCTAAAGGTTTCTCGCTACGAGAATGGACACCATAAATTCAAACGTCGCCGCACAACGAGTCGAAACTTCATCAAATCAGTAGAAACAGCGACAGCATATTAGTAAATAGAATTGGAAATTCTGCTGATTGGTAAATTGTGTTGAAACGTCCAGATATTAAGGCGTTGATGAGGATTTTTCTGGGACAGTAGGAATGTTGGTAGGTCTGACTGCTTGTGTTAGAAGTGAATGATAGTCAACCCTTTATTAAGTGATATATTATGAGAATTTATGAATGTTAAATAGATTGCCCATGAAGAAAGAGTCAGTGTAAACTGCAATCACGAAATATTAATTTTAAGCAACAAAAATTTTAAAAGTACAACATACTGCTCCAGCAAAAAGATTACAGTGGTCACAGAAAATACTTGCACTATAAAGGTATGCGCAAATAATTTTTATAGCCACTGTGAAACGATTATCACGAATATTTTATTATTAGACAATTATAACCTCCAACCCTTACGACAACCCCAACGACAAACAGCAAAGCCACGAGGAAGCTGAGTCCAAACGACAGCGAAATCAATGTGCACAGTTGCGGAGATGGCGTCTCCACCTAAAACCCTACAACGAATCGACGTAACTCGTGGTTGCATGGGCACAGGATGTTTCAATTACGCGAACGAGCAATTTCACCGGGGAAAGTAATATTTTTGCCGCGCGTTTCAATTATCGAGCCAGTAACAAAGTTTCGCGTAGCTCGATGTCCCATGCACCTATACCGAACAAGAACGCGGTCGCAACTCCGTTTTCCTACCGTGTAACGCAGCGATGTATCCTTTCCTCTCTTCCACCACTTGCTATCTATATAATAACTGGTTAAATTCCGGTAGTGGCGATCCTTACGAACGGTAGCCTCTAATCAACCTAATTTCGGGTTCCTTTGGCCCCGAATATGGGCCAACATTGGAATTATTCGGTAATTGTAATGGATCGGAATGTTGCGCGTTCGCGTTCGCTCTTTAGGGCCACGCCGAGACTCGGCCAAGCAATTTCGTATCTTATGCTACGTTGCCCCTTTTTTCTTCGTTCTACGGTTCCTCCAACCTCCACCACCTCGTCCGAAGCCCGATATAGATTTGATTCTTGGCCCCGTTCGTCATTATCTCGATGCTTGCTTGCTTGTGCTCCACCATACCGCGATTATTCCTCTAGTCGTTCCTCATCGTGTCTAGAATTCTTATGAAGCATCCTGGTGAGAAATGTCGATTCACGTCGCTGTCGATCTAAGGAGGAGCTCCTTAGACTGGCAATTCGAGAATCATAGTACGAGTTCCTTTGGACATTGCAGAGTAGCTTTCTTTAAATTACAGATCATCGAAGGGGAAGCCTGTCTGGTTTTTTGTTGTGTGGGATTAATGAGAGACGTTGGGATTGCTCGGACAAGATCGCCGAGAACGGAAGATCCGACTGACGGATTGGATCCGTGGATTTGTTTGGGTAAATGTCATTTATTTTTGGGACTGGATGATTATTCTTTTGGCTCGTAGGTAGCGGCTTACGGAATGTTCTATTGTACTGTGGACTTTGATTAGACATTTTGTCAACCGTAGGTCGTAGGTTTACAAACTGTGCTACATCTATTATGTTAACGATTTTCATGTGCCGTTTGCTCCCTCGATCAATTTTTTAGTCAATCGTGAAATTATTAAAGTTAATTGTAGCAATTAGTATCCGTATATCGTTAATACATTAAATGTAAGTAGTATTTTCAAGGACTGAAGCAAATTAATTTCGTTCATTGTTTGTCAAATCTAAAAAACTTCTGTTCGGAAAAATATTCGATGAAGAACACCTTAAGTAAGTTATATCAAACTTTTCATAGATCATTTTTCATACAGTAGAGCTCCATTTGTTTGAATCGTCCAGGTACAAATAGTTCATATAACTGGAATTTATTGATTTTTCTCCATTAGATATCTACGATTTTTCGTTGAAATAATAGGAGGTCACGTTCAGCTAGATAGATAAGTGAATTCAGTCGTCTAGAGTTCCAGTTAATCGAGTAGTAACTAAAATTTCGTTTCAATAAATGAATTTCGGGTAAATGAAGTTTCGCTAGCAAATCTGAATTTCAAAATAAATTATTACAGATTTTAACTAGCAGCATAAACTATTTTTATATAGGATATATTTACTTATACTGTCTGATCAAGTAAACAAATAAACAAACACAAAGCGTGTAAACTAATTCAACGATTTTCTGGCAAATTTCCGTTTTAAGTCTTATCTCTCCAATGCGATTTACAATAAAAGTCTGGTAGAACGAGCAATCAAGTAAACTGTGACATCCTAACGTGACACTACGATCGATCAGAAAGCTTCAGAAACGTAAATCGATCGGCAATTAAAAGCAACTGCATCGCGAAGACGATTAAAATGGTCAAAGATTAGAAGCTCTCTTCTGCATACGAATAAGAAATCATAGAGGCTCGATATATCAAAGAAAATGGTGATTCATATGTTCCTTCGGGATCGATTATTTTTCTTTCCGTTAAATCGTTTCAACTCCGCCGATAAAATTATTGGGTTCTTCACTGTTTAATGAATTCCAGGCTTTGCATTGCGTCAGAGGTATATTTATCGTGATCTCCTTGATAATCGAGAATGCCCAGTCGTGATTGAGATTAATTGCGAGATTTTTATTATGATCATGTAGTTGACATTGCTCATGCAGGAAGAAGAAAACACGCCTTGACTGCTAATAGTTTAGTTATTCTCTAGAAGAATTTCTACTTCAGTATAAACCATATTTGTAAACCATTTTCACAGCAACTGCAAACGGTCTTCATACCGTTCTCTCCGTTGAAACCAAAATCAAGAGATTTTAAAAGATTGAAACTTCTGAAAATTTCATGAACCACTCCATTTATCTGAACCTTTTGCCTTGAGATTATCTTGGTAGCCTCTTCAGTTCCTGTCGTGTCGCAACGTAAAATATTGAAATATACATAATTCATACTGAATAATCTTTAGTCCGAAAGATTGGAACTAAAGTTGCAGCTCAGGTTGAAATTTATAACGAACACAATCTTCCTTTATGACTCGATATTGGAGAGGAGGGATGGAATTCTAAATTCCATTCTAAGTTCTAGAAAAAACTTATTACGAATGACGGAGCGAAAAGCAGCTCGATTTCTCGAGCAGATTTATCTCGTCTCTTTTAACTGGTACGATTTTCTTTGGTAATTGTATGCCGATTTTATGCAGCAAGTTAGTCCATTACAGATTCGAAGGTGTTCACCGTAAGATGGAAAACACGGCGAGCTGCATGGCAAACAAAAGCAAATGTCGGCTGCATAGGACACGCATGTAGGAAAGAGATTAACACGGTTAATAGCATCAAATTGTAACCATAAAGAATACCCAAGCGGGCAAGAAAGTACATAGTGTAGAGTGGAGAGCTATGCAGCCAGGACTTTTTTTGTGATTTTAATATGCACGTGTTCGAGGAACATCATACCAACCGGATACAAGGGGATAATAATTTTTTAAATTGACCATCGTCCACCGGGCTAATGACTTTTCATTTCGCGACCGCAATTAAAATGAACGTTTTAACACTGTTCGAGATATCTTTACAAGTTGCTACGGCAGATACGCCTGATTATGCCCTTCGGCTACGCGATCTCTAGACAACGAAGACAACGAAATTGAGTAATTTCGTTGATCTAATATTTGTTACACGCTAATGAGGATTGCAGTGAGTGTAGACAAAATGGGTAATTAAAAATGGAAATTTTATGCGAGATAGGTAAACTGGATCGGAGAGTATTTATCAATGGATCAAAGATACTTATGGATAGGAAAATATGATCATTTTCTTTACATTAGAACTTCATTTTGTTCGGTTCTTTGCTAACTTTTTTGCTACTGACTATAAAATGTTCTTCTTTCATTTTTTGAAGTTTTCAGATGAAAGATGTGAAATTATTAAACAGAATTTACATTTCATAATCATTGTTTGCACAAATTGAAAACATGACTTTACCACAAGAATTTGAATTTATCGTGTTTGAATCATAATCCATGTCACAGATGTGATTCGATAACGTGAAATAAGGAATAAATTAAATAATAGTCATATGTGTATTTAATACGATAGGATAATATAAACAGCAATGGAACTCATTACTGTAGCTTAATTATAGCTCTGAATTTTCAAAATGAGCTATTTTCTACGTCCTCTTATTATATTCGATGTGCCTATTCAGAATATCATAGTCTTTACCAATTATCAAAAGATGCTTAAACTCGAAGCAAGACAAAAAATGAACAAGAAAGAAAACTTGTTTTCCTGCAATTTCAACCGAAATCCGTGGAACGTCGATTATGAAAGATCATGAACTTCATTTCAGTTGTCGAGTTAACAAGGTAGCTGAAATTCTTGTATTATTGATCAGTCTTTGATCTTCCTTCACGCGTGCATTAAATTCGGTTTGATTTCTCGATTTAATTTCGTCACTCGAGGCCAATTTATTTTTTAACGAGTAAATGTGAAAAAACAAAACGGGAGAGAAAGGCGGGGGCGGTGAGAACGTGTCGGAGTCGCTGAACAACACCGGATCGTTTGAAATAACACTTTGCGGAAGCGTAAATAAATTAAACTGATCTGCCGCGAGCAAATGTTACACGAACAACCGCGATTTTATGGCAATCAAACAATTTACACACCTGAATTTACACTGGGATATGCGATAATCGACATTAATAATCGAATGCTGAAATCTCCGCCACGCGATTTGCCAGAGAGAGAGGGAGGGAGAGAGAGAGAGAGAGTGAGAGAGAGAGAGAGAGAGAGAGAGAGTTTGAAAAATCTAAAATATCGAGACGTCTTTAAATACTGTTTTTAAATACGATATCTAACTATGTTGTATTACTCGTTCCTTCTTTACATTTGTATCTCTTCGAGTATTTTATTTTCCGATCAAATATTTAAAAACTATATTTTCATGATATCTACTGAAATATAGTAACATCCATTTCGAGCCATATAAATCCAAAGAGAGCAACCTCTTTAGTTAAATATTAACCAGACGATTTACAAAAACTAAACGAATGTTAAAATGAGAATAAAATGAAGATAAAATTAAAATAACTGGCATTAAAGATATCCAAGTTTTTGTAAAACGAAGTACGATTCATTCCAGATAAAATACTAAAATCCACAAGCACCAACTTGTCCCTGAAGAACTTCCACAAAACAGCCTCTCGTCACTGATGAGTTAATCAGCTCGCCAACCAATTTACCCAGCGAGCTCACCCCTGACTGTTGAACCACAAAACCCACCATGGAGGAGGAAAAAAATCCCTGAAGCACCGATCCCGTTCAAGAGACAAAAGGCGCTCGTCGATAGCGAAGAATCTCTGGTCGATAATCCTGCTGAGGCAATCCTGTTGCTAAAAAAAAAAATAGGGACCATGATGGGGCCTCGTTGCTCGCAACGAGCCTCGGTCGAGAGCATATCTCTGTCGCGGGAGTGTCCACTGAAACTGTTGGCCGGTCGCGTTTCCATGAAAGGGATCGCTGTTTTGCGGTTTACCGATGGCGAGGCGAAACGATCGGCCGGCTAGGAAATAGCTCGGTAAATAGCGCGGCTCCCCTCGTTAACTCGATTTAATGGCACGTCGTTAGCAGTCGTATAGCTGGGGACGTGATCATAAAAAAACGAGTGCACTCGGAATTCGGGATACCCGGAATCGGTGAGGTTCGCCGAGTTTGGTAGAACAGAGACACAACTCGAGAACGGAACCAGGACGAAACGTGTTATTGTACCTTACCGGTTCCCGTGTATCCGGTTCTCGGCTCAGGCAATATCTATAAAAGATGATAACGCCGCTGATTGCCGGCGTATAAAACTGCCAACCTAACTCCTGCCCGTTCGACGATTGTATAACTCAGTTAGCGATTCTGCTTTTCCGGGATAGGCGCTGTTGCCCGCTGCTGATCGCTGTTGAGCATTGGCCGAGGGAGGTCTGAGAGATGAATTGATTCGATGGATCGTGTTGTAATTCTCGATGATGGCTGATTGTTGCTGCGGTGCAGTGGTTTTGGAAAATTTATGTAAAGTGGTATAAGTTACGATGTTGTTAGCCTGGTATCGGGTATTGTGTAATTATAATAGATGTAGTGCTCGTGAGTCAAGAAATGATGTTATTGCATAGATAATTCTACTATTGCGGAGTGGGTGATATTTTGACTATTGTGAAATTTGAAACTATTTCAAATTCAACTCGAAGATTTGTTTTCTGCGGGGAATATGTAAAGCTGAATCGTGTTACAGATATATGAATTGAAACTCGATAAACGTTTAATACAGAAAAATATAAATATATGTCTAGATTCAAGAATAATTTGCATACAATGCAAGTAATAAATGAGATGAAATAAACGCAGGAAATGTTTTATTAAACAAATGAATAAATATAAACAGATAAGGGATTTATTAAATAATAATTGAAGAACACGTTTCTCACTAACGCTAACGATAGAGCAGTAAATTTTGTCATAAAGAAAGATACACGTTTCAATTTAAAGTACATAGTCGTCTCACACTTGAAAGATGAAGTTCAACTTCGTCGCGATATAGTCTTGGATACCCTTGGTTCTGTCACTCCTTTTGTTCTACCCTTTCTTTGTTGTTTGCAGTTTCTTTAAAGTCTCGGCTACAGAGGAGCATTTACAATTTTTGTTTGAAACAGCAGTTTGAAGTAGCGTTTAAAGTCGACTAATATTATCTTCTGCTTTGTGACGGCGCTTTTACGTATTCCCTTTGCTTCATCTCTTCTATTGTTTTAATCCTTCCCACGCGTTCGTAACTTCTGAAAAGAGCAAAAAGGTACTTATAATTTTTCTACTAAGGAAACATTGATGTTGTTTCGAAAAATAAAATACACTTCGCGGTACTCGCATTTCCGTTATATATACTTCGGTTAAAAACCAGTTGTTTTTCGACAAAAGATAATAAAAGTAAATTTACTTTTTATATCTGTGTATATTTTACTAGTTATTATTTTATATTCTTAAGCAAACAAACGAATAGGTAGTGATTGAGGTTCTTTTATCAATCGAAAGAATACACCAACATTTACGATCATAAAACGAAAGATTAGTTTCAACATGCGTCGAGCAAGATGCTTAGACCGTTCCAAGAATTACGACAATTTAAGTAAATCACATGATGTAATATCAGGTGTTAGGCATCTATGTTGTTTCAGAATTTTTTGCGTAATCCTAATTCCATGGTAGGAAAGCAAATAATTCCGTTCGCCAACCGTTATCCATCGGAATGTAACTCAAGCCAAGTTTTTAATTTTTTTTGCGAGAATATATTCATTTTGGATTTCTCAATAGAACGTTTCCTTCTCCTGTGAATTTGTGGAAGATGTAATATATCGTAATACGAACAATACAAGAAGAATGAAATAAGAAATATAAGATTTTGTACTTCCGATATTTTTCTATATAGATGTACTTACATATTATATAGCGGTCATAGACGTAAAGAATACTAATATCACCATTTAAAGTAATATAATGTAGAATAAAGAAGAAGAACGCGCCGATGTCAAGATAACAGACTCATCTAATACCACCTGACAAATTTCAAATACCACATTTCATTTTAAATGAAATACACTTGCTACTACAATAATGGTTTCTCTAGTTCAAACATGAATATTTAAATTCTTTCACTATTTTAGCTATACTACGTACAGCTCCATCAGTAATTCATCTAATTTTTTCAAAAACAAATAAAAATTCCGAATTAAAAAGCTTCAAGGTAAACTGAATTCACCACTCTTATCATCGCTTATCAGTTCGCATCATAGATCTTATTAATTAATATAAACCACAAAAATTATCACGAAGTATATAGTATGTCGGGTATCGAGTTCGTCAAATCGTACAGACGGTCAAATATCAATCAACGATGCAATGATTGTCCATTTAGCCAGCTAGCAACAAAGACTTAGACCCACGAATCTCGTACCAAACTGACTCCATATCCAAACAGCGAGACAACGTAGGCCTAGAATGACGAAGCTGATGGTGTACAAGCAATTTCATATTTACGATGCCAAACAGAAACAGGGAAACCGAATGCCACGAATCGTGAAACTTGTCGACCAATCGGTTGGCCTGTCGGCGGTGTTGGACACCGGCAGGTTTCCCCATTAGCATCGCTCGACAGGCGAGGTTGTTGGTCCAGTGTGTCTGGTTTCGCGAGCGTGAAGCTCGCGCGTGCTCGTCTCGTGGAACGCAGCCTGGACGTGCAGGATCGTCGGTCGTATCAGCGGCACATGGCGTAGAAACCCATTATGAATATTCAGCCGAGGGTAGCCGGCATGGCTGCGTTCGAATCCATTATTCATCGCCACGGCGGCATCAGACCGCGCGCTGCATTTTCCACCGGGTCTGGGACCTGGGTTAGGTCGGGGAGGAAAGAAGGTTACTTACCACTGGCCAAGGAACAGGAATATAGGTGAGCTACGGTCTGGAGAGAGAGGAAAAAGAAAAGGTGAGAAGGAATGATCGAGGAACTGGTAGCGGACAAGAGGAAGAGGTTTAAGTAGAGCAGAGATTGAGGGAAGGAAGATTGGAGCGTTGCGAGGAAAAAGTTACGAGGATAGGAGAAGGAGGGAGGAATAGGAAGATGAGAAAGAGAGACAAAATGTGACTAGAGAGAAGAGAGGGATATGGGAAACTTGGAAAAGAGATCATAAAAATTGCAAAAGGTGAAGGAATCGTGGAGGAGAGGAATGGAAATATGGAAAAATAAGGTACATGTGAAAAAATAGTGACCAGAAAACAGCAGGAGAATATAAATTATAAATATAAGGAACGAAAAATAAAAGATGAGAGAAAAGGAGTTTAAAAAAAGAATTGTTCGTGGTATTTTTATTTGTCCGTTTTCCCTTGGTTCGTCGTGGTCGTTCTCTTCTTTTGGATCTACGTGTGCCTCTTCTGCGCGGTCTCGTTCTCCTTTGGGATCCTCACCCTCCTCACAACCGCTGGTTCCTCTGGTCGTTTCGCGTGGTTTTATTCGTTGGCGGAAAGAATGCGCTTCGTTCGGCCTAGTAATCAGTTCGGGAGAGCCAGCTGAGGGAGAGGATCGCTTACGCAACAGAAACCCGTCGTCAAATTTTTTGAATTCCTGAACGCGCGAAATAAACCGGGCTCTCGTGATAGGAATCCATCTTGTAAAATTAAAAGTAAATTGTTGTTTGTACTACCTGTTCTATGGCAGAAAAATATATTACATTATATTAAGATTATCTTAGTTAGTTCTTAATTTCTGGTTAATACATCTAATTAGATTTCCGAATTATTTATACAGATTTCGTTTAATTTTTAGCAGCAGAAAGATATTAAATCTCTGGTCAATTTCAATCAGAATATAGAAAGGTGAATATATGATATACACTCCGATAAAAATAATTTAAAAAATACGTGTAATAAATCGTTTCGTACGGTACGTATCATAAATAAACGACTTTCCGAATCACGACATAATTACTCATTATAATTACAACTTAGTTATAGTGAAAAATCTGTTTCCTTCGATCTTACCTACACAAAAAGAAAAAAAGAAGAAGAAAGAGGGAAAATGAGGAACAAGATAATGAAGATGCGTTTTTCAATTCCGTATCGCAAGTAAGCAGCTGGGCAGTTTCTAGTTACACGATCCAACGAATGCCCCAGCATACTGGTTATCATCGGTCTGAAGAGTGTTTCACATGAAATTGCGTTCATTATACACGTGACATGTTAAGGACAAGGAAAAGACAAATAGCGTTGCGAAGAAAATAATAAATCGAGCGAAGGAGGAATTCGAAAAAAACATCCGTAGTGATTTACTTGCTTACTTTTTCTCCTAAATCGATATATCGCAGGTATCAGCTGGCTCGATGTTTGAACCGCAAAATTGAAGCTTGAAGCACGCTTTGCAATTATGTAATTCGAGCGAAAAGCTTGCTTGCTGAATTTTATATTTTCATTTTGCTTGGAAAGAGAGGGAACTCCATTCGAATTTTTTAAAAGTAAATCAATATGATGTGATTTGTGACTTTTAGAAAATTAACACGTTTTTATAAATAGTTTACTATAAGTATATGAATCTGAATTACAAAAGGGACTATAGGTACTGCATAATTTTAATAGAAAGATTTTTCTGTGAAAAAATCCTGCTCGGTGATAAGTCTCGATTTTGAGAATCGGTAGATTAGATAGCGATTATTATTTAAGGAAACTTTGAATATTATAAGATATATATAATTTATATAATTAATTCCTGTAAATGAAGACATTGTTTTAATATTACGATATTCAAGATACATATTTCATCAGATTGATATTTTCTAATTACCATTAATTGAGCACGTTTATCCGATGATAGCAGCCCGATGATAAAGCAGTGATAAGCTTTCGCTGATTATTATCGATAACAATATTATTAAATCTTTAGTGACAATATATTAAATGTATTTTGGCAGTATATTAAATTAAAGTGTTAAAGTTGGAAAAGATTCAATTTGCTGTTCTTTAATCAAATAAAAACATAATGTATGTGTTTGCTAATCACACGAAGCCGTATATCACAATTTCTATATAGTGGATAAATTATAGCTTTTATATCTTTGACATAAATAATGGATGTTTCATAAGACAGATCGATAATTCTGTGAAGAACAATGTAATAAGATATATCCTTTTATTAGCGAGATTGTAATTATCAATCAACATTCATGTAACATCTGAATCGTCCATGATCACTTTATGAAGAATTGCAGCCACAAGATTTACGTAATAAAAGAAGCCCATATGGACATCTTTGTCGTTAGAACTATAGATCATTCACGTAATTTGAATAACGATTCATGAAAATAAAAAGCTTGAAAATTCTTTTTCTATCTTATATGTCTTGTTCAAAATTAGTTTATTTGATCGCTAACTAGGCGTTTCGTCTTGTTCTAGGTAAGTTGTGACCGGAGAACCGCGGTGAACGTTTGGATAATATTTCGGCGGTAGAGCTCAGAATGACGTTCAGATGCATGCCAGCCTTTCAGACACTTGGAGGCGGTGACTGCGGTGCATCCTGGGTAAGTGTGTTGTTCTTATGTAACTTGGTTGCCGCAATCCCTGTGAACGAAACGTCACACAGACTTATGCGTTTCGACCTTTCTTCCATGCGATTCCGCAAAAAATTTGTATTTCGCGCTCATCCAGACACATTTTCAACGCCTCTTGCAATTTTCTAGTCAGTCAAAGATGATCTGCTAGACGTGCAACGCTTTGAGATAGTTATGAAATCAGAGATTGAAAAAGACTTGGAGTAGCTATTAGAATACGACAATGCAATGTTAAAAAAATGACAAATTTTAATATTTTTATTCATTTTAAAATAATGGGAGTTCTACTGTACGTGAATCACAAATTATTCAATAACTTTACATAAATCATGTAAACAATTACTACTTTTAAATATCGTATTTAGGTAGTCGTCGATTTGTATATTTTAATATTCTAATTTTCACTCGAAAATCGTTTTCGATTACCCTCGTAACAGCTCGAGTTAGCAGTTAAAAAATGAAATCTCTCCCTCGCGTATCTTCGGAAGGATCAATGAAAACCTTATTTTCTCTGTTGCATGTTCGTTCATTTGTTTACTTATCTCTCGACTGCATCGTTCGACACGGCACGTTAAGTTTGTCCGGTTTCGTAGCATGTTTCCTGATTTCATTGTCGGTGAGATAGCATGATCTCTGTTAATTTAAACGAGAACGCGATCTCTTTTCTCGATTATCCACTCGCTTGAATGGTCTCAGAATTACATTTGAGACTTTGTATCAATGAATGGTGAAAGAAATAGGAGAATAAATAAAGGATAGGGTCATGAAGAACTACTAAACGTTGAACGCGTCTATGATATTTCGTTGAAATAATTCTTGACTTTTACGATTAATAGATAGCCTCGTTAGCTACTTTGATGGCTGACGTAGATTGTAATAAATAATTCTCAAAGAGATTAGGTATCCATAAACGCGACTATAAGTTTTCTTTGACGTTTAATGAAATTACTATATTTTCATAACCATCGATATTTACATTACACATACATTTTCAGATTCGTTTCGAATTTTACCAATATAATCAGGATAGCCCTGTCTTGTCACAGTTCTAATAGAATTTTATAATGTTTGTAACACACATTATACATATATACCTATTTGAAAAAATGTCTACAAGTTTTTAAACACTGGCACGAGCTGCTATACTTTATTAAATCAGCAAAACACAAATCCCTATGCGAATGAATAACGAAATCTTTTTAACGAAATTTCTAAATTCCTGGAAATTTAAATCCGTGCAAACGGATAAGAAAAATTAACGGACTACGACCCTGCACGCGTTAACTAAAGCATTTTCATGAAACCAAAACTATGGCGAGTTCTACGGAAAGAGGACCGGCTCGCCATTATTTGCCAGTAAACCTGATAATTAATTCAACGACTTTAAACCACTGCAGGAAGCGGCAGTGCGAAAGAAAGATTCAATTAAAGGTACAATGCTCTTTTCGTCGCTATCGTTATTACTTTTTGCGCGAATACAACGACACAGTCGTCGATGATGAAATTCGCTATATGCATCGGGAACGCCGATGTATAAACCACTATTTTCCTTGGAACGAAACGCTTGTTCTATTTGCCTGTCATTGTTTCCATTAATTCTGTTTGCGCACCAGAAAGTTTTCCATGCTCAAGGAACCAGAGAAAACTGCGAAAAAGGCACCGTCTAATTGTTACTCGTTCAATGGGAATAACGTAATTGTAACAAGCCCTTTTCATTAACCTCGCTAAACGCAGAAGGTTTTGTACTTACATCGAAAAGAAATTGCGAAATCTCTTTCATCGTGGAATAAAATCTATTGCTGTGTGTGCATTCTTGACAGATATTTGCTAAACGCAAACTAAGAATTAGTGCCTTAAAATGTTCTATGTCTATATAGTATTTAATTCATCGGATAACATATCTAATTTATTGGACGTGAGAAACTTCAAGAGATGAAATTAAAAATTTAGCAGACTTTTCGAATCAGATTTTGCCAGACATAATAGAAATCGCTTTGCGTATTTAGTGCAATAGTAAATTCCGTGGTTGTGCAACCTCCCCTGAGCGATTATCATTCATAGCGTTTAATTCCGGCGTTCAATCTACTCACGATTTTCAATGCAAAATTAATCGTGTAGCGAAAAATATTTGAATTACGGAAATGGTATTAGACAGCTTCAAGCCGATACGTGTACTAACTGTCTGGAAAAGGTTAAACATATTAATTTTAATCTTTAAACACGTCGTTACTCAATATACGTGCTCAATGGCGACTAAAAGATACTCGAGAATTGTTATTAAGAATTATGAATTTATATAACTTTCAAGAGAATGCCACAAGAAAGCAATTACTCGGTTTGTTATTTCGTTTGAAACTGCAATTACAATGTTGTACGCGATAAACTTAAACTTTTCTTCTGGTAAGAAAATGTATTTCTCTTAAGAAATAAAACAGTCATAAAATCTGCTTATCTGTCGTCAAGGAGCTGTTGTACCAACAATTGAGACAAATAGATTCTTTATTTCATGATACTATAGCAAAATAATTTAATTCAAATTTAAATCATTAGCAATAGTTTTTGTACTCGTGAAAAATTTTAACTATTTATGTTGCAAAATTATTTTAAAAAGTATTCAGCGTTGTACAAAAACGGTGCCTGAAGAGAAAAAGAAAACAACCCTGAAAAGAGACGAGATCTAGTTCTCAACGAACGAAAAACATTTAAGCGAGATTTCAAAGGGGTGGAAATATTTTTTACGGATCATCAAGTAAGGAATTAAAACACAAAGTGGAATATCGAGCGGTCAGTAAAAGCGAGATTCGCGGAATTATAGAAACGGGAAACGAGGTCGGCAGCAGCCATTTGCCGCGGATAATAAACGCGATAAAAAGCCAACTTAACGCGGCTGCGCGGTCGTGAAGTTTGCGGGTACGAACGAAGGATTCAAATCTACCTTCTTATTCTCATTCCGTTGTTATTACTTTGTTTCCTTTCTCCCCTCTTTCCGAGGCGAGTAAATAACTCCTCGTTTACTCACCCTACCCCCAAGTTTATAATGGAGATTATCTTATTTGCCTGTTGAGACTCGTTTCAATCCGCCAGGCGAAGTCCGAGTCCTCCGCTTGGTTCCTGGAAAAACGACGAGAAAACCGAAGGAAAGTCGCGAGCCTTTGCGAAACAGAGAAAAAGGGGATGTTACCGTGGAAAAATAAGGAAACGATCGTGGTTAGATTTAATGAAATCCTCGGTGCTTTGTCGAGTTCCATGACATTTGGGAATAATATATCGTTGTCTGAAAAATTGAAACATTGAACAACGAATTGGTGTCTTTCAGTCTAGATAAAAAAAAAAAAAGGACGTAGAATTATAGAGCTTTACGTGGAATATGACATTTCGCGTGCATTTGTTGTCTTCCCTCACGATCTTCGAACCATCACGATCATCACCATACCACTACCTACACATTAAAATATATACGCTGCTACGAAACACGGTTACGGAATATAACAACTTCCAAGTGATACAGCACCACGTAGGATTCAAACGCGTGTTCCATTACTCGGAATCCCTCACTTCATCCTTTGCATCCACCTAAAAACCGTATTCAACTTTCGTCACGGGCAAGGACCGTAAATCTGAAACAAGCCGCAAATTAATACGATTTGCCGATTTTTCCACACTCCGATCATCGAGATCTTACTCCTGTCCTTGTATTTCACGAGTATTTCCCCACACTGTGTGATTGCCGATCCACCAGTCGTTCCATCCGTTTCTAGCCATTCCATGCGGCCAACGAATCGCGCGTATAGCTGCACCTTGCAATTACGCAGAAAGGCGGTCCACCCACTCCGCGACTTCGCTGGTTGCGGCACGGCGTAACAGGGCCCCTCCACGGCTTCTCTTCCCCCCTCGCTGACCCCCGCGTGCAGTTTCATTATTAATTATCAGGTCGCCAGTGTGTTATTAGTGCACTAGGAGAAACCGCCCGCCTCGCGGCGCGACTCAATTCGAAGGAAGAAGCGGCCCGATCCTTAAGCCGACGATGATAAATAACGACGTGGCGGATACACGCGCACGTATAATCTGCTGCACGGTCGTTTTGAGTGACACGCGGCTGTAATTACTATTATCAATTAGCGGATGGCAGAGGAGATTTATGAATTAAGAATAAAAGCTGCCGTCGAAGATACTTTCGTATCTTCTATCCTTGAGTGTTTAATCTTTGGCGTGATGTAGATTTTCGAGATTGTTCTACTGATGAAATTTTACTTCCATTCTTATATCGTTTTCAACGATAGGAAATTTCATCGTTGTAGTGCTTTCATCTATAATCGGATTTTTCTTTGTTCGCGAGGATAGGATATTGGCAGATTGTTTTGCCGAACAAAGTCGCTTCGTCTTGAGTAAAAGTGAAAATAAAACTTTCCATCGTCTAAAAAAATGAGAAAGATCGAAAGCATCCAAAAATTATCGTACCTACTCCTCTCGTATTTCTCTCAAGAATGAAGAATCTTTCAACCGCTGTGCCGATCTTGATGGACACCTGTTCCGCGAGACATAGCTCCCCGTAAAAAGGAGTTGGCGATGGAAGGCACGCCAGATTCCCTCGAGGAAGGAGATCAACAATCCCGTCAGAGATTTACAACGATGCACACGAGCGTTCCTAGTTGCAATCTAGCGTTAAACCATTTGATGCCGCGTGAGACGCGTAATTATCATATTCAAATTGTCAGGTATGCTTCGGGGGCAACGAGTCGCGTTAATGACTCGCGTGTACCGTACCCATGTCGACGTCGTTTGCCACGATGTCCAGTGGGTATACCAGTCGAATGACGATCCTGCACCAGTCAATTGGTATTTAACAATTATCGGAAGAACGATAATTAGAAACGAAAGAAGAAAGACACGAAAGACAGGCGGAAGCAGAAACAGGAGAAGGTCGTAGACCTTTTCTCTTCTAATTATTGGCTGATAATTAATGTGACGTAATTAAAAAGGCGAAACGACGCGGACAAATGGCGGCGACTTGGCGTGGCATTGGCCGACCTGCGTGCATCGCGTTTAGCCTGCCGTTCGTTTTTCTCGCATAACGAACTCATTTATTTCTACACAGTAATGTACGACAATGCAGGCCGGTCGAACTACGACACGAAACAAAGCACGCTGTGGCTGGTCGGCGCGCGCCTATACGCCAGAAACCGCTTCTTAGCAAACGAGCTGCGCGCCGGCACCCTGAGGGGCGGCGAGTATTTCACCAGAATTTACGTTGCGTTTCACGCTGCTAATACCGCTGTAGTATAATTATAATTAGCGGGCTACGCCCTTCACACCGCCCCTTGGAAAGTTCGCCGTGTCGGATACCTGGCGCGCGTATCCTTCACCTTGATGTCCGGCGACCGGCTCGATGGCCGCGTCGCTATGTTGCTCTTGTTTTCGCGTCGTCGCGTCGCGTCAGCCCGGTTTCACCTCGATTCTGTGTCTTTTATTGCGATTAGCTTATCTTTTTCGACGCTTCCAACGGAATCTCTGTATGTTTTCTGTGATGAAAGATCATCATTTAACGCGAAAATGGAGATTTTCGGTCTGGCTGAATTAAGAAAATATCGTGGAAATATGGTAGCCTTGAGCGATAATTTGTCGAACAACAAATACGACATCGTAACATTAACGTATTACAAGATATGGGTTGCATGTGGACATATATAAACTACTTTTCATATTTAAAACATTTTAAGGCAAATATTATAATCAACTGATTTGTAATGTGCAAAATTTACTCGTAGCAAACCTGTTGCTGCTACACAAGAGAATTTATTATTGCGGATAACTTGTAATTTGCAACTTGCGAAATTTCACTAGTAATATTAGTCCAATTCTGCAAGTTTTGAAAAATAATATGGTGATACAAAAGTTGCATGTCAATTATAAATGAAATTCATTAGAAAGTTACTTTCGCGAGTAAAAACGAAGGTCGAACATCCACATGATACATTTTTTTATACAATGTTTATACGAATATTTGTATACGACGGTGGTGGTAGGTACATAGATATTGGCCAAAAGCTTTTACCCTTTTCACGGGAAAAATTTGAAGCCGAATTACACGACAAACAATATGTGCACATTTGTACATTTGTTCGACAGATATCGTATTTTTCTACAATTTGCAAGCGGGAAAAAATGCACAGATTGTAAATCAGATTACATATTGTAGAATTGCAAATTTGTAACTGTGAATGCCGCACCGAGCGAAATGTATTTTTTCCCCTCAGAAACTTTTTTTAACCGCTATATGAAAAATTTATCTTTCGATGTTTCATTTGCTGTTTCAAGTTCAATGACTCTATCGCTCGCTGTAGTTTTCCCTCGTTCATTCATGAACCTATCGTTGAAAATCATCTAAAACTCTTGTCGTTTCCTAATAATCTACAAATAATTTTTCATACCAAAAAACAAAAGGGAATCGGACGGTAATATTTTTTAATCAAATAGACAAGGGAAACTTTCTTCGATCTTCGATCTCCAATCCTACGGAAACTAACCTTTCGTTCGAAATTCCGTATCGACATCGTCATCAAGATTTCCTGGCAAAACTGCGCCGCGAATCGAAGATCCTATCCACATATAAAGCCTATCAAAATATTCCAATCTGCTGGCAGAGATACCGAGAGCTTTGGCTTCGGCTCTGGCCGAATCCCGTCCGATCGAAACTTCGATCACGCCCAGCGCGTCTGTCCAAGGGATCCAGAATGGATCCTGATCGAGATCGCCCGCGTTCAAAAGGGAGGCAGATGCAAAACAAGCGGCGTTTCGCCTCTCCGCTTGTCCGCCACTTAGCGCGCCGCGATCATGGAGTTTCCATGGGCAGCGTTCTGCACGGCATGACACCGGCCAATCGCGCAAAATTACGTGGAGAGGCCGACAGAAACGGAGGGAAAAAGGAGGGAAGCGAGCTGGCACAGGGTGAACAGGGTAAAGGAGGGGAGGGAGAGAAAGGAGACGAAGAAGGAAGAGAAGCCTCGGCTCGATGGTGGCCAAGAGAAGAAAGAAGAGACGAAAAAGAGGAGAAAGAGAATGGTGCGCGTGCCTCGGGGCGAAGTCTTGGGCCTCGCGTGCCCAGGCATGGCCTCGTCTCACTCTCGAGCGTTCGCGGTCAGAGGTCATCATCGAGCACGAGCCACCTTGGGGTTCTCAACCTCCCCTCGGTGTTGCCGACACCGATATAAAACTGCCTCATTAAAGGCGTTTGCGAATTCCGAGCGTGCCTCGAATCGAAGACGAGTTAGCCGGATTTGATGGGCTCCTTCGAATATTAGAACGCCTTACGCCGATTTCCTCGCATTTTTCGTTCGCTTTGTGTGTGTTTTTTTTTTCTTTTTCCTTTTTTCTTTTCGTAGTACAAGATGAATTGCTATTTTCTGACTTAAAATTCTATTACGAATAAACTGTTGTTCTCGATCCATCAGCGGCACTTGACAGTACCTCGGATAGTAATATCTCGGATCACCGTAGGAAAAATGATAAATCTTCGGCAAAGCCGCATAGACGCTATAGATGACTCGTTTTAAACCACCCTAATCAGATATAAAACATCAAACTGATCGTGCGTGCTCGCGATGTTTGCATATCGTCGTCCAATCGCCTTCTAAGCGTTTCAATAAACTATCGCGTAAAAGCAATAATTAACCGTACAGGTAGAAGCGATTCCGGAGCGAAGGCAGCTGATCGTGCATTAAGATCATCCGTAAAGGGCGACGCATGACGGTCATTAACAAAAATTTCGTCCGCGGGATCGGCGACTCATTCATTTTGCTTAATAACTATAAATTACGGGTTATCTCGATCGGCTTCGTGACCGGCAAGTCCTATGAATTTCAGCGTGAACGGGAACGTGGCACCCCCGTGTAACCTTGCTAGTCTAATGCGCGCGATTAAATCGCCATCGCCGATGGACACGGAAAAAGGGACCAACACGGCGAAACGAAAGAAAGAACGAACAAACTGAAGAAAGAAAAGAAGAAAGGGGGAGATGGTTAGCGTACCGTGGTACAAGGCAAGAAGATTTTTCTAAACCAATATGTCGGCTTGTAATCAGGCTAAGTGGCCCGTTCGCTGTTTTAATGCCATAAACACCGCCCAAGCTCGGAACTTGTTTGCGATCGAGAAACGATCGCGCATTAAGCTGGAAGTATGCACGCGGCGTATCGGTAGGACGCGGCCAGTTTTTCCACGGAGCTTAACGGGAACAGTCTTAAATCATACACTTAAACCGATCATTACAGAATGTCTTGAATCAGTTACGTTTTAACGGGGGGATATTTATTACCGTCAGCTAGGGAGATAAGGTCCCTCCTCTACCCCTTTTGTATCCCACCCCTTTATCTAGACCGGTCAATTAGTCGGTTAAACATATGACGGTATCCGAAACCGGTTTCCACGCGGAGCGTATGGATTTTTGTTTAGATGCTAATTATTTCCTGCCTCTTTTTGGCTCTGCCGCCGAAAATTATTTACTGAATAAAAGATCATGAATCGAATATAACAATGAAAATCACGCGTACAAGTCGTGAAGAGAATGGATATGACGTGAAAAAGGATTTTTAGATGATTTGAGGAAAGTACTTGAGCTAAAAAATAATTAGGAAAAGTGTGTTTCAGCTGATTCGTGGAAGTTAAACAACCATAATATCATTATCTAAGAATACTTTAGAATAGGCTTCACTTTAAAATTGAAGATATGTAATTTCTACATTTCGAATTATTTATATACGATATTTACGATATACAATATGTTTATTTGTATACAATATTTTTTCTTCAAAGTGTTATGTTTGAATCTAGGAATATAGTAACATTTATGTTTGGTATATTGGTGTTTCTTTGGCCACATTCATCGTGATTTGTAACTATGCTCTCTAGATAATTCAGAAAACGTGGGTAATGGTAGAGATCTATAAACGCTAGTTTCAGAAGCTCTTCAGATACGACAGCGGAAGCCGGTAATGGAGTCGGTAAGCAAGATATCTGCGGGAAGTTGAGAGGATAACGAAAGATTTTATACTTACTTTATTTTCTCAGTAGATGGTCGTAGTATGTATTGCTGTGTAACGCGTATTGATTTCAAACACATCCACTTAAGTTTCTTAAGTTTCGGTGTTTTTACATTTATACATCAAATTCGTTCATTAATTTCCTTTTATGTAACTATAAATTGGTCGCGTTAATAATTGGTGTAAATATTTCATCAATGTTATTAAATATAATCTCTAAAACATATACATCATGAAATTATCTATTACGTTCGTTTACAATATTTAACAATAAAATACTCAGGACAACTAACTTCAATCAACTCTGCATCAACCGGCGAATGAAATTAAATCAGAAACCAATTTATTTATCTGCCAACTTCCTTATTTTGTCATCTTGATTAATTATTTTCACCAATTATTTCATATTCGTTATAACTAAACCCTCAAATTAAGATCACATTCATGATATGTACATTGCTGAAGTTTTAAATTACACGCTATATGATCCACGATTAAACCGTAAAAGTTCTTCATCGTGACAGTCTTCGAACGAATCTAAACATTGTTCCCTCGATCAACTCCTATCACGTTCTTATACTCTGACAAACAGCACCAATTAACGTTACTGCTGAATCGAGTTCGATCTCAGATACGAACGTGTCTGCTTTCAGGGTTGCGCACTTTTATCGGAAAATAGTCTCGCCATTATGGATTGCACAAAGGGTGCAAAGACTATCGAGCAGGTGGCGAGACTCACTCGTCCCGAATTGTCCAGCGAGCGAGTCACGTCGAATAGCGTTCCGCGAGAAATATGCAAGCTCACCGTAGAAACGGTCGATTATCGGCGGCAATATCGTGTGACGGATAGCTTTTGAGATTTACGCGAAGATACCAGCCGTGTCTTTTCTTTCGCGGAACGAAGAAACGGCTAAAGACATTTTCTTACCGTTAGCCCGATAGGATCTCCTTATTGATAGAGTCCGCGAGGGGCGAGGAATTTTTAATTAGCCCGGAGCACGTCGATTAAATCTTGTCGAGTAATTACGAGCCGGCCTCGTCAGCCAACGGCTATCGAGCCTCGTAACCGTGGCCGCGTTCGGGCAACTTCTTGCTTTCGTTTCGCGATACGCGTTCGAGTTTCAACGGTGGCCTTTTATCTTTCGATGACAGTCGCGAATCTTCTTGCGCCACTGATAATTATATCTCGGTACAAGTAACCTCCGTTGCCCCAACTTTTCAAGATACGAGAGGATAGAGATGATACTAGTTCGAATTGAAATTTTGACAACTCGAGTTAGTTCACTATTGATTCTCAGTTCGCTATATCAACGTTCCGACAGATTTATTCGCATTAGACTTGTTAATGCTGAGAATAAAATCTCTGAAGTTAAAAGACAGTAAGAGAATTATAGTTTACGCGTTATGCGGGCCAGAGAGATAGGATCCAAATCGAAGTTTGCTTTTAATTAATCGTGAATGCATCAATTACTTTCACTTAGAGTTTCCCCTGATAATTATTATTTTATGTAAGTGCAATCACGAACCCAGATTCGAATCGCATTGTATTTCCAATGTGAAAGTGCGCACTACTCGCCGATAACAGATATAATTTTGCCGAGAATGCCACGGTTCTTGCTACTTTTGTTATTTTATTCTTCTTTCAGTCAATTTTTGTACGATAATTCCTTTCACTCTTTCAGAAGATTTTCTTTTCTTTTCTTACGAGAAGATAATAAATCGCAGGTTTTTCAAAGCGTGTTACTTTAAATCGAATTGTTATAAGAAATTAAGTTGTAAGAAGATAAATACTACAAAAGATAAATGAAAATTTTAAGGTTGCTTTACGTAACTTTTTTCTGTCTTATGTGACGAAGATGTAAAGTGTAACGATCGATGCAAGGAGGCATTTGAGGCATAAAACGCCCAACATAATGTCAGTGACATGCATCCTTCAAGCTCGCGCTAGATGTAATCAAAGAGGCTTGATTTGCAATTAATAACTCCTTCGTTGATGATTCTTGATGATCTTTGACGGTCGGTTCTTTTGGCCTGTTAATGAATGTGTCTCGATTCATGAGTCAAGATTTACGATCCTCTCTTCAGTTCTGTATCATGCAACGTAAGAACAACGTGTCTTCCCTTTTCTTACTTTTGTTGCGGCTCGAATTGAAAAGTAACGATAAAAATATAAAACAAATCGGTCTTTACGGAGTTTATAACTCCATCATAGCCTTTCGTACTTGTACTCGACAAACGCAAGAATCAATCGTTATTAAGCTTAGCAGTATTTAAAAATGCGTAAATTTTAATAGTTTATGTATCTATATTTTTTATAATTAATCAAGGCAAGTTCTTCAAATTTATTTCGCTTCCTCACTTTTGCCAATAATTCTACAATTTTATAAAAATGTAAATTGACACGAACATTCATCGTCTAATAATAAACTACTCTTTAAAACATTTCCAATAAAATTTTAAGTTCAATAAAATCCAATTTCCCTGGTTATAAAAGCAACGCAATATTCGCTGTTAAAGAAGGAAGCAACACGAATTGATCGATAAATATGATCTCACTGGCAACAAGTTGAAGCTAGAACAATCCGGACGTGCAGAGAAAAAGAATGTCGGATAAATTAATCCTGACTTCGTGGCCACGATCCCGATCTTTTTTCGCGTTGTCACTTCTGTCGTCGGGCATGGATCTCAAAAGGAATACGCACGATCAAATATCTCACGTGTGGCGTGTCAGCCGGTTAGAAAGTCCGCTAGCTCGATCCTCGAAAATGTCCCTCATGCATTAATCATTGTCTAGCTCGCGCGATTCTCTAACAACGCTGTTCGATTTCAATGAGTGCGCACTGTTCCGTACCGACAAGGTGGAAGAGCTAGAACAGCGAACAAGATTGA
Source organism: Bombus huntii (assembly GCF_024542735.1). Taxonomy (NCBI): domain Eukaryota; kingdom Metazoa; phylum Arthropoda; class Insecta; order Hymenoptera; family Apidae; genus Bombus; species Bombus huntii. The sequence goes on along the minus strand of NC_066245.1, from coordinate 16,167,358 downwards.
TAAATAGGTTTCTGTGTTATAGCGTATCGTTGCTGATGAATAAATTTCGATTTCTGTTCCTCTCTTTTCTTTTCTTTTTTTTTCCGAGAAAAAAGATTCTAAATACATGAGTGGAAGAATAATTTTCTAATAGAGTCGTTTATCAAGCGTTTTCCGTCATAGTCTATTGAAAATATGATTTTGCATTTTATTTCGATTTTACGGCATATAATCAACGAGAATGTAATTAATATAAAAATCATTTCGCAAGTATAAGTTAGAACATTGTGAGAAAAACTGTACATAGAATAAATATTCTATATTTTATACCAGAATACATTGATTGTTACACAGAGGTTTCCAACGTTGTTACATTTTTTGTGATAACCGGTTTTTTAAAGTAAAAGTTTATTTAATAAGCATAACGTGTAGTAGTGTGGATTATAGAGCTCGGTGTTATTAAACTTTTTATGAAAATTTTTTTAATAATGTATAATTTAAAGCGAAATATAATTAAAAGTTGAGTTGAAACGTTCAGCTCTGTGTATCTTTGATGAAACGAATAGGTACTACCCGAGCTTATTAAATTCGATTTAAATAATCGAATTATAGGCAGCATGATTGTTATTTATAATTAAAAAATGTACGAAAAATAATTTATCTTTACATGTTCAATTACCGTATGGTTATTTAAACGATGATACGAAATTGTAACGATCGTAATTCAGGCGATGGGAATGAAACGTCGGTTACAAAAGAAGCTCGCAGCATTTTCAACGAAGCTCTGCCGTTCATTCACACAGTTATCGCGACGTATCCGTGCCGGAGAAAGAACGTGGAAGCAATTAGGCCATCTCGCCGAGATGAAATCTGCGTGTGAATTGACGGAGCTACGTTGATGATGTCGCCGGAGGATCGATGCGAATAAAAATGAAGTTAAGAATAAAGTTTGACGTTGACCAGTACGCTGTCTCAATCAGACAGCTTAATCTCGTTGCTTGGTTCTCAATCAATGCCTCTATAGGGATTTGTAATAGAGGATAAACTAAAATAGAACACTTTTTCTCATAATACGAATAAATTAGAAATCTTTCGCTTCATTGATGTTGAGATATTATTACACAAGCTGCTTAAAGCTTGAAGTAAAATTGAAAGGTAATGATTCTTAACTTCGTTTATTGATCCGTGTTATTTTCTTGCTGCTTTCTGTTGTTTCATAAAGTGACGCAATATTACGTCAGCGATTGCGTATGTGTTAAAAACAGAATTAATCGATAAATCGTGAAAGACAAGACGTATCATCCACCAAAATTGTATAAATAAAAATTCTTTACCAAATTTAGTAATAAATTTTTTACACTAAAACATAAAGTATAAGATGCAATATAGAAACAAACATTTTGACAGAAAGCTATAAAAATTCACTTTTCATCATAACGTCGTCGAAAGAGGGAAGAATAATCGCGGCTAAGCGAAATGGCGCGAGGGTGCGGCACGCGGATGAAATTAAAAGCCTGGAAGGAAGATTCGTGCGGAGCACGAAACGACGTAATTTGCTCACGTGTCCTGTGTCATTGGCGACCAACCCTGTTCATCGTAGTCGGATAATACACGGTAAATTCCAAACGATTATCTACGTGACTCACCAAACTTAAAATTCTCTAATGTACGAGACATTAGAGAATGCTGTTCGTGCTTTTAAATTTTTCAAAGCTACAGAAAATAATGTTGCAGTATAATTATACAGGGTAGTTGGTAACTGGTGATACAAGCGGAAAGGGGGTGATTCTACGCGAAAAAAGAGGTCAAAAATATAGAATAAAAATTAAAAAAAAATTTTTTTTTTAATTTTTCCATCGAGACAACGATCTACAGTGAGATCCGTTATAACGTACCGCACGCGTACCGAGCGAAAATTAAAAGTCGATTTTCTCGAAAACAAAGCCTCAAATGAAAAATTTTTATTCTATATTTTCGACTGCTTTTTTCGCGTAGAATTACCCCCTTTCCGCTTGTACCACCAGTTACCAACCACCCTGTATAATCATACAATTCTTAATAGAATTGAAAGTTTCATGCTCTTCGATTTATATCGTTTTTTGTATATAAAAGGATATTTGTTTTCTCCTTTCGGAGTGATCGACTATATAAGAGAAAGATTATCGAGCAATAATAATATCGATATTTTGCAAGTTTATCATTCGAATACGAAAAGTTTGTGAGAAATATAACAACAAAGATTCGCAGTCGATGTCCGAAGTAAAAGACGAATAATTCGAAGAATCGATTTTGTCCCGAGCACACACGTTCCGTCAACGATCGTCTCGCACGATCCTTCCAACAATTACCGATTCACTCAATTTTTTGCAACGTCTAGCACGATTTCCTCCGCCGGATGTTACCGTGTGAAACAATACGTAGTAGGACGCAGACGTAAAGTGAAATGATAGGGGTGAAAATGAAGGGATAGAGAAACGTGTGCGTGTCGTAGATGCAACGTTTCTGAATTTTTTTTTCAAGCACTCAATTCTTATCCACGTACAACGCGAAATCGGTTTCACAACGTGGAAAAACCGGCTTGTAATTTGACAACGAGATTCCTCTAGTATATAAATTCAGTCTGTTTTTACTTCTAGTATACCATAGTATAATATGATATTATATTAGGTTGTCCGAAAAGTGTCTTTCTTTCGCAAACGTATTTTTTACAACACTGCATCTTTATACAAACGTGAAACCAAATCTGTGAAATATCGCGATGTTTATTTCGACAGAACAAAATGGATCGTACGTAATTCGACGAAATAATATAAAACAAAAAACGTTGTGCGTCTATTATTTCCTCATAAAACGAAAGAAACTTTTCAAACAACCTAATAGTATCAAAGGCTGGCTCCATCAATTCATGCATTTTGGTAATACTCGTATGTTACGAGTATTATTTCAAATCAATCAAACAGCAGTTCAATAATTTCACAACAGCAATTACGTACACAGTACCTTCGATCCTTAATTTTTATGCTTCGCGTTATAATCACAACATTATCATTTACGACAAGAATAGAACGTAATTCTAACCATTCGTCAAATCCACAGCCACGTCAATGGTTTTTTCCTATCCGTAACATTCATTTTCGCAATTATGTAATTGGAAATGGATGGTACGTTTTCGTGATTTAAGGCGCTTCCGGTTAGGTCGTTGGCGAGCTAGACGGCTTTCTCGACGTCGTTGCGTCGGGGCGGCGTCGCTTCCGGTGAGCGGAGCAGAACAGCAACGCCGGTCGAAGCCGCTGTTGCGTTTTTTCACCGTGACATTTTTTCGATCTCGCTCGAAGCGGCAGACAGGGAAAAAGTCTAACGTTGCTCCAACCCGTTTGCCCTAGATAGCACGCGCGAGAGATGTCCGCGCTCGCTCGCTCGCTCGCTCGCTCACAAACGCGTGTGTACACGCAGACACGGGCGAACGTCGGCAATCGCGGCACGTACGCGTTATGAACGAAGGAACAAGGTGCGTTGGTCACTGGGGCGTTGACCTGGCTGGACCAAAGGAGCGCGAGCGGAATCTCGCCTCTGCCGGAGGATGAGAGTCGAAGGAGTCCGTTTTTTCTCCCAATTGCTTCTCCTCCTCCCGTTGTCCTTTAGTCGATTCTCTTTTTGCCGGTCATGTGAGAGAGCACGTAATCTCATCGCGGAAGAAAACTGCTGGGTGATTAGTGTTTACAGGATTTAGAAATATTGGTGGAAGAATTGTTGAAAATTGTCGATGTAACGATGTTCACGGTTAATTTGCGAGGCAACTTTTGCATCGATAAGATTTATTGGGACATAGCATTTCGCGATAAATGGATTATTTACACATTCTATTTTCAAAATTATGTTTGATCCAGTAAATGATATTTAACATAATTTAACATATCTTGCGAATAGAAAGATCATCAAATTTTTATTTATGGACAATACGGATCACAGGAGAAGATTGTTTGATCCTCAGATGATGTTTCGAAAACTACGTTTGGAAGTTTATCGTATGTTGATTCATATTTGTATAATAGTTATTGAAGTTTAGTTTAGTTATGAAATAGATATAACAGCATGTTTGTGTTGCTAGAGTATAACTGCTAACTGACGTATTAGCTAAAACGATGTTCCCTCTGTTCTTTTAGTTAGCGTTAAGTGGGGATTGTGGTAATCAAAGACTAATGTGTTATCACCTTTGTTTTAGTACGAAAAGGGCTTTAAGTGCTGCGTCTCGTGGCTGCTTTCGATAGTTTAGGATCGATTAGCACTTAGTTTATCAGATGATATTCGAAGGCAGGTTACAATAGCAATTCTCAAACTTTTGAATTTACAAGTTTCTTCTGCTTCTATTAGTCTTCTAAGAATTATGGTGGAAGGCCAGGGAACCTCGTTAGCGTAAAGACTATACCTATTAATTTTTTGTTTATACCGAATTAGAATTAAAAGCGGCTGAAAATTTCTTAAATACACATTTCTCAAAATGAGACATAGAACAAGAACTACTTGCTAGAACAATTTGCTGTTTAAGGTATTCAACTCTTTGAAACCTAAAGCATTGGTTTTAAGAATTTCCTTCGTTTTCAAACTGTTAAATTTTCAAATTAAGATTTTTAAATTCCTCCAAGTTTCCGATTTAAGGTTCTTATTTTCTCATACATTAGATACTTCGATCTGTTATTTCACTCGCATAAAATCAAAGTCTCTTTTCCCTTTCGCACGATAATAAAATGTCACAAGCAAACAAACATTTCCCGAGCAATAAGGGGAATTCCTCTCTTCTTTAGAGAGGAATCAGAGTAGAGTCGCTTCCTCGACCGCATCGCGTGCTCGCATCATATCTGATAGGCTCGTGCGCTCGCTTTTATCGAGCATAATATCCTGTTCTCGCCAAGCAATTCGCGGATCCGCTTCAAAAGGCACCGAATTATTTGGTTGGCGTGCCGTTTCACGCGGCGGGCCCTTCGAAAAATCACGGCGGATCGCCGTTGACCCAATTCAACACGGACAATTTTGAGTCGCACAATCGGCTACTTAATGAACTTTTAAAAGCCGTCTATTACGTACCACTATAATCAGGCATCGGTTCCGTACGCTTAACGCTTTTTCGGTTCGGCCGAGGTAGTAATTACGTCATCTGAACTCGCCTCAATAACGATTATAACGTTCCGGTAACGTTACGAGATTGAAAGCTGCTCTTCCTTGCAGCCTCTCTCGAGGTCACCGTGAATCGAAAACTTTTTAACACAGGTCTTATAAAACAAAAAAGAAAAAGAAGAAAATGTGAAAGAAGGAAACGAGAAGAATGAGAAGAAAAAGATCTCGTTGGCGGTGTTGGTTTCGTGTTCGTCGCTGCCCTCGCGCTTTTTATTCGATGCCGTTTAATTTTGCGCCGTTCTCGATCGAGCTTGCTTCGTGAAAACGGCCCTTATCGATTAATTAAAAGGTTAACAACTCCGCGCAACGGCCAGGTGATTCTGAAATTATTCCATGATTACTGATTTTAACCTTTTAATTTTTCTTTTTTTAAGCCCCCGATTTTAACCGTATACGAAACATGCCACTGACTTGATCTCCCTTTAAAGAAATTTTCTCTTCCTTATACATAATCATATATTAGACAGAACTTTCTTCCATCAACCTGTTTATCGTTCCATTTTATTTAATTAATATCGATGCAACAAATACGACTTCTTGGAATATTGTTGAGAAAGCACGTCGTTGAACGCAAGGTTCTTCATCTCTTCTTCTACGTTTTATGGTTATTCACGCGGGATTGCGTTATGAAAGATCAATGCAACTTACGAGTTCTTTGATGTGTCAGCGTGCTCCTTTTGTACCGAATACAAATGACGCGATTATTGAATTTGAAAATGGCGCGATTTGTATTTTTCCTTGGCCCGCGCTTCATTAACGCGAGTACTGGGTCTCGTGCTTATTAATAAACGACCATTGAACAATGGCTAGCAGCAGAAAGCATCATCGGACAGAGATATCACAGGTCGTATTATCGCCTTTTGCGGCCGTGTAATTTCGCGCGGCAAAAACCTCCGACTCGCTTTCTTTGCGTTTTCTGCGTACGTTTCTGGACCGCAGGGACAATATCTAGTTGATCGTTCCGCGAGATAAGTCACTCGGATTATGTACATCGACGTGTTCACTTTCGATGACTGTGCGAACTGGAGCATGGCGACGGGTACGCGGCATCATTCTCCGTCCCTCGTGGCCTCGCCGCGAATTTTGAATCGCGTTTGATACAAGGATTGTGATATAAGAATATAAGGATCGAATATAAGCATCTTTTTTTTATAATTGATCATTTTCGCAAGCTTCATACCTCTTCGCACATGTCCAAACATCGTCGAATCACCTTGAAATACTGAATCTCCGTTTTCCTGCTATCATCGAAATACTCGTCAATCATCTTACAATATCATCTGCCATCTGCCCGTGCAGCGCACTGATATAGCGGATTTCTCTCACGCAACGCGACCCCATAACTCGACGACGTAACAACCGTCCTCTATTGAAACACACATTCCATTGTTGCGTCTTTAAATCTTCTATCCAGGATGATCCATACATACAGCATCTCGAAACTCTTATAACGGCGTTGCATCTCGTCATCCTCGTTCGACGGGATCACGAAGTCGCGATCCAGGGAACGTAACCGTGCGATCTATCGTTCGGAAGGTTTCGAAGAACATTGCAGCTGACCGGATGCAACGGGCTCGAGAATTGTCGAGAGTCGTCGAAACGAAGTTGTTGGGACTGGAAACGGTTAGAAGAGGAAAGAAAGAAAGAATCGTGGGTTAACGTAAGCTCGAGGAACGAATACGATATCGTTGCAACGAGATTCTGATCGACTCTGGTATCCACCTACCTCGCGACCGCTTCTCGATCGCGAAACCGCAACCAGGCCTGGCCCCGAATGGATTCGAGAGGATGCTGTGTGCCCTAATGGCCGAGTAGAATCGAATGCACCGGGGCTCGTTTTGCTTCTTCTCTTTTTCGCTCGCAAGAACTTTCTTTTCTTCTTTCTCGTGGCACTCGGCCTCGTCATCGTATCGATCTACCGCGGAGATCATTTTGCGATTGCTCTTGGTGAACAAAGAGAATAGGAAATCTACGTGTGTACTTACGATTTCAGACAGGAATGTTCGTTCTAAAGCGAAAGAGCGTTGATCAGATATTAAAGTAATGTTCCCCTTATGCCCGTTTCTAAGCTTTACGACAGATGTTTAAATGACAAAAGAGTCGTAATTGGTCACAGAATTTTTATTTGAGTTACTTAGAAGTCACTTTGGTCAATTCCAAAGCGATAATTTCGCAGACATTATTATTTAAATTTGGAATTTACAATTGATTATGTCATTTCTTTTTTGCGATAATTAAGTTTACGAGAGCAAGCTGTTCGTTTTCTGAGAACTGAACATTAATCGTGTGCCTAAACAATAAAATTATCAAGCTTACAAAAAGTGAAGTCATTTAACATCACGAGATTATATAAAGGGTTAAGGATATGTTTAATGTCTAACTTCTCGATGGTGTGTTACGTACGTGAGCAAGTTTTAGACTCTCAATTGCTATGCTTCAATCGTCTTTACGAGCGTCACGTTTTATTTTAACGACTGAGTGTGTATTTTCAAACTAGTGGATTGTATCGAGTCGTTTGAACGACTGAAAAGATTCGATCTTCGTCAATCAGTTAATCGATAGGCGGCCGATGGGATTGAGACAGATACGCGTCACGCTCCCGTTATATGCGTCCTTCGTCAACTCGTCTCTTTTTTTTTTTTTTTGATTATCTTTTTCCACTCTTTTTCATCGTAGTGTTTGTAATAGAATTCGTTTTATGGCTTATAAATCGAGCGCATTTACGATCGCGCGGATCTTTTTACGAGATTATTGTTCGTGATTCGACACCGTTTTGCAAAGGAATTCTCAAATGATAGTCTTTTAAATGCATCTCGCGATATATCATCGTTGTGACGGAGCAACGATGTTAATGAATGATACCTAAGAGCAACGTCGCGGTTTGACGGGATGCATGGTCTACGAACATGGCAAAGCAATAGACCGATAATTTATTAGATGATTACGGCGCTTACGCGTGTAAATGACAAATTATTATAAACTGTCGACAAACTGTCTGTTTTGTTAAAGATAACGCGACTGGACGACGATATTGTATCTTTCAGAAAGAAATCAGAATTGCTTCAAGAATTCCTTTATCCTTTATCGTAGAATAGATTTTTTGTATTTCTGTCGATAAAAACTTCAGCTCAACTTCAAAACCTAATATGTAATTCCAATATAAACGATGAAAATGGGCAAAAAGATGTCTGGATCGAGAAAAGCGTTGCGAGAACGATGAGTTGGAACGAAATCGGCTGGCTGCAGACTCGATTCCGCAAGAATGGTGGTTGTATTAGAAGCGACTCGCGCAATTCGACTCTAATCGCGTGGCCGAAGACGTGATTGTAATAACAAATCTCGAACAAGCCACGCCTATTTACCATTATCATTCACTGGACTATGGATAAGAAACGAAATAGCAATGATCAGATCCAGATGGTCGTGATTGCGATCGTAACGTCCAATCCAGCGACACGCAATTGGCAACGTGATTTTCTGGTAATCAGTGCTCGCATTTATTTCTGCTTTTCCCGTTTAAATTGTTTCCCGTTTGCTCGTTCACTGGTCTTGCGCTAACTCGATCGATCGGTCGCGAGTAGAAACGTTTACGAAATTTAATGGGAAAAAAATTAGCGCTTTGAAGTAGCAATCTAAAACGCGAATCGGGAGAAAAAGAGTGAAAGTTCAATGTGGCAACAGATTTTATTATTCGATTTCTTTCACTACAGAAATTTAAATATGAATTATTTAACCAAAGCAGTATTATCTTTTAAAAAGTAATGGAACTCAGCGATGTATGGTTATCTTATCTGATATTATACTTACGTGTATGTATATGTATAAATGATATGTTATAGAACATGTCGATCGATGTTTAAGCGAAAAAAGGATATTTGATTCTTCTATGATTCTTATTATTATTATTTTGATTTTGTATCATTAACTTTACATTATGTTCGAAATCGTTAAACGTTCGACAGAACATTGATATAAATTAATTAGTACTTTCTATGCTTTTCCAATAGCGTGCTTTTAAACGACGCAAAAATATGATTAATGGTATCCCGTTTTTCTTTCTCTGCCCAAATACATATACACGTTTATACGAATATAGTTTTTCTAATGTTTTTTCTAGCGGTCAATGAAATGCGCGTTAATTAAGTACCTATTAATAAATGGAAATTGTATTTGTCAGCGAAAAAAAAAACAGATACAACTAAAGAGGTTCTCGTCACACCAGTTTTTTCTCTAATATATGCGTGATACACTTTAGTACCTGATTCTATGAGTACTATAATGACAGATAGTCTTATCTATTGGATACAGTAGAAAAAAAGATTACGCAGACACAAGAAGCAAGTAAGAGCATAAAACTGTTAAAATTTGTATACATACCTTAGCCAGTTCGCTACATTAATTTGTAACATTGGAAAAGTACACTCGTGATTTCTTTTCAATCTCATTACCCTGTTCTCATCAAATCCTCTTATATCCTCTAGAGCTCTCTCGCTTATCTTAGCTTAAATTATTTAATTATATTTCTCATACGTTTATTTCGCCTATGTAGTGTCATATTACATGTTGTTTATGTACTAACTGAAAAAACAGATGAAAAAGAATGTATTTAAATGACAGATATACATTAAGCAAATTTCCGCTACTATTCGCAGCGGAAATTATACCGATCTAAATACTTGTTAATTTATCATGTATCAAGTTCTTCCTACGTTGTAAACCTAAAAAACTATTTAATAAAATCATACTGATATCGCATGCATACATATGTATAAGGGGTTGTAATCTGCACAGAGTATTATCTACCAAATTTGCATATACAATACTATACATTATTAATAAATCATATATACAATAATACTGCTACTACTATTATTACAATATATAAGTAGTAATTATATTAATAAATCAACTTTGTTACACGCGTGAAGAAAAGTATGTATAGATGAAAATACAGGTGATAGTGGGAAAAACAGAGCAACGAAGTATATTCGGTTTCCTAGCGATCCTTATCCTTACAATTTTACGTCTAGAGAGCGAAAATCTGATCAGAGGATGTAAATAAGTTTATGGATAGAACAATTAAGCGAGAACCTCTAAATCCTTCTAATGACGAATATCGGAGGCATCATAATTCCTAACCAGTTATCTGTTGCAACATCTTCGAAAACTGTATACCTAAAATGTGTTGCAAAAAATAAGCGATGATAGGTATACTCGTCAAACGTAAAGTATATGTAGCTGTTATAATATACAATTAGGTTGTAATGAAATTACTGTTTTATTTCGTAATATTATCACTGCAATTTACTGCAATTACTAAATTGCAATTTAAACCACAAATTGTAATTACTCGTGACGAGTATACTCGTCAAAAACAATTAACTGGTTAAAGTCAAATATAGATAGAAATAACTAAATTTTCGTGAAACTATTACTAAATTTTGTCGGTTTCTGGATTAAAGTTAGATGGAAGAAACACAGGACGAATGTAAATTGTCTTCGAGCGAGCTGATTTTTCACATGTCCCGAAAACGTAAGGCGAGTAGATCAAGCGAGTGGAGTCTATGTAAACGACGGGAACGCTGGCGAGAAAATCGAGCGGAGATAAGCGGATACAGGTAGGCCGGGGCGACAGGGACGTCGTGCCATTTGTACAGCAATATATTATCCAAGCCAGTATTATGTCGTATCGTACAGGTTGGATGGCCTTTACCATCAGGGACATTGTGCGGATCCCATACGTGGCCACATATTGTGGGACACGGCCGCCGCTATCTGCATCCGGCAGAGACACCCTTACAAGAGACGTGAAAATATGCTCAAAGATTTCTCCGGGGAACGTCAATGCGTCTCACACCCGAAAGACGTATTCACCGTTATCGAGTAATCCTTCTCTAATCTGAAAAATGTATCGCGCCGCGCTGTGCCGTTCGACGATCGCGTTCGGCACGCGAATACACATTAACTCGAATAGGGTAAGCTGTCGCGTCTATTGCTATTCTGTTTGGATCTTTTTATCGTTCCTGAATGGATTCGTGATAGGATACTAGGGAGTTAATAGTACGCCTGTTGATTTGACGTTGTTGTAATTAAGCTTAGATATTGAGATCAGAAGAGGAAAAGAAAAAGAAAAGGATTAATGCAGCATGGTAAAATGAGATTACGTTGAAGCTTGCACATCTCATTTTCTCTTTATGAGAAATAGGATACAAATTTCGTAATATGGAGAATTAAAATTAGGGCCGATTGAAATGAAATATTACAACGAAATTCGAAATAAATTGAAATTAAAAATATTACGTTCTAAAATTTACCTTGGAATTTGTGATCTCCTTACATCGTCTCTTTGCGATAAATAAATTCGTGACAATACGTCGTTTGTTTTTTTTAAGATATTAAATTCTAATTATGTGCCTGGTTCATTCAATTGAGAACTTCATAAAATATGAAATTGATGAGTTTGACTTCTGAGCGGTTCAAGTATATCATCGAGTTCCAATTAAAAATATTTTATCGGCAATTAAACAGATTTATGATGATCATAACGGCAGATAACTGACTACAGAATTGTCGTCGAAAGTTGAAATTACAACAAATTGCGACAGAATATTCAACCGCGCGTAAGCAAAACTCTTGCAAATTTCGAATTTCGTCCTTTTCGTTTTTTGCTTCAAATTTCCAAGTACTTTACACGCTCGTATATCTCGTTTATAGAGCACGCCCCGGTCTATTTTTATTCAGGTAACACATTGTAAATCACGAGAAACGCGCAGCGTTCCACTTTCATAGAAGCATTCGAACGCGTCGCGCTCGTTCTCCTCGAAATTCCCCCGCTTACGTCACGATATATCGAGCAGCGTTCTTGTAACACGGCCGACGTATCTCCCCTTGTATCCTGACACGGGGAATGCGTCGAACGAGTTCGTTAACCATTCTCCTTTTTGCTCGTTCCCCACACGGTCGCCTCTTTCTTCCCTATTGGACACGGATCCACGCTGTTTTCGGCAGTGATCTCATAATTACGTACGTGGGTGGCTTTCTCGCACCGATTTTTGCTTCTCTGTGCTCGTTCGATAACTTTTGCACGAGTAACTCCGTTATCGGAACAATTTCAAAATAATTACAATGTTGAGATAAAAACTTCTTTACACGAAAGTTTTTATTGTATCATGTCTGATTAGATAACTGTTATTAAGAAAGTCACTGTCGATAATTAATAGAATCAGTGGACGAGACAATTTTTTTATTATTTATCATAAAGGGATTTTCAAAAGCTGATTTAAAGAGTATCGAACAATTTTCTAGTTGTTTGATTTTCAAATGTTATTACGCTCTGTACATACACACAAACGAATCTCTATCACGTATCATCCCATAAATTCGTCAATACTTGCCTACGATTCGCTGCGAATTTCTCTCAGAAATGGAATTATATCACAGTCACTTAGCGTGGAGTTTCATACGTAATTAAAATCACTTAGATGATTTAACTTGAAAAAGGAAAAAGAAAATAAAAGAAACTTGTAGGAAACGAAATCACAACAGTGTCCGTCGAGGCTGGACAGGTGCGCGAAATGTGCAAGGAGGAAGAGGAAAAAAAAGCCGATCTGTCTTCGCATGCCGGAGGGACCAGCCTCCTTTGGAAACTGCGATTCCAAGGTCCGTTGTTGCCAGTTACTATTCATCTAACCCGAATAATTTTACTCGTTAAAGCCTGGTATCGATCCTCGCGATAATAAGGGTGCGTATCTCAGAAGCGAGGATTGCTTTGCGAATACGCGATGAAAATATAAAGGGAATGGATTAAAGTCACATTTAATACGAAAGGTGAGAAATATTTTAGCAAAATATTATGTGAAATGTTTTAATTTATCTTTTTATATAAGAAATATAATGCTACGAGTTTAATAAGACAACGGAAAAGTGGTTAATTGAATGTTGGTATGCTTTTAAAAAATTTTCATATCAAATAATTCGGCATATTTATTGTCACTCAACAATATCGCGGTGTAATCGACGAGACGCGATTTTAGAAGGTATTAAGTACTTTCATTTACTCTGGCATGATCATTTTCTCGAGAAAGAACATTCATAATTATGATACTATGATTGGAGGCAATAATAGATGCAACAAAGATATTTCTGGCAAATTGGTATTTATAACGTAATCGTTAGCAATGGACGCGTAATTCACGACTGATTACGGTTCAGTTATTCCACTATAAATCCGCAATCGGAGCTGTTAGCTTCGTTTCATTTGTTGGTTTTTGCGCGAATATTAAGTCGCGGCATAGAACATGAGGTAACAGAACAACGTATGCTCTAAGCAAGTTTATTGCAGTTTAAATTATATACCGCCGCTAACTGTTCCAACAAAACATTCTTTCTTAATGAGCGTCTTATTTCACGTTCGCCGTTGCTCATATTTGGGTTAACATATGGAGGAATGTTCCCCTATATGCGATCCTGTCACAGGATGCCGACATTTTTTTCTTTATTTCAGCATGCGCACGTTATTCATAAAAATATCGGACATCAACAATAATACGATTTCCTAATCGTTACGAGGGAACAAAATGAAAATTGCGATTTTAATTGAGTTTTATGGTGTATTCTAACGGTATCAAAGTTAATAGAAGTTCCAATTCCAAAATTTACAGGTTTTTCTCGGAGCTTCAAATTACTTTGAGATTAATATCAATCAACTGATACGTCTTTTATGATCACGTCATATTTTGAGAGAAGATAGAAATACATCTAAAAGGAGAAAAAATCCAATCTACTAAATTTAACTATTCATCGGAATTCAATTACGACGAGTAGCATCATAACATTTCGATTAATCCCAGAAGTTCCATTTAAAAGACTTCACTTGCAACCGGCATATCGCGATCATTGGCACAACTTTGACAGAGTATCGTCACGTTTACCATACCGTCAGTTTTTGCGGCGTAAAGCAATCCCTACTCACGTCCGGTCTTCGATTCATCGAACACACGCTAAAAGCATTCAGGCGTATCCTGAAGAGACGAAGAAACATTCGAATCGCTCATAGCTCTACTTATAGGATGCTAATTGGAAGAATGACAAGAGAACGAGGATAGTCGCGGAGGAAGATAGAGAAAGCAAGGGTGTACGAGGGGGAGAGAAGGTGAGACCGGTCCGGCGCAATTTACCAGTCGATCGAACGGTCGCGAGCGGTCAGAGGAACGCATTCGCCGAGGTATCGCACAAGCTAAGGAGTTGGTGGCGATTTAAAGCCGGTGACCAAGGAATAAACTTCGAGGTGTCGACGTCTACTGTCACAGCAACGCCACGCGTTCGCGCAAACCGTCGACACGCAACGTGAAACCGAGCTTATGACTCGCGTGAACGACTATGAACGGCGGTGGTATCGTCCGCTGCATACCACATGAACCGACTGATAGCGAGAGTAATGGCGCGAAAATTAGCGAAACTGACAGCGAGGAAGACGGACCTTGCCATTCCGAGATCCGTTAATGGAAAATATCGAAGCATGTGTGAAGCAATCGCGAGTGTGTCGCTCCTATTTAACTCTTCCACCCGTTTATTATCGCTTATTATAGAGAAAGACATGCGAGAATACAAGAGACAGAGTAAAACAAGCATGAAGAAAGCGTACGGGCTAGCGTGCTCCTCCGAGGAAGGACCAAGTTGATCGAATGGAATCGTGCATGAATAAGATAGAAGCAGGATGAAAGGGAGTGAATCGGGAAAAAGATAGAGGGAAAAGGACATCGAGTACGCGTGCACGAGGCAAAGACTCGGACTGGTAAATAGTAGAACAAAGCTGGTTCTCGGTGGGTTTTCCGGCTAGGGAATAGGATAGATATCGTCCATATCTATCTTGATACGATGTCTTGAGAGCATGAGACGGTAGCAACGGTCGGCGAGACAAAGAGGCAACGAGCGGTTCTCGGTCGTGGTTGAACGGAGACAAGTTGCTGCGCTGCCTGTCGAGGTGGGGAATCATCGACAACGACGGTGGACAGTCATAGCGAGGAAGAGAAGCTCTGAGGAAGCTCGTGAAAGAGAAGGGGAGACCGTGTGTTCGCTCAGAGAGGACAGCTGGTATCGACGGCGACGGCGTTCTCTCGTGAAGGTGATACCGATGGCATCGGCCGTGGTAGCGTGGTCGGCGTTGCGTCGGTGGTGGTGGCCGAGGATGCTGGTTATGGTGGTGGTGGTGGCCGAGAGGACGCGGAGGTAGTGGTGGTGGTCCAGCGGGCATATCGTGCGGGCCCGACACTTGCTCTCGACAAGAGCAGGAGAGAGATTTGCCCCCTCCTGCCGCGGGCGGCGCCACTCGAGGAGATCCTTTCCTCTTTTCGCCTCTAGGCCATTCTCGAGAGGCGCGCGCGGCAACGCGGTGTCGCACGATCGGTCCTCGTCGACCTTCGATTGAATACGCGCGCTTCTACGTGTTTCTACCAGACTTTTCGCGCATCGACTTTTCCAAAATTGCGACACGTTACACGGCGATCCGGAGTCCGCAGGTTATCTTCTCGACCGTTCCCTCTTGGTCTCGTGTGGCTGTCTTCGTGCTACCGTGACCGCCCTCTCCGCCCCCACGTGACACTAGCGGCCACGTGACTCAGATCGAGACCGCGGATCTTCGTCGTGGGACGTCAACATCCGTCGCACGACGCCCGAGGGATTCGCCGTTCCTCTCAACGCACTCTCGCCCGAGGATGTTTCGACGTGGATATTGATCGGTTGCGTTACGTCTGCAAACCGGCTCACGTTGTTTCCGATGTGGATCGTATCGGCCATCGATAAAGAAAACGCGTGTGTTACTTGTTGCTACATTGTGTCTGCGAAGCCAGGGAGTTTCAGGCTATCATGGGAGACGCTAACAGACCCATCGAAGGACAACAAATTTGATCGGTGATTACCTAAAAATATGAATGAATGGAAACGATGATTGGTGATCGTGTTATGGAACGAGGTGATAGATACAGCTTCATCGACATCAACTTGTTATCAGTGATAATTTTAGAAATCAATACGTAAACTGTCATGTTTAATCGAATACATTTACAGAAAAGGAAGCCAGAATCTAACACTTTTGATCAATTAAAACATAAATTATGAACATGCGCGAATTGTTGTGCACGAGGTTTCGAGCATCGAAATCAGAAGTCGTGATGCCGATAGGAAGAGTGCGGGTATCGATAGGTGCAATCCTATTACCGGTAGCGGTCCGCGACTCGATTCCACGGTGAAATCGGGCCAAACAGGCTAAGTTGAATGTTAGAACAGTAGTAAGCAAGGAACGTACGTCACGAGCTTGACTCGCCACGTGACTGTTCGCAACTGGCTACGTTTTTACGTCTTTTCAGGACATTTGCGCTCGGCTCTCGCGGAACCGCCTCCTTCTTCCGAATGATCTAATCGCGTCGACTCGTTGCGAGTGCATTCGTTCTGTCACTTTCGTGCGTCATACTATAGTTTTTGCTAATATCACGCAGTCATGGACATCGATCAACGCGACTTCGCTCACATTTTCGAGCGACGATACGATGTCGATCGCGTCGTTTAATGCGAATCACACCGAACGAAGATATAGTTACGCGGTGACGACCGTGTTATTAAACTGCACGAAGAGATCGCCCGCAAGAATTCAGGTTTCTACGTCATCGATCAGCGAAACCGGTGGAAAGTCAGAGACTTTAATGCCCGCAGAGACGCGCGCCGCGGGATCGTTTTACGTCTGGTTTTAAAGTTGCGTGCTCCACGTACACGTGAAGCGATTTCGTTCCAGTCGCTTGTTGACTGAAAGTCGATCGTTTCGTCGACGAATCTTACTACCTCCGGTAAATTTCGGTTCAGAATATATTTAAACACAAGCCAAAAGAGTGTAAACTTTATAATCATCTGAATTAAATCACAAACCGAGCTTCGATCAAGCTGCAAAGAAACATAATTCCTGCGTATCACTGCACAAAAAGACACTCGAACGAGGATTTTTAACGAATTCCAAATAATCGTTAATTCCATCTCCGCGACCATCGAGTCGAAATCTTTAAACACCTGTTCACGATCGGAATTCGCGAGGTTTCTCGTTTCGTATACAAGTACTCGGCAGCAGGTATTCCTGCTCGATTCAGCGGCCGATCATCCAGGGGAAAAAGAGGGTCAGGCTGGTTTGGAAAATTGGGTGTGCTCTGGCCGGGGTCCTGTTTAGCGGTGAGCGGCACCGTTATCGGGTACAGGCGATTTATCAGCCCATTGTCTTGGAGCGGGGTGAACGCGAACTCGATTATCGGGATTCGCCAAATCTGGTGGCTTTAACAAACATAAACGCAGATGTATGCGCGAAGAGGAAACAAGCTCGTATAGAAGAAAGTGATTAATGGGAGGAAGTCTCAACGAGTATAACTCTGATAAAATGTCAACGAAGCGATGTTCATAGGAGAAGATCGATTCGAATGGAAAGTGATTAATAGACCTGGAATCGTGTCGCAGATTGAAACCGTGGGAGGAAACTCTCGATCATCGATGACAATCTAATTAGTTTCCTTTTAAGAATGTTTAATAGCAGCGCTGTCTATTAAAATAATTTTATAAATCATCATTGAAAAAAACACATCCTGGTCAGATGTATCTATTTAATCGTCAAAACGAATCGTCGAACAAACGATCACGTGAATAGAAAAGGGAATTGGGCACCGAAGGAAGGCTCTATGAACGTGCGTCCGTACTCACTGGATGAGTGGAGGTGCCTCGTTGCCACCTCTTGGCAACCGACGCAAATTGTCCCGTCAAAGACGAGACCCGACTGTCCGCGAATTCTGGTGATCGTGACCGAGGAAGCATCTGTGCCGGGAAAAGTGGCTCATCATGTCCGTGCTGGAAGCTGGTGAAGCCGACAGGTCGACGATGTCACCGCTGGACGAAGTCGTGTCCCCGACGAGCGTCGAGTCGGAACTGATGGTTACCGACATGTTGGACGAGCATGAGACCACGCTGAACGAACATAGAGACGGCAAGCGTAAGAGAGACACAGACGGCGAGGAGCTCACACCCAGGAAATTGCCCTCACTCACCAGGAACAACAACGACGTGGGCTTTGTCCTCGAGGAGAGCGCCGACGATGATCTCCACGAGGACAGGGATGATGTAAGTCTTTTCCTTTTCATCTCTCTTTTTCACATTAAGAAACGATTTTATTTATTTTGCGATAAACAGCTGAGTTTTAAGAACATTGGCCGTGTTGATTAATATCATTGATCACATTTCCTGATTCACATTATTCGATTCGACATTGAATACAGCTAATGGATAGGATTATTTTAAAGAGAAACACGGGAATGAAAATTCAAAAAGAGTGTTTATATAGTAAATACTTTCTGAACGAAAATTCTTTAATTAATTTTTAAATGTATTGTTCATAGATCATAAAGTATATACAATTCTGAATACTTCAAACTATTTATGAAAGGTGAAAACCGAGACGCGGAGCTCTTCCTTTCAAAACCACGCGAATGTACACGTCATGGTTTCCGACAAAAAGGAATCGAAGCTAACATCGATAACACTTAATAACATGTGGAAGCATTGATCGCGCGACGTTATTTCTCCCTGTTCGCACAGACATTTCGACTCGACGCGAAAAATGAATATATCGGATGCCATATCACGAAACTTGAGAATACATAGACCGGTGGTATGTGGCAGCGTTTCAGTGACATTTATCCTCTTTTAAAACGTATTCCATAACCCTGTTCGACGGACGGCTCTCAAACTACATTGCGTAGAAACTAAATTCTCACGTGGCAAGTGAAAGACCAGCTGTCGGTTGAAGTGTCCGCCTACGCATGGTTATACCTGCTCCACTGTCGTGAGAGTATTCAACTCTGACATACGGCAACAAATCAGGTGTCCGGATTCAGGACTATCATAAAACGAAGCTATTAGCGCGTCATCTTTACAGTCCAGGAAGCTCGATGCACGACCGCTCCTTATTTAGCTAAAGCGCCCTTTCCTTCATTCGAGTCGGAGACTGTCCTGTTTCTGAAGTGTTTCTCGAATCGAAATTTTACGTTTTACGTCTTTAGAAATATTTGAAGATAGTGGTTTTGTATGATTTATTGGGGATAACTGGGAACATGGAAAAGTGCTTCGAAGTTAGAAATTTTGTTTGATCGAGATCCCTTTCCCTTGGCTCTATCTGTTCCAATGAAACGATCGTTGAGTAGAAGATGTCTTTTCATTGAAAATGTTATGTTTGAGACCACTAGAAATATATAATGTACGGTTTATTGAAGGTAATTGGCAATATAAAAAAATTCTAATATTACGAAGTTTTCTTTTTTTTTTTTTTTAATTTCGCTAGTAACTGCGATAAACATTTTTGGAGCCTGAGTAATTTCATCCATGTAATTTTGTACTAATGATAGAAAAGCAGTAAATTATAATAGCCGTTCTTCTAATCTAGGAAGGCCTTTCTACAACTTGTTCTAAACATATTGGGTTATTTAAAAATGATAGCTTGTTAGTACAAATTATCTCATACCGCAATATGGGATGTAACTCAAAGCAGTTATCAGGCTTCTTCTAGCGCATAACGAAGCGCGCATAATCGTTTATTACGTCATACTGTAACGTTATAATTGCTATCGTAAAGACGACGCACACATTGCTTTAAAGTATTCATCAAGTGGCGTGTAGCGGAAATATCTAGAAACGGGACATTAAAAACAACATTCATACGTTTATTGCATCGACGTCTCGGTGAACAATATCTCCCATCATCTTCAAGCGAAGAAAGAAAGGATGTCGAAAAATGCAGCCAAGAATCGTTGGACGAAGCAGAGCAGTAAATCGTGACTTCTCTAAAATTGTTATTTTATCTGATGTTGCTTTTCAACGGACATCATACTTGCTAAATTTCACGCTCGTCATAAAATCCTCCATTACCCGTCTGAACGATCCACGAATGCCATTCGCACGTCCTTGATTGATTCTTTCTTCATACTGAACTTTAGTTCCTTTTTAGGTAGTCCCTAATTTATTGAATTTTGAACTAAAAAACTGCTAAAATACAAAAGGTCGCGATAGGTGATGAACATCATAAATATTCGCAATTTTTTCTGAATGTCATCATCGACTCTCTTCCCCCTTTCTTTATCTTATTTTCATTTTACTTCTAGTTTGCTAAAATTAATTTTATACATAGGGAAATGTTTATTTTACTTTTAATTTATAGAAATACCTACATACTTCCATAGCGTCGTTCTTTGAAAGGATCATAAGATATCGCAATAGAATTCAATAGATCATACTTCAAATCATTATTCCTTCGAAGTTTCGGATGAACGTTAAAACATTTCTTGATACCGTAACAAGCTAAAATTACAGAAGACAACAAAACTGATTTATTCTCACTCTCTTCATTTTTATTATCGTTATCATGGATAATTCTTTGTTCAAATCCTTATCTCGATCTTTCGATCATTTAAACGATCTAATTATCAGAAAAGTTATCTCGAGATAGGGATCGCGCACGAGATAAGTGATCGACGGTGCTCCTCCTCTCTGATTGGGCATCGTGATCGTTCGAGGAAGCGATGCCGCTGACCACTCTCGAAAACGGGGACAGAGGCCAGTGAGACGTGCTCACGCGTAGGCAGGATTGTCGTAAGATACAAGCCCATGTGCGAGGTCACGAAACGGGTTTCAGGAAAAATCTACGCGGGATCCTGAGATGTGACCACGCTATCCTATAACTACAGTCCTGCCACTGTTCGATGCAGCGATCCGACGCTATTAGAAGTTCCATTAACCGCTTTTCGTGCCGATACCTGTCCACGTAAGAAAATTTTCTCCTGTGAATGGTTTCTCTTGTAGCAGGTGTACTGTAGGATTCAGTGAATAAATTGTTGTATAGATTAGATATATGAAAGCCAGGTATGTTTTAGACGAAATTGATGTATGGATTAATCTGATTACGAGACTCTTGGATCAATTGAACTGGATGGTAGTAGCTTTTTATACTAGAGAGAAGGTGGATGAAATTGAAATTTTGGAACAATTTCCTTAATTTTTTCGAGAAAATTCATCAGATTAATTTCATCCAATTGGAGGAAATTAATAATTGTACTGTGTATGATAATCAGATTTGAAACATGACACGCCATGGTTTCATATTAGTTAGCTAATACTAGATGGTATTACTACTTAAAGCAAAATTATATCTCAAATATGAAACATTCTGCAGACCAAATAACAATCATAGAATGAATTTATTTCATTTAAGAATTGTTTATCTATGCTATTAACAATCTTTCAAACTCGCTGTAAATCAATCTTTATAAGCGGTTCAAGTAATGAAATAAAAAAGATGTCTGGAAATAATAAACGCATAACGAAGAGTTAATATTTCTGAAATGCCTATAAAGGATATCTCAGTACTCTATTCGCGCATTGAGAGCGCATAGAAAAGCGCATTGCGTAGAAACACCGGAAAGGATAATAGGCGAATATCGTCCGATGTCGATGTTGTAGTATAAAGTTATGGATAATTTATTTACGTAATCCTGAGATGTTACTATTTTGTGTACGCAAAATCCCAATGAAACGCGTTTACCTCCGTGCCAATTCCAGGATCTATAGAGTAGCATCAAGGATTCCATTAGCCGTATTTCCAGGGGATGCGCCCGTAAAAATCATCCACGATCGTTCTCGACACGATTCTTCGCGCGAATGTTATCTCTGAATCTATCGTTCGTTCTTGTAACGTATAAAACTCATCTGCAAACTCTGATCATAATACACATGTACCTATAACCCATTTTCTTCAGAAAATAACATTTTAAGGTATTTTAAAGGATCGATCGTCATCCAAATCTATTAATCATTATCTTAAATGTTTAATCGTCGATCTTCCTCTATCCAAAATTGACAGTTTCAAAGCTTTAATCGCTGCACAGATCTTTGATCTCTATACTTTCTACATGTTAAAATAATGGCTACTATACAATTAAACAAACAGTTAAAGGTTATAACGTGACTTTCACTTAGCATGGGGTATCCTCCGATAAAAATGCGTGGTTTTCGTGTCTGACTCTGAGCGTGCTCTTCCTGATTGGAAGCCGAAACGCACGTTATTAGTTTTAATTACGCCTGGTTATGAAAGCGTACCCTTGTCAGAGAAGAACAGCCGTAACTTAAATTCTCGATCAGTTTCGATGTTGTTAGAGGTGACTCGCAGTCGTGAACCTTTGATTAGCACTCGATGATGATTGGTTTTAGAGAGTTGAAGATTGGTACTTCGAACAGCTATGATATCATAAACACATAACTAGTAATGAAATTTATAATAGATACTTTTATACACTATACGAACACTCGATTATTTCTTACGCAATTCGCAAAAGAACTTCTTGTATAAGGATTAAAGTAAAAGTAACAAGAAAATCGAGATAACAAATTTCAAATATCCTAACAAATTTTTAAAGAAGGAAAAGAGAAAAATGAATCGCAAGGATTAGAGGTTCGGCATAATATTTGATGTTCCGTGAAGATTTACGGTGCAGAATATATTATACGAACACAGGAACATCGCTGCAAGGTGGTTTTGTCTCCTACGCATTTCTTATTACTGTGTAATAAAACACAAAAATCTCTTCATTTCCGACAAATTGAACGGCAAGTGAGAAGGTGGTTACGACACCTGTAATCTTCATAATCGTTCGCAATTTGCCCGCCAACGAAAACGGTCACTCAGGATAATTTGCATACGATTCGTGCGAATAGTTTAACATTGTTTCATCGTTGCATCTGGTCGTTTATCTTCTACTTCAATGTGTGTTTTCCTACAGAAGAACGCGTAAACTACCTCGATGAAGGATCTACTAATAACTCAATCTTCTATTCGTTATATAGAGTTATCCTGCAAATGGATAAATCACGAACATTGTTTCTGATACGACAACTTATAGCAGAATATTGTTTTCTTCGAAACGGAGCAAGATTATTTTAATCCTAGGGATTTTCAATATTAGATATATAATTTTTTAACCACAGAAAAGCATAATTAAGTTGAAACTGACTTAAAGAACGTAACAGAGTTAAAGCAATAATAACATACTGAATATAACAGTTCCTTGCTTCCTCTTTTTTTCCTTTTGAATATTATCTATCTCGCCGTAAAAACTTGTACAAACTGTAACTAATGTAATCGAAGGAAGTCTTCCGTGTAATTTGATTTTTTTAAAACTATTTCGACGAATATAATTTAGACAGTGTTTTAATCATTTAATTCTCTAGCTGCAGTGTATAATACTTTGAAGAAGAAAACTTTGGAAGTGTTTTCTTTGATGGAATAGTCGAATTCCGCTTCTATGTTGATATCAGTCTTCGTTTTAATAACAGCCATTTTTTTAACGTTTCGCATCGAATGAAAAAACAATATGTACGCTTTACCATTAACCACGTACTTCCAGCGAAAATACCTTTCCAAAAGATCCAGCAAGATTTCGACGTACAAAGATATCGAAGAAAATGAGCCACACTGTTTATCCACTAGCATCACTTATTAAAACAATCGGTTTACTTTAATCATTGATTCTCGATCGATGCTTGTTCGATTCTCCATTCATCATCCACAATTCATTCATCAACCAAATTTATACTCAACACTCAAGAAAGAAAAGAAAAAAGCGCAGATCCCGTATATAATTTCATGTTTTCTTGATAATATTCGGTTTCGATCCTCTCATTGCACCAAAACAGCGATCGACGACAGTAAAAGGAATCAAGTCTAAATAACCAGAATTAAGGGAAGCAGCCGAGAACTGGAGTGCATGTTCCCCATTTTGTGGGGTACCATGTTACCACCGGCTCAGCAACAGTGTGCCGGGAACGCGGACCGGCGCAAGTAAAAACAAGCGGAAGCGTGTAATTTCTCCGATCGATGATTACTTAGGCCGTGTTACCGCCTAACGATGCAACAGGCCGATCGCGATAGCCCGGAAATCGTGCACGCATCGATTCTCCCGGTCGAAGCCGGATTATCATTCGCGAAGAATTTTAACCGCTACCTTCGCCGGCCACCGAACAATATATCAGCCGTCGTAGCCGGCGCACACGAGCCCGCCGTATGACTGTCATTATCTAAGATGCCACCGCGTGATTTATACGTGGCCTTTTGACTACCGAGTCAAGCCGCTGCGTTTTTTTTCTCGTGAAAATCTGTCGACTGGATAGGGGAAACGATTAGATAAACGTTTTCTTTGGGGATTTCTAGTCGATGACTTCGACGAGGATCATCCATGTTCGGTCGTGGTTTGGAAGTATCGAAGCTTTTGAAACTGAAGACGGAAATTTACACGAGTCGCGCAGAAGTTAAATTTTAATCGACTTCGTTGACGTTCGTACGTGGTTTCTCAAGAAACGATCCGTATACAATGATACTGAAATTAATATAGTGATATAATATAGCGATTGAATAGGGATAAATAAAGTGATAGGATTATGATGGAAACGAAGAAAAGCATGTGACGGCGACTGAGATAATCACACTGTGTTTTTCACCATTTTGTTACCTTGAACATTAATATTGCATCGAATAGAAAGAAATTACCGATGATTAGCGTTGTTAAACTCAAATCGCCTAGAATTCTTAAGCAATAATATTTCTGATGGACGATTAAACGTAGTTTGTAATAGTCTCACGTTTCCACGTTTAGGATTATCTAAGTGATAATCTTTTGATTTATTCCAAGCCTCTTACTATACTAATTTGCAATTAGAAGAATGTTGCTGGACGTTTCAACGTATTATTTTTAAAATTATAGATAAATCGATGAATTATTCATTAAATTTACTTCACAATGTATCACGACAGTATAGCGATATTACGAAACTTTTTCCAAACAATTATACCAAATAGTAGCTACTTAACTTCGTGCTTAATCTTATTCGTAAAAATATTAAATTTGTGTCGAGAGTAGGTTTGAAAAATACTTTGAATAAATTTCCAGCTTGTACCGTCGTCCAGCGGCAGCTGCAAGGAAAGAAGAAAAGGAAGAAAAAAGATATTTCACGAAGAAAACTACCGTGCAATCCGCAAATCCTTCCGTCGCGAAGGGAAAACGTCGAGCTTTACTTGGTCTTTTGTACATCTCGTCGTGGCACTCAACTGGGAGGTCTTTAAACCTGCTGCATCGAATTTTTCGTTTTATTGCATTATCCTTTGGTATAATAACCTTCATTTTATTGTTCATGCGTCCGCAGAAAGAGGAAGTGGGAGTTGACGATCCCTATTGTCGCGAAAAATCATATTATTCTACTGGCTTTATTAGCATTGGTTAAGTGACAAATAAATGGAAATATACCTTTCGATAAATTAATATTTAGCGAAGAAAGCAATCAGCTATCAGGCAATAGAGAAAATCGTGTTAATAATAGCACCATTGGGTTCCAACCAACTCACACTTTTTAATAATTTTCTTTTTAATTACTTTCATATTCATCGGTAATTACCAAATCTACGAACAGTCAATCCACTATTAAATAAACCATTTGCAACCACCAAACTGGCATCAGGTCAACCATTTATAAAATGATGCAGCGTGCAATCAAACAACAACTTCTCCATTCGCACATCTTACTGGATCAAACGCGGAAAAAATTTTCAGCGATTCTTCTTTCACGGCAGAAGTACAGTAAATTCGTGATTTCTGCGAATTCGTTCGAAGAATTTCCGCGGGTTCTTTGACAAGTCTCCGCATTGTGTAGACTCCAAATGTCCTACGACAAGCTTCGTAGGCTGCAATAAAGATCTGGATTAAAGCTGACTAAGGTGGTGTAAAGGCATAAATATAGTTGCGAGGCAGGGTTGGAAGGAACTCGATAAACAACCGAGAGATCTGTAAATTTATCCGTGTAATGGCCGTTTTACTCAGCCGCTTGTATATTGTTATTACGAGCATCCTCGGTGCTCGCACGGATTCTCCGTTACCTCCGTTTATCCGGCAGCGGTTGGTCCCTCGCGCGGAAGCTGACAACTATAGATAAGGGAATGCGGGGCGATGTTTCCACGTTTGGATTAGAAACAGGTTCGAGCATCGTATTTCGCTAGTTCGACGTTGAGGGTTTTTAATTCGCGCGACTATGAATGGCCATTGAACACGGCTACTATCGCGATTGGCGATTCGGATCGGGTTCTCTCGAGTACCAGAAGGTAGCTACCTCTAGTAACGTCTGTGAATTAATGCTTATTGAGTAGCGTGATACTCGTGTGTACGTGCGTGTTCTTTGCTTATGGGAAACAAAATTGTAACGTATTCATTATTGGTTTTTACCTTAATTTGAAACCTTGGAATAAATAATTATCAAAAATATAGTCGTTTAATATTAGAGTATCCGAAGAAAATAACAAGTATTTCCATATTTTTGGACGGACAAGCAAATACCAATTTGTACAATTTACTTTTCAACTTGGGTTCCTTTGTTGCTATCTAAATTTCTTGAACTAACTTGACATGCTGTATCGAAACTCCATCCACGCTCAACCACTAAATTTTCCGCCACTATCTTTGCAGTCTTTTACGTTCATTTCAACATATGTTTATCGTACAATGTTCACCGTGCAACAGTTAAATGTGGTTCGACCTCTGATAACGCGCTCGTTTCGCGGACAGGGACAAGTTTGCCTCCAGGAGCATCCTTTTATCGTAGCATTCGTAACCAGTATACGATTATCGTGCAACCTGTTAACGTTCGCATTTTATTCTCGATTGCACCGTATTGATATGCAAATAATAATGCATGCAAACCGCGTTGTATTAAGAATATTAAGCTCTTAATTTTAAACTTGAAAGCACAACTGTTTCAAACGATATGAATTGAAGAAACACGACAACTGGCGAGAATTATCTCACGGACGGTAATCGTGGAACTAAATTATGATTCGAGCACAAAATAAATAAATAAATCTGAAGCGCTTTCCTGCGCTCTTTCCATAGTAAGAAGTTCGAAAGAATAGAGACAGGAAGTGACAGTAACGCGCTGCTCATGTTTTGTAGTTGAGAAAACGCGAAAACTCGATTCGCGTTTCAACAGTGATTGAGTGTTAACCATATAAAACGGATATAACATGCGCGATGTAAAATCATGTTCCCGGATGGCAAAGAAACATACGATTGGAAAAACTTCCACAACACTGCTAGCCGCTTTTATTATCCTCCTTATGCATAACATAGAGGCTGAAGTTACATTCGGCTTGTTACTCACGGCTTGATTCCGCGGATGGACGTGATTATTGAGAAAGGAACGGATTGCGTTGGAAACGCGTATTATATTTCCTTCGGGATAATTACTGCATAACGGATGATTAACTGTTACCGTTGATCCTTGTAGTCGATGTAAATTAACGTAGAATTCTTCCGTTCGAATCTGTTGTTACAAATACAGGAAAATGGTAAGCCTACTTGTCTGTGATTGGATAGAGAAGTATGGAAAAATGTGTGTTTCTATGGTGAGACTACGTAGCTATATTGAAAGTTTACCGTAATAAGAAAACATGTTTAGGTTCAGTGATTTCTTCGAATGAAAGTTAAGTTTGAAATTTTATAAATCTACGTAGTAACTTATTATTGTGCCTTGAATTGTTTCAAGTAGCAAGTTTTAAAAAATATGAAACAAGAACTTTGAATCTTCCTATATAAAAATTTATCCGAGCAAATTATGAATTTTAACATTTTCGAACGAACATTGATCAAATTGCATGGCCTCTTCCAAACGACAACCAAGTGCTTACCATATATATATGGTAAGGGGGAAATCGCACAACGTGCATGCACCAAAATGAACGATTTAACGTGTTTGACACGAGATCTTTCAGACCAAGCTAACCATCAACCTCGACTAACCTCAAAATAATGAATTTTCATGAAGGACCAGAGAAAGAATCGGTTCCAGGAAGCGATTGCCAAAGAATGTCCGATTACTAAAACGAAGCACAGAAGGTACACGAAACGGAGCTCACTCTGTTTCGCAACCAAGGAAGAGACCAATTTCGTCGCGCTAATGCGCCTCGAAATTCGCACCTACGTCGCGAAAAAAATTTGCATCGCCTATATTGGACGTGTCAGATGGAAAGAACGTTGCTGAACGGCGCGGAGGATGTAAGACGAGGCAGGTTAACAGGCGTGCAGGCTAGCTACGCGTTTAATCGGGCGCCTTACGAAACCTTATCTGACATCTGTGCATTATCATACGGTTACAGTTTCGTAAAGATAAAAGATGAAAAAAAGGAAGCATCGAGTCTTGTCCAATAAATCGAAAATTGCGACGAAGAGAATTTTTGGCCCGGACACGGCCGACTTCTTAGGCTCGATAGGTAGGCAGCCGGGTAACGAGTGCGAAATAAGACGCATACATTACGAGCTTTAATAATCCGAAGTCGATTTACATGGTAATTACTAAGCTTTCTGGTTCCAAATTACTTCTCAACCGAGCCGTCAAAGAGTCGACGAGCAGCCGACAACGCATCCGAATAATAAGTATGCAAACGGTATGAAAGAAACAGCGAAGAGAATCGGTCGTTTACTGGAATGCGCCTTTTGATGCTGCCAACAAGGGAGAAAGAGAAAGAGAGAGAGAGAAAGAAAGCAAAAGTAACGACTTGCCGGTAACGAAATCGCTTTCCAAAGTGATGCTTATTCTAATTTTGCTCGTTGTGTGTTCGCGGTGTTCGTATTGTGAAATTGACGAAATTGGGTTGGCTGACTTTCGTTCAAATGTATAGCGTGAGATAAGGTAGCGAAACAAGGCAAAGAAACAAATTTATCGCTTCAATCTACGTATAATTAAAGTAGATGCGTATTCTGACAAACTCAATATTTCTAAGCAACCAAACATGTATGTGTATAGATTCTCGTGAGTGTATGCATTCTTGATATGCGGTATTCGGATGTTTTATTTGTCGGAATGACAGTTCGTCAAAACATGCATCCACTGTAACCAAAGCCTTAGTCCGAAGGATCTTTCAATCGCAAATATTTGCGTCGCACGTGAATACCAAGCTTAACGGCCACGATAAATCAACCTAACTACCTACAAACGTTTGTTTATCGTCTAAGCGCAGATCCATTCGTAAACTGTATCCGTCGTATCCATGGAACCTATCGAGCATGTACGATGAAAAATGCGAGCAACGTACCAGGAATGCGAACCATTTGGCGGCGGGCCTGGCCGTATCCGTCGAAACGGTTCCGCGCGAACGCCTCGGAGGCCTGGCCAGGCTGGACGCGTTGCGATCGTCCTAACATTATCGCGGAATTCCGAGCATCGTTTCCAGCTTGTTATCAGCACGATCAGGAGATCGCGACGCGCGTTCAAATGGCTCCCTCTAATGACACTGCCGCAACGATCGTGGACGAAGTCACGAACGAACCGAGTTCAAACGTTCCTACGGTCGAAGAAACGACGACACAGCGCGAGATTTCACCTTTCAGCTTATATTATTAGCCATTGTGCTCTGGCTCTGGTCGACGGCTCATCTCTGGGCCACCGATTATTTCGATTAGCCTTGAATGCCGGCTATTGTTTCAGACAACGCGATTCGTGTGTATCGATGGACGAGCTTCTTCCACACGCGGATACAACCGTTAACCTTTTCACGTCCTACTTCGACGTTGGCCGCCTTGTACAACCAGATGTGCACACGTTCGAATATGACTCATAGATTCGCGCGAGAAATATGAAATATGAATCGTATGGTCTGCTGGAGATGCGAGTCCCAGAAGACAGCTATGGAGGAAGCGCGAGGTATTTCACTCGGTGCTGCATTCAATGCAAAAGTTTCCGCCTATAGAATCAATTCGCGAGGCTTGTCAAAGTATGCTTTGGTTTGGGTTAGGTTGGTAGATCAGTTTAAATGTTCTTCCTTATACAGTAGGTCACGAAGGTGTGCGAACGTCTACCGTAGAGGATTCTTATAGATATATTATGCCCGTTAGACGAAACTTTTCGAAATTTTTGTCGCATTGTAACAAAATACGATTATTTTGATCCTATTGGTAAAATTTGGAACCAACTTGAAATTGTACGTAGAAGCTGCAAGGCATTTATTAGAAATACACATAAAATTACTGGATCAAGTTTCACGAGATTACCGCGTGAACGCGAGTCTGCTTAATGTATCAAAAGGCGAAAAATCCGCGAAGCGATAACAGAAGTAATAATGGAATCAATTATCAGTTCAGTAAATATAATAGTGTCAAAATGATGTTATACCGTGTAAGGTTGACAGAATTGCTGCTAGCTAATTATATCTATTATCGTTGCGCTAACATAATAATATGTGTTTTTACAAGCAAAGGATGAAAACGCGTCAATGCGCCAACACTTCATTTCCTGTATATCGTATTTCAAGGTAGGGAGCTTACAAGTGCACGGCGTAGATGTTACTATTGGAAATAGACTATTACGATGACATAAGTAAAATGAGAATATTTATTAACGCTTTTTATGTTGTAATTCGTTATTTCTAAATTTACGTTTGTAATTACGTAATAGGGATAGGAAAATATCTAGGTATAGTATACATACAATGGAATGTCAAAATATTTCTTTATATTATAAGAGATAAAGATTCAAAGTGACTATCATAGCGTTGCAATATATCGGTCTATCTATACACTCTACTTACATTATTGATTCTCAAACAGCACTTTAATCTACCAATTAAAATAGCATTAGCATTGTTGATCTTCAGCATCGTATCATTATCAACTTCACCGAAACTATTTATCACGCCCATTAAAATATCTAAACAGCTCATAAAACGTCGATTGTCTCGTTATGACGAATAACTCTCCCGATATCTACAATTATACAAATACTGGATAAACGCTTCAAATGCTACTAATCTTATTCTCATTTTCAAATTACTGCTACGGACTCACTTTAATCTCCCTCGTTCAACGTTACATCCAAAAAATCCACGAAAACTCGCAAGAGTGGCTTTATTGCTTTTTAATTATCTCGAAAATTACGATCAATCATCAACCAAACTTCATAAAAATTACCCTCAAAAAAAATCCACAAGAAATCGAAGAATTAACTTTCTTTATCACCTTTTAACTATGCTCTAAAAACGAATCTACCTCGTTAAAATAAATGGCTGCTTCTTTACTTCAAAAACTACGGCCCACCGTCATCGAGCCATTACCTGGAGCCACAACTCTGTTTCGAGTGCCACGGAAACCACATTTCGCGAGACGCACAGCAGCTATGGAGATTCTTCTCGAGAGCTTCTCCGTCACCTCATGGCGTTGTCCAAAGAGTGAATTTAATGCTCGGCTCGAGGCAGCGCGAAGGCACCTGCGCATGTCGGCCTATACCCAACGGCGTGTTGTGAGTAGAGTACCTGCCTACGTTTCACCGTATGTATTTAAACATGAGCTCTATTCCGTTCTGTCGATACGGAACGTATCGTACGGAATGTGTGTACGTCCACACGGCCGTGGCCACGCGTGTAGGTGTACGACGAAACGAGTGTACGCGTTTAAATAACGCCGCTACACGACAGGGAGTGGAACCTGTTACCGGATCAGGTAGGCGGATTCGGGTTGGTCCACGGATCGCTCGAGACCTTCCCGTCCTCTTTGAGAAATTATTTCGCGCCGCGTGGGAGGATTCTCCGCGTGGTCCCGCTCTCGTTGTCTCCGTGGAATGCAGATGCTCTTGGTTTTCCGTGTTTCACCCACGGTGTAAGGAGTTTGGACATTTTCAGGGAAAGAAGCGAAAGTGTATTGAGTAGGAATTGATGTTTAGAAAGATACGGAAAGAAGTGGTTTATATATGGAATTGGTGATTTTTCTGGTATTGTTGTTTGGGTAGAGCCCGATCGAAAAGCAAACAAAAGAGGAAGAAAAATATGATAGGAAAAATACGCTACGAATATTAATTAAATACATAGCGCGATTGAATTTAAAAAGTTCGTTCAGGTTTACAAAAAGTGATTTGATTTTGAGTTAGCTTTTACTGATTTATTTAAATCACTGACAAATGCAGTATGCCCTTCGATTGTTCTTCTCATTTCTCATTGTTTTGTATGTTAAGATTGTTGAGAGATCATGACGACACAAAGTCGCCCTATTCTTCCAATACACGCATGACAAACGAATCAAACGTTCTTCCCGAGAGTGAAGTATTCAATTGGAAGAAACGATTTCATTCCCGCTTCCGTGGTGATAGTATCGCGTGACAAGAATCCGGAGGAAGTCGTGTCTTCGCGCGGATCTATCGCAATTCGTTGGCTGGCAAGATCTGCGTTGCCACGTTGAAAATATAAAACAAAGATCGGCCCGGTGAAGCAGTTCAACACGTAAGCAAAAATTATTAACGTGTTCTTTATCATCGCGGTCACGCAGCTCGTTTGGCGACGGGGTTGGGAAAGGCCGTAGGAAAAAAAGCAGGATAAAAGGCGTTAATACACGATCGAACAGCACGCACGCGTCGTGTAGTGTCGTATAATGCGATCTACAAATCATATGGCGATACGTACAGCCGTATTTATTGGCCGGGATATTTTTCTATCGGCTACGGCCAACTGGACCGACTGACTTATTGATACAAGCCGGAGACTCGTTGTCACGCGACTATTTTTCCAGCCTCGACACGATGTTCGGAAGAACGAGTCATTTGTCCAACAAGTTATTGTTGTCGTAGATAATGTACGAGGTTTTCTGTAGAACGTTGGCTGGTTAAACAGCGCGGTGAAATATCTATTTATCGATCAGCGTTAATTGGTATGAATTGCATGATTGTCAGTTGCAAGTAGTTCGCTAAGTCGCTAAGACACGCATAGAAATGAGCTTTGATTAATATTAGAATTGAAAGTAATGATAAAAATTGATAGAATATTGTAAACACTATTTTATTTCATAAATAAGAGATTCCATGAAATTTCATTTTGAAAATTCCATAAAAATGAATATTTCCATGAAACACATTTCGTGAAAAAAATTTCAAGGACCTTGTGTAACCATACGCCTAATACGTAATTGAAGCTAATTGATTATCAAATGATTCTTACGGCTGTAAATTCTCTCTCTCTCTTTCTCTTTACACCCTATTTATCGCAGTCATGTGGTGTAAGGTTAATAAATATCCCAACGAACGCGTTAACGAATATACCAAGTTAATAATTTCACGGTGAAAACAGAACGTCTTTATGAATGACTCTTTTGATATTTTGCAAAGCTAATGGCGCAGTAGATCGTGTTATCATATTCGAAAGAAAAAGTGACAGCCATGAACTTTTACTTGTCCCGCTCTTGGTTATATTTATTGTGAACAGCGTCCACACGTTGATTCTTGTTGAAGTAATTACTTCAAGAAAAACTCAATACCTTTTCTTTTGTATATCCGTGATCTGGAGAACGCGGTTACGAAGAGAATAGAATTTAGTGAACAAATTCAAAATAAGGAGAAGTCCATATTATTGTGCCTTTGAATATAAATTTTGTTTCGGATTACAAGGTCTAGAAACAAAAGAACTATAAGTAGATTTCTATTGCTGTTTCTTGTAAACTTCAGCTAGAGCTACAGACCAAGGTTAGCTTTTTGGTAATGTCCTTTGCTATAAATATATGAACGTGTTCCCTATTCTATTGTATTCTATTGTATTGTAACACTGAGAGAGTGAGGATCTGGATCAGCATACACTATACCTATACTTATTTCAATATATTTTTCTATTATAAATTCATCCACTCGTTCCTCTATCAGTTAACCCTCAACAATTCTGATACTGAGATCTTAAGAATCGAATCAATACTATCCACACAGAACGTAATTATCGCAAGGTTTTTTTCTCGAACCTATGCATCACGTTATAAACCGATGACAAGACGTTGTAATGTTGCGAAACGTGTTTGATTGGTTGCTTGAAGTCTTGAACAAACTGCATTCTGAACAGCTTAATCAGTCGCGCAGCTTATTGTAATCTTATCGGTCTACTAAACTAAATATATTGTACCTGACCAGTGCATATAAAATATATTTATACGAATTATACTCTTGAGATAGATTCAAGAAGATTCAATTTTTATGTTATAATATAAATAATTAATATTCAAGGTGCAATTCAAACATACGTTTAAACTTTCAGCATCCACTTTCACCACTAATTAAATCTTTAATGATAATTTCGTAGCATTTACATAACAGGCATCGAGATTATCATAACGGTTTTCTTAACATCAGACAACGAAAACAAAAAATTGCTGCTCAGTTTTAAATTTATAAATTAAACATTCGATTCACAAGTATATTTCCATGAATATACTCATATGAATATATTCCATATTTCCACGAGTCGATATTTACGCGAGATTTATCCATAAAAATCACTAGGATACTAGACGTTTTTGCTTTACTTTTTACGTGAAATGAGACGCAGGTAGAATGAATGACATCTGATAATAGAAACATTACTTGCAGCATGATCTTAGCAAAAATCTATAATCATACTCTGAATAATTATTGGGATATGCCAATATCAAAACGATCATTCGTTACATACATTTAGCCAAAACAAGTTGCTAGTTAAACCTGCCACATTTCGCGAACTGATTTTTGCCTCAAATTTAGTTCTAACAAAAAAGAAACCACAAAATATGTCATCCAAGGCGTCAAGAAGAGGCTAAATACCGTCAAGGGTCAAAACAACGAAACGTAAACATGTTCTGTATCCACTGAATGAAACTCTACCTTTTTCCAAACAAAGCAAAATTTGCCATGATATTCAGGATAATTATGCAGAGTTTCCGCCCAACAAATTCAGCTATCTCGCGTTGCACCTGCCATTCACGACTGAATCCGCGTTGAATTCGGTTGGCTATGGTCGACCGCCTACGAGGATCCGACTCTGTAGTCTCCGAGATGATTGCTGCTTTTCGCCGCGTATTTCGCTCTATACACGCGGACCGCATTAGCATAACACGATCTAATTGATGCTGGTCGTACCGTGTGCCTTCGCCTCTTGTCGCGAACCACGTCCGACGTTAGTTGCATCGCTAGTGCATAGTGCGCGTGCAGCTGGATATGAGCATGTTCCACACGGAGAATTGCAAACAGCAAGTTATTTGTCGCCGTGGTAACAAATTGGAAAATATCGATGAGAGAAATACTGAAAAATATCGATTCTAGGAACTGGTACGTAGATTATTGCTGTTAAAGGTAACAGCAAGCAGAAAGGAATGTGTAAATATGCTGCTGATGTGGTAACAAATTTAAGAATATTAGAAACAGACAGAAGTATCGAAGATAAAATATAAGATACAGAGGTATCAATAGCGAAGGTAATGACGGTAATAGAAAGGAGAGTATAAGGATATTGCTAGTGTGGTAACTATAGTATAATAGAAATACTAGAAAATAACGATTGTAGGAAGTAGTATACAAAGTTATTGCTGGTAAAAAGGAGTGTATAGTCTTTGCTAACTCAGTCATAAATTGGAGGATATCGATAGAAAAAATGGTGAAAAGTATCGGATATTCGCTATTAGCATAAAATAACATATGGAGCATCACTGGTAGAGATAATGGCAATAAACAGATATTGGTAGTTGAAAATACGTAATAACCGTAAGTACTATTAGTAGAAAACAGTATGTATACATGGATATAGTTGACAATGATTTAAGCGCGGTAGGATAGTAAGTTGATGTAAAGCGTAGAGTCGCGGTGATAGAATGATAGTTTCAAAGGCATTAGAATGAAGTCACTAAATAGGCAAAGTGAAAAGCCAAAGCTAATTTCAACATCATGTAGACACGTATTGTGTGATCAAATATCATTGACGTATTTGTTCAATAGCGAGTACTTGGACGATCTGTTTTAGGTCATTCGTTAGGCATTCACTTTCCAAGAAGGAATGGATCTGTTTTAAAGTTGCTCTTTATGAAATTAATCTCTGAATTCATAAATTCCAAACGAAGCCGAATAATATGTTTTTTCAATTTAGAATCGTACAAGACGACGAGGAGATCTGGTATTTTAATAACGAGATAAATTATGCACGCGCATAACCAATGAGTAGCCGAAGGAACTTGGATAACCGCGTCGCCTTCGTACTAGCGACTAGTAGCGACACGACGGTCGCTAATTTTCAAAGCAGCCTATCCAAAAGCAATCAGAATTTTGAATGACAGGAACATCTCGAGTTAATCGCATCGATGTCATAACTTCCGCCGTTCCACGAGTCCCACGACTCGTTCAAATTAATCGAACCAGTGTACTCTTCTACCCGTCGATATTTGCCATCCTCTAAATCACCGATGCTTCGCAATCACATTTTAGGAACGTCGTAAAATATTATCCTTTTGACAGGAGCGTACACCCGAGGGCTAATAAATCAATCTAATTAATGACCGCGGTCATTGCACCATCCCGGTTTGCTCTCTTTGAGCGATCAAAAAGCTAGATCTATGCTTCTAGCAAATAACGTACATATGGATATTTATTATGTCGTATCTGTTTGCACGTTGACGTCGCTTAAGGAACTATATCATGAACGAGCATCATTAACAAAAGCTTGAATACGATAAAAACATTGGAAAAAGGTGATTTAGAGGAATCTAATGATTTAATGATAGAACGATTGACGGGAGTCTCGATTCAACTAGATACTAGAGATAAATCGTACCGGTTTGACAATGAGCGGCTTTTGCAATTAAAAATATCATGAATCATTTTTCTTTGAGGGAAATGAAAGGAACGGTGAAAGCGACACAGTGTCTATCGACCTAACTATAAATAACGTTGCTTCGGTTGCGGACAGTGAAAATGATTTTCAGTACACGCCGGTTGAAACGAGCGATGCATTTCGTTTTTGCTGCGTCTGGAGTTATAGAAGTTAGAGGAGAGATAGGTTGGCATAGATAGGCGTGACGTGTACCTACCGTTTTTGCAACTACAATGTGGTTCGTTGACGCGCGGAAAGAAATCGTGAAATCCGTGTTTTCATGGAGAAAAGTGAATACTTGTTTTACGGTTGGATTTCATTCGGAGTTTTGTGGACAACGACAAAATGATATTCTATACTTGTTATTGATTCTTATTACGTAGTTTCTGAAATATTTCCTTTCCGTATATCGTAACACTTTTTATTTTATTCGCCTACTAAAATATTTACGACATATTACAAGAAATTTAATATAAATGACGTGTGTTATACAAAAACAATACATATCTATAATTATTTAATTCATGTCTATATTTGTGTTTATTTAAATAAGTATATATAATTATAAGCTGTAGAATATTCACATAAATTTCCGAGCGCAATCGACGTATCATGAATACTGCAACGCCTTTAATTCCAAGAATTCTGTAAGAAGTAACATAAATTTCGATCGTATGAAAGGTAGCGCGTCACTGGTTTACAATTATGATAAGTCGGCATAGAAAGCTTAGCTGCCGCCGTTGTTCCAAACGAAATTCGTAAAAATCGTTGAATTTATCGTTATTGTTGGTGAACACCGTTAGACATTTACCACGTGACAGAAGCAATTGCCAGAGGAAATCAATAGTTTCGAGACGTCATGTCATCGTGATCGAGGTGAAACACACATAAACAACAGCTGCTTCCTAATCTGTAGCTAATCGAAATTGTAAAGAGGAATTGTTGGAATAAATCGGTCCTGCGTTGTAGACACTTTGCCATTGAGCGTGGAATAAATCGTAACCGCTCTCCTGGCTGGTTACGAGTCAAGCAGATCTAGTACGATCGTTGTCAAGTCTCGTTTAATAATTATTCTGCGCATAAACATTGCCTTTCGGCGTCAAATTACCATCCCACGGTATGGTTGCATTTCAGTCGATATGGT
Source organism: Bombus huntii (assembly GCF_024542735.1). Taxonomy (NCBI): domain Eukaryota; kingdom Metazoa; phylum Arthropoda; class Insecta; order Hymenoptera; family Apidae; genus Bombus; species Bombus huntii. Next base: position 16,129,334 of record NC_066245.1, on the reverse strand, counting down.
GTGACAGTTGATCGTTGATCTGTGTTTCGAAAAAACCTCTTTTGACTGTTTCTTAGCTGGAATTGTAAAATATATCATTATATAGTCAATGTATAGCATTCATAACTTCATTTATGATTTATTCATTCGTTCGTTCATTTATCATACTATTTTTATCATCACAGAGATACATAAATTTCGAATATTTCGAAACGGAAATCTGGCATATAAATAAATCTTTGGGATCTTAAAATTTCTTGGTTGTAACGTCAATGGTCGTTCAAAAGTATACACACATATTTTCTGCCAAGTTTCATATATTCGAGAAACGGAAAGATCTCGATATAGCTTATAACTTACGTTTATAATAAGTAAATGGTACGAAAATGACGAAAAATTGAAAATGGAAATGCTACGAAATAGCATATGTGTACTTGTATAAAACAGCTTTACTTGTAATTCTTTACATTACAACGAATTTCAAAATACCTATATCTTGTAATGACAATTTTAAATCGTATCCCTAGGTGACTATTCGAAAGTCATAATTACAAACTTGTCGGCTGAGAATTTAAGGATTTTTACATACCTGTCCGTCTTCGCGTTAATAAAAACTATTGTCGCATTAACCTCCTAGGAAGAGAGAATGAGGCAACACTATTCGTAGTTTATAATTAATGCCCGCTCTGACGATCATGAAACGTTAATTATGGCGTATACCGTTGACGAATCGGCGGGGTCCCATTTGTATTGCGTTACGAGATGTCCGATTGATAAATTCAAAACTAAAGTCGAGTCACACTTGCCGTTTAACATTGTAACAGCATATTGGATTCGAGTTGTCGTGATTGCGCAATAGATCGTCCGCATATACATATACACGTACGCCGCTCGCTATGGAAACGTTTCAACTGACATTTTCCCTGACTAATGGCGATTGGATCTTTAACAATAACAAACGAAGATGTATCTCCGCGAAGACCCTTTATAACTGCTGTGCGCGACATTTCGATTTGCGATATAAACCTACTCTTCGCGATGACACGAACACGAAGACCATTCAGGTTGTTGTTGCAGTAGAAGAATTATCGCATTTAGGCGTTCCTCAGAGTAGAAATCAAACAATTGAAACTCGTTTGTAACTTGCGAAAAATAAAGTCTTCGGTAGCATACACAACCTAATCGCAGGATCCAATTAAAAGGCAGTTAAAAATCTCCAAAAAAAAAAAAAAAAATTAGTAGATAATTGAGAGCGAAAGAATTTCCACGATGTCGCAGTGGTTAACGATTGCACTCATCCCGATTGCAGTCAGCCGGTCCAGTTGCGCGGCCAATTATCACGAATTAAAAACTCGCGCCTGAACAAGCGTTGAAATCACCAGAGCCGCGACAGGGCGCAGCGTCGAAACAGCGCGCCGGCAAAGGTCCATGTATATCGTATATCAGTGTAACGCTGCTCACGGACACGTTCCAGGCTTATAAAAACTTTTCCCCCTACGTGCAGATGCGGGCGTGCGCGCTCGCGCTCTTCAGCAAGCGTGTACGTGTTCTCGCGCGGGTGTGCGAAACGTGCTGGCCACAGAGCCGCGCTTGTACGATCGGCTCTTGGTCCCGTTAGCTTGAACCCTCTGGACCGGACTCTCGCCTCTTACCACGAGGCCGTGTGCGCGGCTACGTGTCGTGTATACACACGTGCGTGGCCCCGTGTCCACGGCTATGTGTCGCGTATACACGCGTGCATGGTTCTGTATCCACGGCTACGTGTCGTGTATACACGTGTGCGTGGCCCTGTGTCCACGGCCTTCACGCCGCCGCGCCGGAGCGATAAACGGCCGATTCACTCGTCCACTCAAATTAACGGTGAACATCATTGTTGTCGAACGATCGGACCCCGATCTTCCCTCCTTTGCCTCTCGCTTAATCCTTCATCGGTCCCTTTTTCATCGTCGCCGCTCGTATTTGCCGTGCTGTGCTCCGCACCAAGCAAGCCATTAGTGAACGTCGATCGAGGAAATCGTTTATCTTCGCCGGCCTCGTAATTAGAGAATTGGACGGAGATCCGCGCAAGCCTCGGTTCTGCGAATGGCGGACCGAACGAAAACGCGGTCAACGCGGCTGAACCGAGTTTTCGGAGCATCGAGAAAGCGCATACACGCGGCAGAGATTACCGGTCTCGCAGCTGCCTCGACTGAAGGTGATTCGGACGTTGCGTCTTGATGATTGATCGCTGACGCTAATTGCTAAGGACACAGCGTGCACGCGATGGAAGGGCGTAGCCGCGAGTTGTATAGGTTACGATTTTGTACTTTTGACGAGAGTCTGTGAGAGTTGTTTCAGGGAGAGCGATGTTAAGGGTAGGTGTTAAGATGAGAAATTTTTGATGCGCTAAACTTGACTCTAAGCATGTAAGGAATGATATTATTGTTATGAGAGTAAAGAACGTGGGAACTAGGCTGAAGGTCTGCAAAGAGAAAAGATGTTACTTTGAAACGTGAAATGTCTGGTGAAGTACGAGCAAGCTGGAATGTACGATAATTCTGAAGGATCAAGAGTTTGCAGGATATAGATAGTTAGTATATTAGATAAAAATTAAAATCGGAAAGAGAATAATTAATATATATTTTAATGTTACACGAGAATTAGATTAAAAGAGATCTGAGCGGACAATTTATTGTTCTGGGTGAGTTAAGAAACGTTTGGAATTTAACATAGTCGGTTGTTTAAATGGTTTGAAGTTCAGCTCAAACTTTAGGCTGTTTGAAATTTCGTTTCGCACGACCATATTCCAATTAAAGTAATTGCATTAACCTGCACGACACGACGTCAATGATGCACGCTTCGTTATGTTATGTAATGAGCCGTAGAGAATTATTAATTGAAGTAGGTTGGAAATGCTGGAATCCAGATAATTCTCGAGGTTGCAGTAATTTAAAGTACCATGTGGCACGATAGTCACGTCGCGTCATTTAGTTCTTTAAAGGCGGAGTTCTTTAAATCAAAGGCACGACCAAATCTATAAAGTCTTTCGATAATGGAATTGCGTGACTTACATATGTGTACTTCAATTTTACCGACGATTTAAAAAATCACTTTATATATACGTATTTGTACGCACGCAAAGTTCCTTTCATTCCAAACATTAATATCGTCGTGTTTGCTTAAATAACTGCGAGTAATATACTTTACAAAAACGAGCACGTTACTCAAACCACGTAAATTAAACGACGCGCATCAAGATAGAGGCCGCGTTTAAACACACTGATCGTTTAGGTATCGTAGACACCATGGATTGTGTGCAAGATTGTTATTTATCGCTGCTCGTGCTTTTTATTATCGATTGGCAACGGTGCTCTCGTGTTCACGCTCAGTTTTGCGCGATTATTTGCAAAGATCGACGCAACCCTAACGTAGCGTGTTAAATCTTCCGGTAATTCATATTCGTTTAAAGTTTAAATGGAAGAGTCTACTCGGAAACTCTGTCTTTCCCGCGTTAAAGCCGACTTCGCGCGAGTCCAATAAAGGAATCGGAATGTCGTGTACGCAAATAGGTTAAGCACTCGTAGACAAGTGTGTAAACATCGGTCACATGGAAAACGTACGTTCACCGCCATCGATTAGAACACATGTAGTAGCAAGGATGTTAATGGGCAAACTGCGTAAAACGACAAATGTGCTGTATCGTATCGATTTTACTCGCAAAAATGTGCCAATTTTCATTTACGCTCGTATTCGAGATAGAATATGATATGCGTTCAAACTAAAATTGTCACGCGATAAGATGAACTTAGCGCATTGTAGGTAAAATACCCGATAAAAGGCTGGAAATGTTGCGATTTAGATTATACATTCTTGGAAATAAGGTTACAAACTATTTGAAAGTTATACCTTAATTTTCAAATAGAATAGTGGAATAATTTAAGTAAGTAAAATTATTAAATTTTGCATTTCAGAGAGCATAACAATTTCCATCGTAATTACTTTGATTGAAGTACGTTTCAGAAGTATTAACTTATAAAGTATACTGATGAGGCTTTAATGAAACAGGGGTAAAATTTAATAATGAGAGTATCGCGAAGGGCAATCTTGCGGTTGTAATAAGCCATTACTCTTCCTATCAATTTTTTTGCGCGTAATACAGTTACCAATAAAAAGAAGAAGCAAAAAACGTCCGATGGATCAACTGAAAATCAATTCGAACTGACCATCGTTTCTACAAATCGTCGGTCGTTTCTACTATTGTTTAACAGAAAACCTATCTCAACCGCGTCATGTATAGTTGTTTGGTAAAGAAGTAATTTGAGCTTGGAGAATTGACTCCCTTCCCACGAGTGTCGATGCTACTTTCTACGTGACTTAGAGCCCTCAAAATTTCAGTGGTCGCAATCAACGATGTGTCGGAATTCCATACCTAAATGTTTCTAATTATTCTAACTATGTTTAACTGTTGCTTCAAACAAAATTACCAAGCATCCCTTTATCGAATACCATCGTCATTAACACGAACAAATCCTTGAAAAAATATCCTAATCCTCTAAATTCTTTTCCTATCGAATGTAAAAGGAAGGTACAACTAAATCGAAGATCGAGAGCTCTTTTTTACTATTTTCTTGAACGTATCGTAGAAATCTATAAAATTCGACAGATTTTAGACGTTACAACTATGCTGTCAAAATTACGCTATTACTTTTCATCGTTTCTGATTTTTCATACAAAAATTCGAAATATACGCGTTAATTTGGAAATTCGAAAACGTTTCCGACGTAGAGATTGGAAAGTTTCATATAATCGATATCTGGAGTTACTTTCGGAGGCGCGATACGACGCGAAATCGACGTTCTCCTTGACCGTGGCTGATCCGTTAAGGTAACGCAAGGAAAGGTGCGGTAACACGAGGTAAGATAAGGGCGTCATGCGTTGGTTACCGTTGGGTGGCGCTGGATGGTCCGCTTGGAATGTCGTTTAGCGACTTCCCTCTCCCACCATCGTCATCCAGAGCTCTTTCTTCGACTCCTCTCTCGGCTTCGTCTTCTCTTCGTTCGACTTGTACGTGCCTTTCATACCCGAACACTGCCGCGTATCTTTATACACGACGATTGTAATCGTTGAAGTACCTTCGGTCGCTACCCTCGATCAGGAAACAGCAGGTTTGCGGTAACCATGTGTTCTATTTTATGGATTCAGCATTTGATTCAGCGAATGTATTCGATGCCATTAAAAATTGTTATTAATCTATTTTGAAATTTCAAAACATCGAAGGATCGTAGGGATATTCTAAAGTGTTTTCGATTATTAAAGTGCACACAGTACTAAAGATTCGGTATACTTTCACATAGCTGATGAAATTTTTCATACTATTAACCGTGCTTTGCGGAAACTCGTGCTAAAGCAACATTCGCGTAACGCTTATTACGATATTCTGCCATTAACATAGACTAACTATTTTGATAATGTAATTGTACAAGATAATAAGGAATACGCGAATTACGTGAACATTGAAAGAAAAACACAAAAATTCACGGCACACGTAAAGCCATTGCACAATTTATTCGGAGTTAATGGTGGCATGAAACGGCGAATCATCGAATATCGTAGCTGAATGAACGACTAAATAACACGTTCCTTGAACGAACCAGCTGTAACCATTCCGAACTAATCCACGGCGTAACAGTGGCAATTACTGCTTTTGCGTAAGTAACGGACTGAAGATTACCGATGATTACCACCTCGGCTATTTCTTTATCGACAGCTCACTCTCACGCTACTTCTTCCCATAACACACATATCCGATGGCCGGCTTTCGAAAAAAACGTATTTTTAGGATTCGTCCACGTATCTTGCTAACTCTGCCACGTACCAACAGTGCGATAAATAACGGAGAAGTATGTATTTACAAGGAGGATTAACGTTCTAGCGTGGGTTAACGTGAGTACAGTTATAAATCGATTCACGGATGATGAATTTACCTGGAGGATTAGATACTTTCGTGAAAAAAAAAACAACAGCCATCTCGTGTCAATGCAAATTGTTCTATGTATACCTTCAGGTTTCATACAGTTTTCGAGGGAAAAACCTGGTATTAAGTGTAAATTTAAATCGATAAATAATTTTTTCTCTAATCGTGTCATAGATTATAACACCAGTTATGGCAGAGAAGAGGTACTTGAGTCTTCGTAGAATCGCTTAAGGATTCAAGCATTGTAAGGTGCGTAATTCTGAAAGTCAACTGCGACGAATTTGACTACTTTCTAAATTTTAAATGGCCGCCTTTCGTTGTTCCGTTGGAAGGCCGGAATACACGGCGCTAAATCACTTTCTAATCTGCAGTGGAAACAGATGTTCATCGTCCGACGAATTGGTAATCGGTGTATTGAAATTACATGGACGGAAATAGCATTACGTGTAATTTCATAATGTCACAGAGGCCCTGAAGATGATGAACAACGTTTGTCCGAATAAAAAGAGGCTATAAACATCTAGCGATTAACTAACAACATTGAAAATTACAATAATTAGATATTTCTTGTTTTTAATCGCGCCTCGTTCGTTTCTTATAAAACCGTATAATAAAGAACTGACGTAAGTGTGACCAAATTAAATTAACTGTCAAATAATCGAGCAAATCAAACAAAATTGAAAAAGAAATACCCTTAGGAGGGACGTGAGATCATCCGACTTTTTTTCAAATGGAACTATCAAATAGGACTGTTGAAATCGTATAAATTCCACGCTAAAACTAGCGATTTAATACACCTGATGATGCGATTAGAGAAGCACGACTGCATCTATCGAGAAATTTTCTCGGAAGTGTAGCTATCGGATCGTAGCCTCGAATGGAATCGATCATGCAAAGTCCACAAAGCACAATAGCAACGAGCAAACTATTCCGTTTGTTACTTGTGATAGATAATAATAATAAATAAATTACGACATGGGTAGAATATGCAAGAATTAAAAATCGTTTGAACTGTCAACAATATTTTTGTAATTTATTATATAAGGTGTATTTCTCCAAATAGTTCTCCTTTTTTTATATTTAAAACGTTTACGTTTATATGAAATCTAAAGTCGTACTGACATAAAAGAAGATTAACTTTTTTGTATTCTTCCTCGTCCTTCTTTAGAAATTAATATTACTAACATAGAAATAAGTTTCACAGTTTCACCAACTGCGTTAATTCGCGTTAATTCCGAGCAAACAAACATCGAAGCAAACATACTATCAAGAGCCATGCTCTGTAACAAGTTGCATTGGTTGCGTATCGCGAGTCCGCAAACAAATCGGTTGATCGTTTAACGCGATCGGGTAATCGGTGCGCTTTGCGGCAGCGTTAATTCCGTTGGCCGAGCAGGCTTTACGATTCCATTTGGTTTACCGATTTCACGACCGCAGACCGCAGTTTCCACTGATGGACAACGTTGAACGAAATTGAAAAATACTCGATAGAAACCTAGCAGGACAAATTAGTTGCCGATGCCTCAATAAATTCTTGTTGCATCGAATGACAACACGATGCGTGATTGGTAGCCTGCGGCTTCCTTCCTAGAAGGAACTCCTACCGTGTTTCTTCTTTCATGATCGTTTTTTCAATCGTCTCTGTTATTTTCTGTATATGCATAGATATAACATGGACTCTAAAAGGAAAGGCACGATTAATCAGCTGTTCGGAAACCGATTATCAGCGTCAATTTGACTACTGATCGAAACGAAATCGAATTCCCTAATTCGCATTTAGTAGGAGTAAGAATCGTGTCGAGTGGTTATCACGTTTCTCGCGTCGAACACCATTAATCAAGAAGCTCTCGGTCGCGATTTTCGTGCGGCTGACGCGAGCATCGTCGACAAGTTGAGCGTATCTCAACGTGGATCTTAAAGGATTTTATTTCGAGAAAGCTGAATTATTGAATTTACTTTTGGTTAATGAGAAATGATCAGTGCGCGGATAGATAGATCTCTTCGGAGATTTCGGTTGTTTGTTTTAGCGAATATGAGTTGTCGATGGAGTACCGTTACGATGGTACTTTTGATGAATCGTCGACTGAGATGCTTTAAATCGGACATCAAATTTTCCCTATCGTTTTAAGTTGATTAAATAATGAGTTTATTGTGTAGTTTATACGAATCTCGTAGTATACTACGAAACTAAAAATGTGAATTAATGAAATAACAAACTGGTCTCTAAAGATACTCGAAAAATGATGTAAATCTTCAATCCTGACATTCCAATATCTTTAAAAACTATAAGTACTTAATTCGAACATTCTAATATTCCTCAAAGTCGCACTGAAGAATCTGAAATTCTCTAAATACCATTCAAATTACAACAAGACTCAAATCTGTAGGCTAAAAGCTTCAAATTCCCTAAATTATACAAATACCTAATCCCAACATTCCAATATTTTTAAAAATCGTAAGTACGCAACCTTGACGTTCTAATGTTTTTAAACATAAGATTTAACTGCATCTAACAGTTTTAAACAAAATGGTTGGTAGTGCGATCGAGTCCTTGTTCTTTGGGCTATCTCTGCCCCTGACTTACGTGCCAACTGTATTCAGGTGTCGACTGTGTCTTTTCACGACGACGCGACGCTTCTCTCGTTGCAGTCGTGAATGGCGTTCTGTGGCGTAATTACGTGGCAGAATTTACACCGGCATAAATTACGGACCGCGAGTCGACGACCTATAACGCTGGCCGTTTTCACCTTGCGCGAATTAATTGCGGCTCCCGGCATGAATGAGCGTTGACGGAAAAGCGGCTGGAGACGTACCGGGGACCCATTTCTGGCCGCCGTTTAATTAATACGTTCACCTCCCGCGGTGAGGAGCCGAATACGATAACGAATCTCCCCGTTATCGGGTGTCACGATCTAGTCTCTTGTAGCAATAAATATCTTTTATACAATATATCACGATATATCCAAGACGACCGTGATTCGATAAGAGCGACATTACAATTTGAATGTCACTGTTAAGCGTAATTATCAACGTATGTTTGAATTTCATCAAGGGATTAATCTGCATTGGGAATTGGAATCTTTATTCTAATAAAGAAACCGTCCGAGTTTTATAGATTGTATTGCGGAAGTTTCTACGGTGAAATAGTGCATTCTCGTTTCGTTTAAAATTAGATAATTTACATAGTAAATTTGAAAGTAATGGTCTATAATTTTATTATATCAATTAAGAATTCCCCTTAATTCGTTACTTCGAGTTAACGATGTTTCCTTATTATACATAATAAATACCTAATGAGAATATCATTTATTTCAAACGAAGTGAATCTGAAATAAAAATATCCTCCTGGAGTATCCTTATAATCCATGTGAACACGAAATAGCTTGAATTTTAGCTGGTTTTTAATAAAACCCGGTTTTGTGAAGGGAGAACAGGAAATTCGCTTCTATTTTTCAAAAGGAATACTTATATGATTTAGCATCGTTTCATTCAATCAGAAAGCGTTAGATCAATTATTAATGTACTATGAACACAAAAGTTTTGATAGAGAGAATCTTCCTGTTGCTTCGTCGCTGTGCGAATCTAATTATGTACTCCGATGTTGCTTAATCATTTTTCTGTATCCCTACTGGCAACAAGAATTTTATGATTTAAAATGTGAATCCTCTATTTATATATATATATATAACGTTCCGTTACTAGTTGATTAACTTGTCTATAATATGATGTATTACTTTTTGTCATAGATGTCCAAATGTTCTCCCGTCGAAACGATGAAATATTACTATTGTTCGTGTCAAACTAGAAATACCTTGCTTTTCATAAAGCAAATGAAATACTTTTCGTAACTCAAAATCACGTCACTCTTACAACGACTAAGGGAACAAGTTCAACAGGGGTTAAAAACTTGCATGCCAAAGTTCTGAGCTCTGGTTAGACCGCGTAGAGGGTCCCGTGTCGATCGGGGAGTGCCGACTCACGTGGTTCGTAGCGTCGTTGGTAGCGTCGCGCGAGGCCGCGAGGTATCTCTCCTATTCGTTCGGTCATGGGACGTCCCCTCGTGGATCGTAGCCGCTCGATCGTCTGGTGGGGCAGCTCTAGGAGTAGTTGCACGTGGTGGCGCGTATCCTCGGGCGAAATTTCGGTCGTCGTCTGTACGCGTGCACAAACGAGAGTCTCTCTCCTTTCCGTTCTCCTATCCTTGGCGCTCGTAGGCCAGAGGTCTGGTAGGGCAGAGTTCTTAAGGCGGCGATGGTGGTGGCGGTGGTGGTGGTGCACAGCTGCCGACGACGACGCCCGTGTCGCTGGTGGTGGTGGCTGCCGGTGGTGGTATAGTAGTAGTAGTAGTAGTAGCTCTCGGTAAGAGCACATCGTACCACCTCCCATTTCGTCCTCTCGTCGTGCTGGCACACGGCTCTTAGCTATACTTTCGTACGGCGAGCCGTCGTCCCCGTCGTTCAGTCGGTCGGCCGCAACACGACGCTCGATCAGCCGATCAGCTGTTCTCTTTCGCATCGGCTCGCCTTCATCCGACAAAAGCCTACGAACGACGGAACTTTTGACTTTTCTCTCGCGGTCTTTCGGTATCTTTCGCCTTCTGGCTCTCTGCTCGCGTTTTCTGACTTCTCCCCGCGGCGTGGTGCCTGCAAGGACTCGACGTCTGTTGGAGCAACGACGAGGTGGTCGAATGCGTTCACGCGACCCTCGAAATTGATGCGCGAACGATCCTCGAAAAGCGACCATGCACGAGCTCGCGCGTGTCCGCTCACTCGTTCCGCTTGCGACGGGCAACGATTCTTGGCTGGAGGCTGATGCCTTTGATGCGATGATTGGTTGGTAAATTCGCGGCCAAGGGTGCCTGGTTTTGCTTGTTTCTCTCGTGAAACCATAGAAATGATATTTAACGTTACTTATCATTCGATCAAGCTATCTTTGCTTTTTCTTCTGAATCTACAATTTACTCTCGAACATTAAAATACTTTTCGAGCAATGAAGGGAACGCAGTTGCACTCGGTGCCCTACAGTTTAAATCTTTTGTAACAGTATCGCTTTTCGATGAAACGAGAAACTTAGTTGTTACCCTATTGGTTGAAGGAGACCACCATAGTGAACCATCACAGTGCACAGTGTGTTTAAAAAACGACAATCGTCGCGAAGTGGTGCACAGATGACAACGAATCGTGATTGTGTGATGTGCAGGAGGAAATAGTGCTCGAAAGTGATTATCGCGAGCGATCTAGCGATTGTAACGGATCTGGCACTGGAACCGACAAACTGGAGATCCTAGGGATGTTCCCGCCGCGAACGGAAGCGCCGACAGCGGACAAGCTGGCGCTCTGTTACGCGCCGCACGTTGACATGACCACGGTGATCGAGGTCGAGGTGCGTTTTCGTTGAAAATCCTATGATTTTCTGTGCTCGATTCATTCTTAATATCGAATGCATACCTTTAATGATCTGAAGCAGATGAAATTTATGCAAGCACTGATTTTTCTAAGATAGTTCCGTCATCTAGCGATTTTGGATGGAGATTATTTTATTAATAGTGTTTTCGATGCGATAACCAAGTGCAATTATTCGTGTTTATAACAGATGAAATTTAAACGTTTGCGAGGAAAAAAGCTAGTGTAATTATGTAGATTATAAAAGCGTAGCGACGATAGCAATCAATTTTGCGATTAATCATCTATTTATCTATGAAAAGATACAAATTATATCCAATTTCGTTACTCGAAGAGAAGCAAGTTGTTTGAGCAGAGTTTCTTCGAAGCATTATTCATGCACTGATCACGCTTGAGTAATGTATTAAAAATATATGAAAACATAATTCACCATTAACTCGAATTTGCACGAAACTGCATCGTAGAATATATTTCAATCAGCTTCAATCTCGATAAAACGTAAAGAGTAATTCATACTATAACGTAGTTCACAATCACCATCGTAAAACAAATATTTTTCTTACGATCCAATCGATATTAGTAGAATCAATCGTGAAATTTAGTAATGAAAACAGATACTTGTATTAGACTTTTGAGCAATTGAATCTCAAACTCTTTCCATATATCTATCGCCTACGATCTTCAAGTTAATACTCTCCATGATACGTGATCCTATGATAGTTGGTAGAAATAAAACTTTCACTGCGCAATAAAAATACTCGTAGCCGTAATCGTCGAACAAGTAGGCGTAGCAGAAAATCAAAGTGTTAAAGATTAGGTACTATTTCTATCTAGTTAAATCTTCTAATATAAATAATTTTTTCATTCACATTTAGAATTCTATCAAAGTATTTCATAAAACGTGTTGACGTTCTATAATGAATTTCTTTTGGCTTGTAAAAAGGAAATTATCATAAATATCAGTTTCATTATTTTGACAATGAAAATGAAACTAAATTAGTGACAATGGAATAGTATAATTGCATAATATATATATTATTCAGGTTACCTACCGCTATCGAAGGTTAAGAACGATACAGTAAATAAAAAAATGTTGGAGAGTTCTCACAAACGTTCAACACGGTTAATTTCTTTTCTAGTTATTTATTCGTAATCTACGATCTGTCGATTTCGACACGGGGCCGACTTATTGGTTATTAATTGTCTACATGTCATATGTGGCAAGAAGGACGATTTCTCCCGACCTTATCAATAGCGATCTCAGCTGGAAAGTTCGGCTATGCGTCTTGTGAAATGAATCGGTCGTTTGCAGGTTGCTCTCCAGCCGAAATTTTATGCGTGTATCGTGTCAGATCGTTTTGATCGAGCTTGTTATTAAACGATCGTCGTCTTTTTTTTGCGCCACGATCTATGTAGTTCCTGACTTCTTACATTACTTTCTTCGCTTCGATCAATCTTCTACAGCCTTATGTCGGTATCGAACCAATACTAAAATGATTTTTACGCTTTCAAAGGACACGATTCGGCGAATAACCGGCATTCGAGTTAATTATTCAGCGAGGAAGTTGAATCCACGAGATTACTTGGAAACAGACAGTAACTGGAATATTATTGTTGCGACTATTTCTTTAAAATTTATTGGTATCGTCGTATTTTTCTAGCCTTGTAATTACTGTCTCTTCCGCAGCTCCACGAGAAACGGTTCCCGCATTTGCCTATTTGATCCTTCTATCTTGTATAATGTCTGTATAATACCGTGCTTGTAAATTCGATTCACTATCCGACTGCAACTTTTACGTTTCTTTAAATCATTTCTCCGTGTGCGATCGCGTTTACGTATATTCTTTCCGAATACGCGAAACGTCGCATCCAATTTTGGATTAAGCTATCCTGCACGACGAACAGTTTGTTGTACACGCTGTCCGCAGATAATTCTCAAGGAAATGGAAATATGTACGACGAATATAAAGCCGTAACGATAATAATCCTCTTGGATTCACGACAACAATACGAATCGAAACGTTCTCTCGATGATCTTATTTAAATGGGAAAATTTAACTGTCCGATATATTCAAATCAGATGTTTAACTACGTAAGAAATTGATGACGCGTGTCCGTTTGGAACGTGGACCAGACACGTGAAAGTCAAACCTATAATGGTCGAGTAACAAACATTATTGCAAATTGAAATACGCCTTAATGGGGCTCCGTTTGGCATCGAAGATGAAACGGTACTTGTGCACGGGTTCGTAACGACGCGGCTCGTTAAACGACGACAAATATTTCGTACGGAATAAAACGAGGTACAACGGTCTGTTGCAATGACCCAGGCCCTGTCTACCCGCCATAGATTTCGAAATAACGATTTGGAAAGCGACTTGGAAAGCGACAAAGCTGAATTTTGTCTCATTAAACGTCGGTATCGGGCAGATTAGGCCAGATTATGGTATTTGGCCAAGTGAGAGTTCCCTTTTATAACGGGTCGTTCCACTCAATTTTCGACCTACCATCGTTAAATTCCGTTACGAACAGTTTTCTCGATAATCGAATTCTTCCTACTGTTGGGTCGCGATCCATACCTCACCCTGCATGGATAGTATGCTTATCAAATACTTTATCTGTAACGTTCGAAAGTCTTTCTTGAAAAATGTTCTTAGGGATGAAATTAGCGAAGAGATCAAATGTTATACCGCTTGTTGTCTTTCGGTTTGGTTTGGTGATACCACAGCTTTGAAATGTTCGAAGTCAAAATATTATTTAAGAGTATACTAATATATATTTCTGACGACTTTATGTCTGAACAAGTCTTCACAAAGTTTCTAATCAATAGCGTATAATCATCGTGTAGATGAACGTACACTACCATTAAGTAAAATTCATCTCATTCACGAGTGGCATTCGCTTTTAAATTGCCTTATATAATTAGAATCGACAAGTGACATCCAAATGGACCGTCGTGTGAATAGGAAAAAAGGTACACGCGTTGGCCCTTCGTTGCTTATAGAGATGTTCGAGATCGTATCACCAGAACAGAAACCTAATGGCTTGCACCGGTATAATGTCTATAGAAAGCCTTTCTGCCGATATTCAGATACATCACAGATCGATACTATCTACCTGAATAATATCGCGTAATCGTTCCATCGAAAGATCACGTGGACCAGATTGGGTTCCGTTTTCATCGAGCGAAAAATTTTGGAATCCGTGCAAAAGCGTCGTAATTTTGGAAATAACGAACGTGGATTCTGTTTGTGCATTGTCCGGTCGTATGATTCGAATTTTGAGTTTTGATTTTGAAAATACATTACCTGTGTTCTAGCGAAAAACGAAATTTCGTAATGTTAAAAAAAAATTAGTTTAAAGATAAGCGAATAGAGTTTTTATTAAACGCTTAGTTTGCTAATACTTGTGGAATTTTCAAAATATTTAGTTACTGATTTGTAAACTATAAATATATTTTTGATTATCCTAGGTCTATCAATAATCACATAATAATATTTCCTTTCATTTCGTTTCAACCAATTATGCAGACTGAAAAGTACATTTGTACATACAGTTCGCTATATTTTCAAAGGTGAAACATGCTTAATCACAGCTCAGCAATTTGCTTCGATGATCTTGCGATTTGTGACTGATATTTCATGCAGTCGATAGTTCGTAGAGATTCTGATATGCCTAGCTTTTAACACGAAGATGTTTATCGAAATTTTGTAACAGCGTTGAACAGAAATTAGAAAGATGTATTCGAAGAAAATATCGGAAACGACTATATCTAAAATAATTGAAAATTGATAATCAGTCCCAAACAATAATTATTTACTCGTAAAATTCCTAAGCCCACTTAATGCCAATGTAAAGTGATTATAGAAGATTTATGAACTTTCTATAACAACGTTCGAACACTGTAATTTTATCCTTTTCTACGACGTACCGGAAGCTTCTGTCTCTCAATTCTGAAGTAATTCTTCTGAACGTGTTAATTTTAGTGGAAGCATACTTTTATAAGAAAGGAAGACTATTCAAATGCACGATAGAAACCAATTTTACTGAATTTTTATCGAATATGTTAAGTAGGTTGTTTCTTAATCGAAAACGTCTTTAGATACGCAATTAAAACGTAAAAAGTAAGCGAATTAATTTTAGCTCAATCTATAATTTAGGTCTTTACGATATAAGTATGACATAGTATATTTTACATGTAGATGTTACATTGTAAAGCATGGAGTTTCTGGGTAAATAAATTGTCACGTCAGAAATATAAATTATCTGACCAGTTAAGTTATCTTAATCATTTAGTTTGGTAATTAATCTTATTGGACCATCGAAAATTGCAATGTCAGAGTACAAGACAACAAATTTAATTTAATTAAACTAAAAACTTACTCCTCATACACACACATACACGCACACACACACACGAAGAATTACGAAACGTTTATAAAAGCGGCCTCGTCGCATGCTCTTTCATGTTTTAAAAATTGATACATTTTATTCACCTGCCACTGTCCAAAGAATTTCAAATAAACTTTCTTATTCGTGTCATCCGTTATAGTTTGATGCAGGATAAATTATCGAAAATTGCACGACCGAATGAAGGAAATCGCTATCGATTTATGAGTGCCTGAAAGAAGCGACGTTCATGATCAAGCGACAAGTTTTCCTCGTGGTCGCTTATCACTCCTAATAACACTTTATCGCGTTATCGAGAGCTTGGTGGTCGGTGTCGCTCGTTTAACTCTCATATGATTTCCTGAAGAAAGATATATACCACGCCTATATTCCGTCCCCAAGTTATTTTCGTTACGTTATGTGCCAAAAGATTTGTATAGTATTTATTCGCATTTATGTTCACCACCTTCGAGAAATAAGCGCCACTGTTCCATATACCCGTCGTTTATAGTAATGGCAGACCTCCAACGCCGCTGACATGATTTTTTTTTCTTTTCTTCTCTCTCGATACCAGCGCACATTAGTCACCGCAATTACTGGTGGCCAGCAATTTTTTAATAGCGGCGAAAGTTACGGTCGACGACGAACGTGAATGTGTGTCGAAGAACGCGCGTATCTCTGCTCGCTTTTATTATGGTTATTACTTTTTATTCCCTGCGTTTCTTTTTCTTTTGATGTGCCCCTATATATGACGTTGTTGGAAACAATTGAACTTGCTCACGAGAGAAAATTTTAATCCTTTAAGCGCTACTACATAAATCAGTCCGTCTAACCACAAACAAATTGCAGCTGGTGTTTGAACGGATTTTTAGTTAAGGGATTAAAATTTAAAAATGCGATGGAGAATGATAACAGCGTAAACTGAGTGAATTATAGAAAAACCGTACGAGTAAGCTACGAAAAGAGTAAAATGTCTGAGCTCTACCATAAGATATTCCAAAATACTTTTTACGACAGCAAGTATCTAACATATTTTGTAATATATATATATATATATATTAATGAATGAATTTTTCTGTGAACAGGACCGATTAACTGGTCACGGGGGTATTTCCTCGCTGGGCGGTGGAAATTCTTCGCCGTATTCCGGCGCCCATCACCACGGTCACAGAGGCAATGGAAACGGCAGTGGGATGCCCCATCACGGGGGCGCATCGTTGCCTACCGCCTCCGACTTTCAACCACCGTACTTTCCACCCCCGTTCCCTTCGCATCATCATGCGCCGGCGAGCCCTCAACATCCGGGTCTTGGCCAGCCACAACATCTCGATTACCTCGTCGGCGATCCATACACGCAGACGCTCAACACGTTGCATCAACATCACTATAATCACTTGAGTGCCGCTGTCACGGCTGGCCAGAGGAGTGGTGATCTCAGGAGGGACGCAGAGGGCATTCATGTGGTGAGTAATCGCTTCGATGAGTTATTAGTAGGTTTTAACCCTTTCGTCCCTGAAGTCAACCACAGTCGTCAATCAGTTCAGCTTACAAGTATAAATCTGTTTATTATTAGGAGTGTTTTGATCGATTTTAAGACGTTTATAACGTGAAAGAAATACGAAGCATCTCCAGAACGAAATAAAAATTAAGTTAGATCGTAAGATTAGGTCCAATCTCGCATCGTGTGCAAACGATAGATATAACATTGTTGAAATTTTCCATTAATAATATTTTACGATTCAACGTATTTATGTTTTCACTAGGAAGATAACACGCTCTTGTATATTGCATCATTAAAATATGAATATCTAAGTATGCTGAATCGCGTAGCGTGATCGGTAGAAAATTGCAGCGATGTTTCATCGTTCGTCCTCATCGAATCATAATTGCAATAATTCACTGTATCAGAATACGTAGTGAGTACCGAGAAAAACTGTCTTTAGTTTATTGTGTTTCAAAATGTTTGCGAGATAAAATTTTATTTCAAATACACGCGTAACTATTTTCTATAGTAAAGACTATAATTACATTACATTAACAGATTACTAATGTATGTGCATATATACATTCTGAAACTTTATCGCTTTCCCATCATCGCATTTGTTATGATCCTACGGTAGTGTACGGTAAATGCCATTTGCCGTATATAGTTATGGTAATTAATATCTTTGTCCTATTAAAAAATGAAAGACTTATACCATCGTAGAAAATCGACGTCGGAATTAAATATTCGCATTAATTCTTAAACGACCAGATATTACGTATATCTTAAAATTGTCTATTAATTATTTATATTTAATTAACATTTTTCTCAATTTAGCGATTTATCTCAGTCTGTATCGAGTAAATATTCATAAACATTATCTTCGTCAATTAAATATACTACAGATTTTTTAGGTGCTAGTGTTTTACTATATAAACTTTCAAAACTTGCCTATCGCTTCTCACATTCTATAACAACAAAAACACCGTTTATATGAGTTTCACTTATACGAACGAAATTATAGTTAGTGTTTGATTAAATGAATTCTTGCTGGTTAAATCTATTTGTCTGAACGTGAATTCCTACTACAATGTATGGATGAAAAATCATAAGGCGTAGAAACTTCTATTACATAAATTACATATCTGTCTGCTAACAAGTCCATATAAATGGATTTCCACTATATACAAATAAGAATAGGACAAATATAATAGAAACAGAAGTTCCAAGACCCAATGTAACCATACCCTGCATCAAATTAAACACCACTTATTAACTGTAATAATTGCCGAAACAATAGTACACTAATCATCGATAAAACAAAATCTATTTCGAAGTAAACTGATAAACGATGATTCTGAAACGCGTTCGTGTTCTCGCGGAAACACGGTCGTTTGGTCGTCAAGATCATCCTGGGGGTTTGCGCGTAAAATCGAAGCGCGCGAAGATCCGGTCACGTGCACGTCCGGCTAGCTCATTAGAAAAGGTACGCGGCGTGTTATTTGTAGGATGGGCCGCTGGCGGTTGAACAGCAGGGGGATGCGTAATAATGGCCGGCTATCGATCTATTAGACGTATCGCGACCAATAAGTCGGCCCGTGACATCGGTGATTACGATCGTTGATCCCACGAAGAGCACGCGAGGAGTCGAGACGCGCGACATTTGCATTTGCCACGGTTATGCGTGCCTGTCCTCGCTCCGATGGGTGGGATAGCCTGGTCAGGTATTAACGTAACTCGAAAGAAACGATCGACTCTCGGCCAGTCAGAAGAACCGGCCAGCAGGAAGTCGAGGATCAACGTAACGTTTTGTTCCCGATTAGTTGGATTTTTCTGGTTTACGGATGGATCGTGTGGTTTCTTGCCTGTTTTCAATCGTCTCTCTCCGCTTCACCGTCTAACCGTCGCACGTTGAATACGCAGAGAACAGCTCCATGTTAAGTATACCCGCAGCGGGCTTTTTGTTTAAAGAAGTGCGAGAGTATTGTTTGTTCTAGCGGGAATCGTAAGTACGTGGACGAGTGTGGCTTAGTTGTGGCATAGTCGCGGTCTTCCTGGGTAGACGCGGTCTATTTCCGTAAAGTAGAAAATTTATTCCCTCGGCTGTATTTGGACAAGCATTGACTGTCTACCGATAGTTCGACGGGTTTACGGATGGGTTAAAGGAGGAAGACTTGTGAGATGATGATCTTGCTTGTGAGTTCTTTTAAGATCAAGTTTGTGAAGCGTTTAGAAATTGTTAATTATTTTTTCTTTTTTTTTTTTTTTTTTTTAGTTAGGATAAGTAGTTCGTGTTTGTAACACGTTTGTCAGAATTACAAATCAAAACGTGCACGACATATCACATATTATTTTTTGTACCTTCTTGCGAGATATTCAATAATAGAATATATTTTTATTGTAATCGATAATTATCTAAGGCTTGATTCAGATTGTGATTTACAAGCTTGATTTAATCATTAAAAGCAAGTGTATTATTTGAAGGATCTAGATTCCCAAACAAATTCACGCGGAGTATAACGCGCCTTTGCTCATAGTAACGGAACACCGTACTACCACGTATTTAGGGGCAACTTCAGACCTCTAATAATACTCGCGATAATAGTATTTGCGGTACACCTTACCCCAATAGCTTTTATGAAAGTATCACCCTAATTACAGCGGGGGGACGCGCGTAAACCACGCTGTGGATTATGTTTTGGGCGGTTTCCATAGGTGTCGTGTGACGTTCGCGCAAAAAAGACCAGGTTCGACGAAATTCGACACGCGGCCGAAGAATACGTTTAGTTTCGCACAGATCGAAACTGGCCAGAAGAACAGAAAAGCGGGTTCGGTTTAACGCATCTGTCTGCGCCATATGCAGTCTCGTATTGCGAGCCTGAAATTCTGTATCGAAAATTATTTATTTTACGTCTCGTAAAACGAGTAAAACACGAGCAAAAATGTACTTTGATATTGGCGAAGAAGACGTTAGGAATTCACAATTACGTTCGGATTGAAATTTATTTAGTAAAGCTATTACAAATGCACGGACTCGTTAATTTCATTTTGTTAACAGCAACTTCATAATCACGATTTATTTTTTATCGTCGATGTTTATTATACAAGTCAAATTGGTACAATTAGCTGAAAATAACGAATTATGAAAGAATGGATTATGTACAATAGGAAAATGCAGAATAACATATTATTTAATTTTTATGGAATGTTACAAAGCAAATTCGTTTCATATTGATATTTGTAAATATGTAGAATGTTCCACTAGAAAGTCGGCTTTAAAATATTTTGCCGACCTACGAGATTGAAATATCGATTATTTCGAGCAGTACAACCCCTTGTAGCCTATCTTGGTTTGCCTAAAGCGCATTCTTCAAAGGAGGGTGGCCGATCTTGTTCTCAATGAAACCTAACATCGATTCAATCTCGCGATTCGCGAGCATAATAAAATATTGAGCACATCCTTCGATAAACTTTTATCGCTCACTTTCACTATTTATCCTACATGTTACTGTAAATTTTGTTTTCTTCTGGACAATAGAAAGTAAATCTTCACCGATGATAATGAATTCACCCTTAAAGACATCAATTACGAATGATTAATTGAAAGCCTTATTTCAAGGATGATAAAATCTTAAAGCAGGCATAGCGAAATTTCCGTAAAGTTACGCGATTACCATGGTTCCAGAAGACTTTCGGTCTGCTAGGAGAGAAGATAGTTGTAGACGGGGCACAAAGTCTCAAACTCCTTTCCCAAACTATACGCAGTAACGGCGTCTTGCATAGTTGATCGTAGTTAGGGAACTTGCCGCGATGACTATGCGTCGACTCGCGTCACCCTTAGAGTTTTCGGTTCGGTATCTCTGCCACGAGCATCGAGAACGACAACGATGCGAGATTATGCTTCGACAGCTTTAAGGGGACACGCCGTTCGAAACCACTTTGAGGGTTCGAAAGCACGTAATTATATATGGACTAGATTATCAAATCTAAAAAATTAACGACTCCTTCGTCATTGTCTTAATTACTATAATTCAAAAGTTATTAATCTTGCGATAGAAAAAAAAATTGGAAACTGTTCTACATCCTATCGCGTGTAAAAAAAAGTGAAAGTTCAGCGAAGGTTCCTTTAAATCACATTTCCTGTATCCCAAATAGATTACCATGGAATATAAATTGCCTACTTCCAAGCTTAATTATACATTTATATCGTTACAAAGTCATATACGATTAGAAAAATTGGATGGATGAAATATTTTTGTTATTTCCTTCGTCTACGGTTTCTTTCAGCTGCGATGCATTCTAATATTTTGGGAATGGGCCACCCTCTTGAACCATCGCGTTCGTTGCCCTCCCTCGAGTAATTTACTTATTAAATTTTCGGCTGACCTTTGGCATTCCCTCGGGGAGAATGCCAGGGACGCGTTTACTTTGACTGAAATATGCCAAGCGCTGCAATCCTTAAGACTGTATCGGAGATGCGTAAAAGAGGTAAACGATTTCTCCACCCTGTTCTTTTGGTTTTAATTTGCTTTCTCGTTTACGTGACATGTGAAACTTGCGTTGCATGGGAGACACGGTGAAAAATTTACAGGATCAAGTACGGAATAAACGCGTGGGGCCAACTCGTCAAGGTAACATTGGATCGGCGTGTAATCGGAAATCACCGATCACTGGATAAAACGATTAATAAACGCCATTTCATCTGCCGATGACTAATGTTACGTCATACTCGATCTAACTGAACAACAATGATACGGTAGTTTCTAGTCAAATGATTAAGGGAAACGAGAGGTAGACGAATGAATAACGTTGTCTACAGTTGAGCAGAAAAATCGATAGAGCTGTTTTCTTTGGTGGAGATCTTGTTGACAAAAATGAAAAATTAAAAATTGTAGTTTTCTTATGTAACGTATTACGATTCAAATAATTATTACTTGTGTCTTAAGATACCATAAATGTATCATAAATATGTATCACAATCTGCATCGTAAATATATTTATGCATAAATGTATGCGTAAATTGATTGATCGTAAAATCTGTGTCGAACATACAATTTATCATCATGTTTACACTAGTGCTGAGAGTTTAATACATATTTGAAAACTATGGAAGTCAAAGTTTGTAGTCGATGTAAATAAAATCGTGTGCGTTCTATTTCACGAGAAACGTTTTACAAAGAAGAAAGAACAGATGATGATACGCTTCCGAAAAAGAGACGACAATGCCAATAATCAAGCAAGTGGTTCGGCCGATTCCAATAGTTTTATCCTTGAAAACGAGCAGCCTCGTGCTTCCTCTATACATCGTAGCCCACGCGTTTTATACTGAATTATAGTATCTCGTCTGAATCCCTTCACAATCTCACATTTATGCTCGAGAGAGTACAATTTGTGACAGCCTCTTCGATAAGGGATCTTACGATTCAGAAAATCTGCCTCATTGTGGGACGTCTTTCTCACGGGGAAGAGTTAAATATCGAGTTGTTACGGAACAATGATGACAATCTAGATGCGTTCTTCTCATTTTATCAACAAGAATATTTACCTTATGAGATTGAAAAATTGCATTGAAAAAAGTAAACAATTGCAATAAAAATCCTCATTGTTTAAAACTATCTTGTTCTTTGATTGAATTTACGATTATATTATTGCGAAAGAGTTTCTGCAACAGATACACCATACTTTCCTTCATTTCGAATGCGTACTCGCTTTCTTCTTAAATCAATAAAAGTACCTTCTTCTTTAACATAAATCTTTATATTGTCTGAAAGAACAAAGAAAAGAAAATATATACTTTTTATTTGTACTCAAACAATTTCATTACACGTCTACACCACTAATATAACATTCTGTCGAATCATCAGCCAATATAATCAAACCTCAACATCCTCCATTTCCTTAAACTCCATCAACCACCAATTTGCAATGGTCCGAACATCAAATATTTGCTCCCTCGCATAACAGGTATTATCTGCAAAAATGTTACGTAACTCTGAATCTCGATTAACATGACAACAAGGAGAAGGTAAAGGCGTGCATGTGTGTAAGTAAGTGTGTGCGTGTGTGTGTGTGTGTGTGTGTGTGTCGAATTACACAAGAGGAAAGACTCGCTAGATCGTCGATCAGAAGGGATCGCCGTGATATCCGCGGCGTGGTCCCATTTATCAGTATCGATACCGCGAATGCCGACCGTCGTGACTTCACCTCACCGCGGCGTTTAACGAGAGAAAGGCGATCACATTTCATCTCATTAGTCGGCTGGCATGGTTACATCAATTTATAACTAACGCGGGCCGTCGATAGATACCGGTAGGTAGCGCTCGACCACTTAGCCGAGTTAATTAGCACCGCGTTTCTATTTCTTTGGTCGCGTGAAAGCCGGGCTCTAAATGGTCAGGACATCGCACACGATGAATCGTGCGATTTTCGATGTACGACAACTCGCGACCTAAGCCCTAAAACGGTCGTAATTTTTATAGTTAACAAAATTCTAGCTTGTATTTTATCGATTCTTGACCACGTAAGGGATTCTATTATTTTTATTAACCCATTACGGAGCACCGTTGCGTTAATGCAACATTTCATTTGCAATATTCTTGCAATCAATCTACATTATCAAATTCTGCTTTCTAACATTGCGATCGTGAAAGGCAATTCCAAAGATTCGCTCAATATCTTTTTCGTCGCTATTTCTTTCACGTAGACCCTACAATTTTCCGAGATTTTAAAGAAGTTATAGTATTTGCAACGTTATTTGGGAAAAAGTCGAATATTTTACGAACGTTCATGTTAAAAAAGTATTGATTAATGTTTGGATTTTAAGATTAAATACCATAAGACTGAACAATTTCATGTTTATCGAATGCACATACCTATTGATCACATCGAAGTTCATCATCGAGTTTCGCTAATCGGGATCTGCAACGTCGCTATGACATTCATGTTGATAAATGAGCTAGGTAACCTATGCCTGCTGAAATGTAAATGAGGTTATAGGTGTACATGCGCTTTTTTGGGATAGCATGTTTGCATGATGAGACGACGGTGTACGGCTAATTTGCCACTCTCGAGTATTAATATTAATGTCAGTGTCCGGTGGGTGATGAAGAATGTTGTAAGTAGTTAATTAGATGTGAGAAATTGTAGGGTGATTTGCATTAGTATAGTGGCTATAATCGTTTTTACTTTCTAGATAAAAATCTTCGTATGCGAACATCCTTGAGTGTCATCGAATTCATTTATTTCGTGTATTTTATTCGACGGTTTAAAAATAGTTTAAAATTACTTAAATAATACTTTGTTAGTCCTATTTAATGACTTTCTAATACTTTTACTTGGTAAGATATGAAACTCATCTAAAATTCATTAAGGTATAATATATATAGGACTATGAACTTATTAGCATATATACGACTGTATCATCGAAAGTAGATTTTAATTGTTTTACCGAAAAGGATTGTAATTACGCAGTCGTAAAACGATGACTAACATTTTACTCGGAAGGAAGCAATAATTAATGGGTATCTAAGAAACAAAAAAAAGTCACAAAGAGAAAGTAGTACCTGCTCTTACATTGGTAAATATAAAATTATCGCTTTACGTTTTGGGCTTTGTATTAGCTACTTTCGTCTCATATTTTCTCACCATTACATCTCAAACCATTAGAACTGTTTGACTTTGTTCACTAGATCAAATACTTAGTATACCGAAGCTTCATATTCGCTATTCCATTCGCTATTTAAAAGCGAACGTATCGCCACGATCTAGAATAGTCGTAACGGAGAAAACGATTACAATAGAACCAACAATCTGGAAAAGAAATCGGAGAAACGTGCGCAGAGATTTCTTCTCGATGCGAGAATCGCGTGGATCGCATAGAAAAGATGTACGACAATAATGGTAAGGGCTCGTAATACAACCGTATTTGTGACACGGCCGACTTGCAGTCTAGATAAAATCTCTGGTTTTTCTCGCTATATGTGATTAAGATTCCGAACATATATCTACCTTGTATTTCAATTCTTGGAAGATTGTCTTCGTTTTTTCCCCTCTATATTTCTCTGTAAGTACGTACGTATAGTTTCTTACATAAGAGACAAACTTCAACTTCGCGCCTGTAAGTACGCGAACGTTAATCAAAATATGCAATTCGTTTTCGGTAGTAACAATTAATAAAGAGTTACATGGATCTCACGGAGGAGTAATCACGCATACTTAGCCAAAGCGTGAACATTGAAAAATAATATTTGGTTACTGTATAAAATCGACGATCGTAAACATCAAGCTTCATCGCTTTTGAATTTTAATCTACTCATCCTATTATAATACTGATTATAATAATTTATGTAGGCAATGATATAACTACGTGTGTACTGAATCACAATAATAAATGTGATCTCTGGTAATAAACAAATATTTATGAACAGGTATGGTTATCGTTTACAACCTTCACACTGTGTCTTCTTCTTAATGTGTACGCTTTTGAAAACATGCCGTCGGTATTGCGATTTATAAATTTAATTTTTCTCCGGTTCGTCGAACGAGTGATATCGCTTAAAAGTGCGCTGCCGAGTAATTTACGTAATCGATACCGGATTTACTCAGCTTTTAATTGGTCTTAATATTGGACGTTCGCCTCGGTGAATTATCAGATCTGTTGAAATTTTATTTATACTTTGATTAAATTAACCCGATGTCACCGGATGGATTTATGGTTAATCTTGATACTGCTGAATGCAACTCGTTCCACGAAAATCGCACGCGAATTCACCACACGCAATTTGATTTTTATAAATTCTCCGAAGAGTTTCTGTATAACGATTCCTCACGAAGAGGAAACAAAAAGTTGCGCGAATCAAGATTCGACTAACATTATTGCATTACGTGCTTCTACGCGATTATATCATGAGTTACTCGTCGAATCATCGAGACTTGGTCTAAAGGTACGAGAGCTGAGTCTTATTTCAATTTGACGTTTAGAAGTACTCATTATTTTGAGAAGAAGTTATATAGAGAATCTAGGAATCTAAGACTTAATAGTAACAGTAAGAGATTGTTATGGGAACATCAGCAATCGTGACATAAAAGGAATACGTGTTGTTTGTTGCAGAGTAAGCAGGCTACATTAGATTCCTGATATATCGTAACCTAAAAGATACGTTGTACTAACGTTGACAATACGCATACAATGTACACTGCACGTGTTTCTAAATAAATGTATTCATGGCAACGTGCGGAGACTTACTAACGAAGTATATAATTAGCTATACCACGATTATTTCCATTGAGAGGTTCTTTCATAGTTGAGTAATTTCGCAATTAACTCGAGTAGAAATCTTCGATATTTACTTTAGCCGATCGTATCAAGTAACTCAAGAATAGAACAATTCTATATCTGACCTAATTTTATTCTTTGTCTTCGCCAATTTAATTTTTATTTGCAAGCACTTTTTCCTATTATTTGTCAATATGTAAGTGAAGTAATATTTCTTTTGATATTTAATTTCAGACAAATATGCATGCGTCGTTTCCGTACGACGGTGGGCGCAGTAGTGGCGGAGGTGGTGGCGGCGGAGGTGGCGGTGGCGGTGGCGGCGGCGGTGGAAGGGGCGTCGAATATGGCGCTGTTCGCCGTCCTGACGCCCTTCTACCACCCCCAGGTCTCGACCAAACCGACCTCGTTCTCCACAGCAGCCTCGTAGACGACCCCCAGGTGAGCGACGATGTACGTAATCACAACACATTTTCTCTATTGAAATACTTATAATATTTATGAAAAATTTCAATCTTAATTACTAACATCATCCAGCAAATTTAAAAGACAGAGACTTAAAGAATTAATTTCTACGATCTTTCTCTTTCAATTCAAAATATATTCGAATATTGCTTTCTTACGAATGTGTTTATTTTAATCTTTTATATTATTTTTGCTTCAGAACACAAATGTAGACGATGGAGGGTTCATGAACGACCTGCCTCTCCTAAAAAGTAAGTAATATCTTGCTTTCTGCTACCTGCTACATTATCAATATACATTGCCATAAGATCGTGTTAAAGTATTCCATTTCAAAGTAAAAACGTTTATTTCATTTTATCGCGATAATTTTACTCCACCTTATCTTATCTCCTTTTCGTCCTACCAGTCCCTTACGGGTTTGATGCGCATTATCAAATGCGCCACTCAAATTTGCTACCTTATCAACGTGTTATATCGCTGAAGATGTTTTCTTAATTTCCAAAGCCATATAAGCTGTTTTAACACCACAAACATCGAATCTCTAACGAACCGACGAATTTACGCGATTCAACGGCGTAAAAAGCGACGTTTCAGGTAGGGATAAATGGAAAAAAAAGTAATGGACATTATCTCGGCGTGGAAAACGTGTCGGCCGCGCAACCGGAAATATAAAGTAGCCATGCCGGTAACTTGTCGCTTTTAATTAGAATTTATCTCCCAGAGTGTCGTATCGACTGCTCCTCTGTGAACGGAGTCTGAATTTCAAACTACGCCGAGAAGATAAAAAGGCGGATGGCCTCCATCTTCCTTCGCCATTAATACGCCACTAATGGTCGTAATTGCAAGGAAAATGAACCGCGACCGGACGTCGTTGCGATCGTCGATCGTCCATCGATTTCTCGTGGTATATGGAGGGCTGAGAATCATATCAATGTAAATCCGCTTCACCTTCCATGAGACAGCGTTGGACATTTGATAATTTGATTATAGTTTAAACGAAAAATAAAGATTATCAATTGCGTACAAAATGTTACAAAATATGTTGGAAAATATTGCATAGAAATGACTGAGGTTTAGTTCGAAAGAAACATCGATGGATTACCTGGATTTCTCTCGACATTAGAGTAGGTACTGTGTACTGAAAACCACAATCATGCCACATCTAATCTTTCCTCGACCATTACACCATTCTTGTATGCCGAGATTCCTCGTTACGCGACAATAAGGCAAAAATAAACAGTTACGTTCCACCAAAGATCAACTGGTTTTTTGATCGAATATTGCCATTCTACCAATTAAGATAACCGCGATGAAAGCTACATAAAGTAATTCGTTGATTCCCAAACAAATAAATCCAATTTCCACCCGAAAATTATAACTCAGCACTTCGAAAAATTGATTTCTTATTTTCAAATCGGCGTCAAAACAGGCTAGATGGCTTCGAACTAGATAAAAATCTATACGCCATCGATCTAATTAAAGGTTTATCTTTGGAATTCGCCTAGCCGATAGTGGGTCGCGCTTTCACGTCAATCTTGCTACGGATTCTTGGAACTGTAAACATATAGATAACCAATTTATACAGATTGCAGCATAGTTTCGTTTAACACACGCAGACACGATAAAATTCTCATTAAAATTTAAATTATTGCATGAGTAGAATAGGGATACCGAGGTGGCAGAAACTGCCCAATATGCGCTATTACGTAACGCTGAGCCAGTTATCCGACAATGATGGGAAGGGAGAATGTGTCGTGGATCGTGACGATGTCTCTGTTATAAGAAATCGTGCGTTTCGATCGATGATGATCGCGTGTGTCGATGTGAGAAGAACGTACCGCAGCCAGGTGAACGTGTTGCGAAAGTGTGACGCGCGTACTTTGTCAATCCTCAGTCGATACTCAGATTTTACTCTCAGCTATGCTTTTTTCCGAACGGAGATCAAAGAATTTCTATCCAATAAATTGCCGATTGTATATTCAAATTTGTCTCATAATTAAACAAAAGAGTGGAGGAACTTATATATCGATAACGAAGAATTATTGAGTCACCACTGATCATTGACTAACTGTGAATCATTAATCGTTTTACAGTTATCAAAGTTTCGAAAGAAGATTTAGCCTATCGCGCTTGTCGTAAGTTCGATAACAAAACACAACGGCAACCCTCGACGATTCTTGATTTTTCTGAACAGACAACACAATGCCGGAAAAGGTGTACCGGTCACAATATACTGTACCGTATAACTAAATACGTTTCGGCAACGTGTCAGAGGTGCGAAGGAGAAATAAAACTAGAGTGGATGTGCCCGCAGGCGGATCGGATTTCGTTCATTGTCATTGTAATTTTTTGGCAGGGCGCAGTTTTCGGGGCGTTACACACCACAGGGGTATTACCTACAGATGGCTGTTTGTTCGAGTGTCACCGTGGGTTATTATATGCCTCGTTACTTGCCCTGTGACGGCTTATTTGGCCAGTTTTTCCTTCCCTTCTATTTCACTCCCCGCCGCCATTGTCCCTTTGTTTCCAACGACGTATCCGACATTGTGTCGTCGAATTTAGAAAGGTTTATCCTGACGCGTGTTCACTTTAACGTGACTTCTTTTCTCCTACCTACGTGCGAGATTTCCATGTGGTTCTTTTACTTTACAATCTTTATACTTTACAATCGAGCTTGTACGATGAATCTTCCTGACAAAAGTCGCTAAAAGTACCTTAGAACTTTCTTAGACGTTAAAGTAATATATACAAATGATAATGTACTAAAGTTGACATTTCTTTCGACACGATATATTTTCTAGTAATTTCTTGCTTTTTCGTATTCAATTTGTTTGCTTAAAGTATTCTTGTTGAAATAATTTATTGTTTTATCATCTGTATGATATTTCCGTCCCAACGTGCCAAATTCATAATTTCAATTTGTTAAACCCAAAATTATCACTCCCCCGCCCACATTCTGGTAAAAACTGCTCGTCACCGTTGGAATATCGAGTCGGTTGGCGAGAGCAACGACAAATACGTACAACCGACGACACAACATACGCGTTCCGTTTCTCGGAAGCCGGTTATACAATTACTTGCAGCTTACCTTGGCTCCTTCGTCACTCCTCGACGTGCTCCAGTTTAGCAGTTTAACGTTGCTCCGAGGTATACGAACGAAATGAATTTTTCTCGGAACTTCGAGCTGCAAGAAATTCAAAATTAAAAACTTTGTTCGTTGATTGAGGAAATTCAAGAACATTAAAATATATTTGAAGAATAAAAAAAGCAATTGTAAAAAATATATTAGTTCGAAAAATATTATCGCGAGAGCAGTTAATTATGAAGAACAGGAGAAGAATAAAAAATTTATATTTGGCTTGAAAAAGAAAATATTCCGCAGTTCATTTCAAGTTAGAATTTTTCGTTTGCTTAAACATTTGGTGACTATAACTGCAGGTCGTGGATAACTACTTGGGAAATCATTCTAAATTACAAGTTCACGTTGCACCGTGTAATCTGACATCTGTTGTCGTCTGCTCGCAGTGTTCATCAGACATTATTCGGTGTAATCTGTTCCTCTTTGGATAAAGAATAATATATCGAGACTCTGATAATATTTACAAACCGAAAAGATTTACAGTCAAACTTTACAACTGCAAGATACTTTTACAATTTTCCACTGCTTTTGACTTATCAGATTCTTTTTTAATTCCAACGAATAATTCCGAGAGAAACGCGAGAAACATTAACGAATTTTAAACGTAAGTAATTTCCTAGCTACTGAGTCTGCATAAAGAGAAAAAGAGATCCCCGTAAGGAATAGAAATAAATAAGAATCGTAAGGAATGGAAACGAGTTTTTGTGATGTCGGAGGCCGAGCCATGTTAGAGCTAATTAATCATTCAAATGAGGCCAACAGACGGCACGCTTTTACTATGTTAATGATTTTTCTAATTTACCTGGTCAATGGCGTCCGGTCAATTAACTTTCGTCGTTATGGAACCTCCAAACAGCCACGTTACGCATTGTGCTTTTAAATTACCGAACGAACTTGACGTATACTTGGTATTGCCAACCGTGACAGAGCTCGAATCTGAAAATTATGCGCGCCTTTCCACGTCGATCGACTTGACTTATGGCCAGAACCGTAATTTACTATTTACGAAGCCTGGTATGTTTTGGCTATCGTGAGAGTTGTCAGATTTGTTTTATTAAGAAGGTATTATGATAATATCATTTTAATCTTCGACAAACCTGTTTCACACGTTCAATACATACGTGTAAAGTCGTCTTGTTATTGTTGGTAAATGAAATTTTTTATTTGTGCCAATGAATTGTATAATTTGTAATCTACGAAATTTTCCGTTTGTCCAATCTCTTATATTATGTCCACTTTTCTTGCGTGTAATTTTTACGACATATGAAATTCTTCGTTCGGTATATCATCAAGGTTGATTTTTAATCACCAATTATACTTTGATCGAGTGCACGTTGAAGCATTTATGATTTTTATATTAAAATGGGAGAAATTTCGTTCGATCATTCATTAGTCGTCACATTTGAATAATCCGTTTCCCTCGCATCTTTTAACACAGTAAAGATTATATATCGTTCAACTATTTTACTAGCATTCTATCTACACATCTTAGCGGTTTAATTGTGGGGCATTAAAGAATTGGTTACATCATACACAAGAAACCTGTTTCCAATGAAACTATTTCTATGCATCTTTTTCTTATTTGATTACATTTCTAGCGGCTGGTTGCATTGCTAATGCTGAATTTTACATTAGAATTCGTGTCTCGTTATCCCTACTCTAGAATAGCTTAGGCAATAGTGATCTTTGAAAAATTAAACAAGACCACTTTTTAGTTGACCAAGAATATCATACCAAACTTCATATATTAAGTTTCAAAGACATACAAAAATTTTACTCATAATATTTAATTACATAGAACTATGTGCAATCGTGTTACACCATAATCTTGCTCGCCATTTATCTAGTTTAACCACTAACTTCAAGATAAAATCCTCTCTATAAAATTCATCTAGATACTTTCAAACAACCTTATCCCACGATAATTTCATTTGATGGTTCCACAATTTATCAAACGTACTAATTACCTGACAGATTACACATTTAAAAAGTTTAGTAACACCAGATCCGTATCGACTTCTATTTATCTCAACGCATTTGCTACCATGAATTTTGGTTTGGGAGTTCGATGTTATACATATGTGACAGGGATAATTTTTCTTTTCATAGTCACAGCTATCACAGATAAATTAAGAAAAATAACGAAGCCTTTGATATGTCCGGGATAGCCTTAGTAGGAAAAATATTAACTGAAACGAGACTATCCAAAAACGAACATTGACTTTTCTTAAATGAAAATTTATACATAATGTAAACAATATAAAGAACATAATACGATCTGCTCTAGTCTTCGTTCCAATCATGGCAGCAAACGCGTTGACAGCAAATGACAAAACTTTCTGACAAATTTAATCAACAAAATCAAAATTTATCCACAATGTAGAAAATATAAACAACATAATACGATCTGCTCTAGTTTTCGTTCCAATCATGGTAGCAAACGTGTCAACAGCAAATGATAAAACTTTCTGACAAATTCAAGCCTATCAAACAGTCCTAGACTAATCGAGGACATTCTCAAGCGTGCTCGGTAAATCGATTTCAATCGAATGAAAGTCGAGTCGAGAGTCAGCGGTAAGTGGCTTTTTGACATTGTTCCGTTAGAAAGGAGTGGAATTGTCGGGCTGTCGCGTTAGACGGATGAAGGGCGGCCACCATCTTTGTGCAAGGGCGAGCCAACCTTTTAGAATCAAGGCCTAATGAAATTAACGAGGACCAGTGGCGCGTTGCCCTCGGGCCAGGTGGATCCCTGCCTCGCGATTACACCCCTGTCGTGCCGTGTCTTGCCGTGCCGTGCGGCAGGGTCGAAAAGTCACACCCCAGTCGCTTGGTGGTAACCAATCAAGGTCGAGAAATAAGTGAACTCGTTCGTACGCGGCGATTGGTTAAGTTTCCGGGACGTTGATTGCCCAGGAAATTGTGCGTGCGCGGGACTCTGCACGTGCGAACTTGGGCCAACCGGCTCAAGGCTATTCTCACTTTTGCAAATTAAGGGCTTTTACGTATGGAATGCATGCAGGTTTTAACATGCGGGTTCGAGATCTCAGACTGGAATGGTAGCATTGGTATGTTTCAGCGTAGAGATAAAAATAAAACGATGAAAATAATTTTGCAAATAAAATATTCTTTTTCTGTGGTACAAGTTATATTGTTTTCGTTTTAATAGCGTTTTTGGTAATCGTCAAGAATTGATATATTTTGCAGAGGGTATTAAAGAAAAAAGATCTGTTATTAGGGTCAAGGTATTAAAGAGAAGTCTGACGGCTCATACTACTAACGACTGAGCAATACACTGATATTTAATCAATGTAAATGGGGATAATTTTATAAATGAAATATTTTTCTCTGTGGTACGATTATATCGCTTTATCTATTCCAATAGCGTTTTCATAATCTGTACATCGAATGAATAATCTTTATACAGATTGTTAGAGAGAAAAGGTTAACTTTTTATCATTGATAAAAGTAACGAGAATTAGTCTCGATCAATCTTTTCTAGTGCAAATAGAACAACAAACTTTTATTTTCGAGACACTCTTACATTCATCGCAAATTAAATCCTGATCGAAACTAGTCGTGGAAAGTGTCGGTAATTTTTCATCATACTAGGACACAGTATGAGAAACAGTTTGGAAAGGAAGAAACTGACATGTAATTCCGTATTCGAAAACGAGTATGGCTAAAGTAATGTCCGTAATAGAAACTTTATTCGAATAATTACTCAAACGCACCCTTATTACAACTTTGATTGATAATCAACCATATAGCACTGTGAAATAAAAATACGACTAAACAAATGATGGGCTTGCAAGAGCAATTAAAACATCACGTTACTCTGGAGAGGATCTTTCGAGCGAGCACGTAAGTATTTGCGTACGTAACTCTTGAAAGATTATCTAAAAGCTGTGATGGAGGAGCGAACGGTAAACGGACAGAGAGGTGTATCTGTCGGCTGAATACAAGGAAAGTTTGACAGCTATTTACGTAACGTGAAATTCAGCCTTGAGCAATGATATTTGACATGATAAAATCGACTGACGCATCGATCTACGAAATTTATCATTTTGACAAATGTGTAAACAAATATTTACTTTTGTTTATTTCTATGCGATTGTGATATTCTGCCTATCGCAACCTTTTACTTATGCATTTGTATCATGCTCTTTTGTTAGTTTCGTTCGTGGTAAATCATAGTATATTATGAAATCAGAAGTTTCGTGAACATGAGGTTTAAAGAAGATCAATTATGTTTGTGTCATATTCCTTGACAGGTCTTCAGACGTTATTAAATCCAAAATTAATTTCGTTTTTCTCTAAATGTTCTTCTATGAATTGCCTTATGATTTTTTTTTTTTTTTGTAAATAATTAAGCTAATGTTACCTATTAGTTGACGTAACGTTATGTCAGATGTTACCCATAGGTAGTTTCTATTTGAGGGAATAGAAATTGAAATTAGAAGAATTTGTCTTTTGAAATGTTTCTTATTCTTAATTATTTTAAAAATTATTCCATCTATTTAATGCAAGAAAGACTTATCTTTTATTCAACCCATGCAGACTGTCACAAAGAACTCTTTAAATTCGTTTCGTAACACGGTGAAAATTCGATCGAACCGGTCGATATATCGGTATCCCGAAAAACAGGATCGCATCAGTTATCGATATATCGAATCGGTATTAACAACTGCTGTCCCGTCTTAATTACAAAGCAACGAAACCGCTCGCGTCGATTAATTTGCGGTTCACACTATGTACACGCTTGCATCCGGCCGCGAATGTATTAATTTATCAATACACCTGTGTAATAATCGCGTTATGTAATCGTGCCATAAATCATAAATGTACGCGTTCACCGGATCGACTCATTAAAATCATGGACATTGGCAATTGCATCCACTAGTAATGATTTCTCTAAACAACCCCGGGGCTATAGATAATAGCGAATCGTTGTGGATCATGGTTCGTGAAGTTTCTTCTCGTACGGGCGACGATTGATAAATCGACGATCAGTCCGGAGTAATCGCCTTTTCTCTGGCTAACTTTTCACTGGCACAGACGTATATATTTCACCGACTGATCGCTTTCGCAACTTTTGTCTTTTTTCTCTTTTCTTTTTCTCCCACTGTTTCGATTTCTTAATAGAATTTTTACCTTTTAACAGCTTTGTTCGCCATCAATCTTGGCAAGTATCGCGGCGATAACGGTTTTATTACCAGCTTGAAATTAGCAACCAAACGTGATTATCGGAGTGATTAATGCAATTTGATGTAATCGTTCGATATAGCCATCCTTATGATTTTACTATGTTTGAAGAAGAATCGTTTCTGTATTCCGATTAATGCTGCTAATATTTCCTTTTGATATTTTAATTTCGTTTCTCAATGTTTAAACATGAAAGAGATTCTTTGCTACATTGAAACCATGTTCTTTTTTTTTATTGTATACATATAATGTTCTTTTAGATAGAAAAACAGCACCTCTGATATTTCTCAATACTTCAATATTCTTGGCTAAATAGAATTTTGTATACATAAGCAGGTATATATTAGTATTCAAATATTGATCTCAAATGCTATTCGCTGAAAAGAAATGAAATATGTAGTTTTTAGCTTCAGCTTACGTGTAAATGCTTTCCAAGAATACATATAATTTCTAATTACATCATTATAATTTCTAATTACAATGATTCATCTATAATTCATCGATGGACGTTGCGTTATAAAAATATGAAAAATAGGAAGTAGAATTCTTTAGCAATATTTTGCTATACATTTTCTTTTTTCAAGCATGATTATAAATATTTGCATAATTATTGGTGTTTTTGTTACTTCTAACAGAATCAGTTTCTTAAATATGTATTCATTCACTTCGTTATAAATCTTAGACTCGCAACGTTTGAAATTGCGTAGTTTCTCGCATGTTCTCATCAAAACATTCAAATCAAACTGAAGCTTTACTATTTTACAAATATTGTACTGTTATTATTATTTTACAGTAGATAAAACCAAGGAAGGTTTAAACGTGAAAGTAGCCGGATTCACGGATATACACACTCCCTTTCTTCTCCTACATGATTTTGTAATCAGGAAAAATGTAGCTATCACATCCGGTCATTAGCCGTTAAAATGATAATTGTGCTCCTGTTTTTTGTCACGCTATGAACAATTTTAATGCCGCTGGAACTTGATTCATGTAAAAACGTGTCGTATTCCTGCACTGAATGTTTCATTCAGAACCGATGGTTTAAATTGTTCTTGGACGAAGCAAATATCTTATTTAGTAGATTGACCAGTTTTCTTTAATAACAGCTTAATGATACCTAACTCTTTTAACTCTTTTGAACTCTATTTTGAAAAACTACTCTGGAACTATTAAAGATTTCAGCTCAAGTATAGTATCATTTGAACTTTCCGAATTTCGAAACATTTTGTAAGAGAAACCTTTGATTAACTACTTAAGCAAACTAACCAAAAGAATAAGTTCAACTTTAGCTTTACACTATCAATAACTAAGACAAAAATCGATTTTGTGATATTTCTCTTTGCAAAAAGACTTAAGAAACAATCGCATAATATCCTACCATATGTTCAATCAGAAGCAAAATACTTGTTTCGCGGGCGCTATTTAAATTATAGCGGCACATGAGGCAGAGGACGACAATTAAAATCATGTTGTTATTTTGCCTCGGAGTATCAAGACCGTTAGGTTACGAGTAATGTAAGAACAAATAGACTCCGGGCAAAACTATGTCGCTGCTACATGTAACCGTCGAATGAAGATGAATTTGAATTTTCCGACTCTCCGTAAACGGACTCAAACGGACACAATCGCGAGCGACATAGTACATATGCAGTTACAGTCAGTTGTCGATCTGTTATCAACCAGTTATCAACAAATTATCAGCGATCTAATTATCGAGTTATTAGCGATCCTATTTTACGACTTATACACCGTCTTAGCGAATCGATTAGTACGACATTATCTGTATACTAATTTATCATTTTAAATATATTCGACGGTTTCAACAACGAGCAACTTTGTCCATTAAACCTCACCGATCAACCAGCCTCTACACATAAACCCCTACAAAATTAAGGCCCATTATCGTGAACTTCCTGCCAATAACTTCTACGAAACGCATTCACGACCGTGTGTGGGTACATTCTCGGCAAATTACCAAAGATTTGCCTTCTGTCCTCCCCAATAGGATAGAAGCGTGCATCTGTACAGGTAGAAATTCCTTGTGCACCGTTTGACCATCGAAGTTGCTTCATTGACGGCCAACATGTTCCGGTCGTTGTGCTCCCGTTTGCTTCTCGATCGTTTCCGCTGGAATGAAAATTGTACCCCTTACACGAACCACGATCGCTATTAACTACAACTAGTACGCGTGTAAAGGTGCTACCGAAGTGGCAATCTGTTCTTTCGTACATGCTCCATGACGATCCCCTTTCTTTTCTCTCTCAATTCTGTTCAAACCTAATGTTTTGATATTTCGCAATGAAAAAATTGGCAATTTCTTTCCGCAATAATTTTTAGACTTCTTTTAAGCACCTTCTCCAAGTGTTTGGAGATAGATATTTGCAGGATAAACTGTACAGTTTAATCGACAAGTTCATTATCATATAATTACATATAATTTCAATTATATAAAATCTGCATTCAGGAAACCGTAAGTCATTCTACGTTCCAGTATGAATAACATTACGACTTCCTAATGTAGATGGGATTACTGCAACATGAAACATTTGCATTTTATCGACGAGATTAACAACACATGCTTTGCAATTAATTTTTTTTCTCTGTGATTTTCATTCCGGTTCTATTTCGAAAATAAAAGATATAGCGAAAATTAAATATTTTTTAAACGGTTTTTCCTATATTTTCCTATGTCTTATAAGGAACTCGTGATGAATAAAAATAGAATTTTAAAAAGTCATCGAATTCGAAGTAACAAGCGTGATATATTCTAGACTGCATGCATGCCAGAAACTTAATTGCAATAAGTTTATTCTTGAGCACCCTTGGGACGTTTTTAAATCTTGCTTGAATCGTATTTTCATATTTAATTAGACAGTAAATGACGAATGATTTATGCGTATCACGTACAGAGATCGCGCATGGATCGATGTTTGTTGCATTGAAATCCACCAGCGTTCAAAAAATAGAAACTTCAAGATATGCAAAATCTTTGACACGTGTGTGCGATAATGAGAGCGATAACGAGTAATGACAGAGCGAGGCTGTGTTAATGGATAGGTATATTTAAATCGTCTTACTTTTAATGTCGCTGATTTCTTTGAAACTACTCAATTAACCATTGGAATGTGAAAATTACAGATAGAATATACTCTGGTTATTAGAAATTAGAAAATTAACGATTGTTAGATGCTACTTGATGTTATTAACATTGATTTAATATATAATTTAGTTAATTTGATTTGTCAC
Source organism: Bombus huntii (assembly GCF_024542735.1). Classification (NCBI taxonomy): domain Eukaryota; kingdom Metazoa; phylum Arthropoda; class Insecta; order Hymenoptera; family Apidae; genus Bombus; species Bombus huntii. The sequence continues at coordinate 16,090,805 of NC_066245.1, read as the reverse complement.
AAGAAATTGTTATAAAACAATTTGTTGCATTAAAATACAAGAACAGGACTGTATTAAAATATTTTTTAAATCCACGCATATTTACGACACGAAGAAGCAATTAGGAAATTTCTCTTCTTTAGTCTTTTATTTCGATGCATCGTAAAAGAAGACAGAAAGTTTCAACAAGAGAAAATATTGCCACATAATTATCAACAGACCTCACGATTACGCGACGCGTTATCAAACTTTTCGCTAGATAATGTCACTCCATTGTAACTCTCCCAACAATATAATAGCATTCCAACGTGGAAACCCGCCCACGTTTTGCTACAATCTACCTGTCAGACGGTTGTTTCGTGCCCGAGATCCAATGATGTCAATGAAAGAAGTTTTATTCAGACTCCCGATCAAACAGCAGCGACGATTTATCGCTGTTCGAGAGCTTAATTGACTACCCACGCTTTGCAGTCCCGCTGATCCCATGTCTCCGACAAACAATCATTCCTTCTCTTATCAATGAAAAATATTAAGTTGGAGTATCATTGCGAAAATAATCTCGCAATGAGACTTTAATCATAATGAAGCATGATGATATAAAAGTAGATAATTCCATTCTGTTTCTTTTTTATTAATTAATCTTTACGCGTTGAAAATATGAAAGTATAAAAGCTTGGAACTTTAATATCTTAAAAAATTTGCAAACGTGCGAATGTTTATTAAGAATATAATACTCCAAAATTACCATTGATTTCAAAATTAATTTCAAATGAAAAAATTCTAAAAAGAATCACGGTGTTTATCATCGTCCGAACAATTAAAGAAATCATTGTCACTATTGCTTTCATTGCCACAAGTTAGGTCGTTACCACGAAGAATCGTCTGGCGCTCATTATCGCGTCTGATTATTGCTATGTTACAAACACTGTAATTAACATAAACGTAGGTTACATGTAGCCCTGCAGAAGCTATAGAACTAGTCGTTTTCACGGTTCTAGAAGTCGTGATCAAGGATCTTAACACTTTTGTTTGATCAACTCGGGTAATATATCCACGTTGGCCGGGTGACAAATTATCTGGTGGCGACTTCCTAGACGTTATCTCGGGCTAAAACAAGACACCGCCGATCCCGGGATACAGAGGCGAGGATGTTGTCGTAGATACATGTCTTCTATACCGGTCCCTCGTCAAATAGAGTGTAAAGGATGAATGAAAATCTCATTAGTCGACTAAATTTCGAATTTATACAAAAAATTTACAGCACGGTGGCGTTCCGAATGATCATGCTTTCGCTGTCGTATCAGGCTTTGACTCATGCGACATTTTGTTTGTTGCTTAGACTTCTATGTATGGATGAAAATGGAAGGGTAATAACTTGAGAAAATAAGTGAATTATTACCGTCGATTACTTAACTACGCCTCTATATAAACAGAATTAATTAGAATCGAATAAAAATCGATGTTATTTACTTATAACATGGATTCCTACGAACTTTAATAGCTTAGTGATAATATCTACCACCGTTCTTGATAACAAATTAGTGATAATATGTAAATCGAGGGGCAATCTCTTCAGTGTAAAACGCAACGATAAAGAGAACATGGAGTTTAAAAAGGGAAAAAAGCGGAATGTTAGGTTTTTTTTCGAGTACACCTGACAATCGTCATCGTGAATGAATTTCAATATATAATTTCCGTCGCCATTCGTTGCATTGCCATTTAGTTAAGGTCGATAGAGAAAGGATCAAGTACTTCGGTAACTTTGTCCTTTAGATTCTAGACAGAACGCATTTGTCATAATAGCGAAATATTTCGGCTTTTTTTCTTTCTTTTAGTCGATTCGAATGTAGTGTTAACGAGGAATCATCGCTGGAAAACGGCATCGATGAAAATGTCATAGAACCGTTTATCCCTGCGCGTGGCCGTTGAATTAACCGATACATGCCTTTGTAATTAACTCACGATCGATTGACCGATAGCGGTCTCATCGATGAGTGAGACCGTTTCACAATTCACATCGGCAAAAGGTTAAAACAACCCTCTATAATTACACGTTTTACAGGACTACGTTTTACCGTGACCAACGTAAGCAAAGCATGAGTTATTCCCATTAAATAAATTAATGCACCTTCCAGTGCCGTTACCGAGATGAAGATAACAGGCTAAGATAACTTGAGAAACACTTCGAAGATAGCCACAGCGTTCCTTCCTTCTATTTTTTTCTCTCGCTTCGAATGATTCCTTCTGACATTTGATACTACGATTGTGTACGATGATCCGTGAACCACATGTAACTTTCCAAGTAGACAAAGTATGTAAAGTAAGTAAAGTAAAGAATCTTTAAACGAGTGGGATTGATAAAAAATGAAAAATAAAATAGCGTACTAGCTAGCGGTCGTGATTAATAATTGAATTCGATCGCCAAAAGCGTCGAATATTTAATTTCTCTACACTCAGAGCACTCGAATTGCAAAATTGATACGGTGAAAGTTAGAAAGTAAGGAAATATGTAATTTTAGTTCTTTCACTGTTATAAAAATTATTAATGCATAAGTCTATGTATCTTTCGTTCAAATGTATCTTTCTTCGAGCTACGAAATTGTCTGGTCAGTTTCATCGACAGACTGCTTACCGTTACACGATTTTCTACCGCTTCATTCTCGAGATTACGATTTATAAGCGCGGAACAAATCCACGTCGACCTATTTGGTTCGCGTAGAAATTTATTACCCGCTTGACCCGGCCGATCGAGACGTCGTTGTGGATTGATTCTACTTGACAACTTGTTTGCACTCTCTTCCTCTTTCCCTCTCCTGTTGTGCCTTCTCTCTCTCTCTCTCTCTCTCTTTCTCTTTCTCTCTCATGTGTTTTCACATACACAAACGCTATACAAACGAATTACGCGTCAATCCAAATCAAATCTCAACCAGATAAATGGTATTGTATTATAACATACGTGGGTATTTTATGATACAATAAATTTCACCAGATTTCTACGGTAAGAATTGGTATTTGTAATAACATGGAAATTACGATACTGGAAAATATTTTTACTATCCCTAATTATGATATTTCAAACATTTAATAATATTTTGATGATGGCAAAGTTCTTGCTAAATATTTTCAATGTTTAGAAAAACTCTTGCCCTCAAAATTAAGGCGCTAAAACCAGTACTACGTACAATATACTATAAACCTATGTTTCACTCGAATCATCGAAAGCGGAACGGAACTTTTATACGTAAAACCTAAACGTTATACGAAAATAAAGGACGATAAAAAAGCGGCATACTTCGTTGTCATATTACAATATTTTTCAGCAACAATTTCGAAGATATCGATTTAAAACTAGCGTTCGTTTTAAACGGCTATAAACCATAGGTATACCTCATGATCGAGCAAAGTCAACGATGAAGAGTTTCAAGTTATAAGTTGACCATCGATTTGCCTTGTAATAACACAGCTTTGTCCGAACCCCGCGGCCTTATATTAAGCATTCCAGAGCAACGATGCAATAATGCGGGACTATCGGTGCATAGAAACGAAAACGGGACGAGGTACGGCGAATTTAAAATATTTCGCGGAGGATATTGCTCCGATATCATGGTTGTGCACCTATACAGATAGACTTGGACCGGGTATAAGGTAATTTCAGGAGAACCTACGGTTTCGGTATTCCTTATCGGCCACTCGTTAAACCCTCTTTGACCTTTTATGGGAATAGAACACTGTATTCTTAAGTGGATTATTGCGTTCCTTTCATCGACGGAACAACGTTAATTGGACAATATTTTGCGAAATAGAATAACTTATTTCTTTCGCTATTTCGAATATTATTTTTACTTTTTGTGATCTCAGAAAATGAACAAGGGGAACAGAAAATGACAATGAAAACGTAGGAAGCAGAAAACGATAATGAATAACAAGCATTAAATATGTACGATATGTATGATATAAATAATATGATATAAATAACACACCTGATGTATCTCAAAGTTGGCATTTATAAAACTAACATGTTTTTACTATATAAATAATATCGTGTACTTTATCGAACATTTAACCGACTATATCAGCAAGTTTAATCACTTGGTTTTCAGAAACATCTTTGCATTTACGTTCATCGTATCCTGAGAAACATCGTTAAACACGAGGCTAAGATTCACAGGCATCGATCTAAAATGCCACGTTTCAATTGCTTAGAATTTTAAAAAAACGATCAGAAATTTCTTAAACCTTACATGGTACAGCAGTCTCGATATCCTTCGATACGTTTTAATCGATGAACGTTCATTAGTACATCGACTTCATTTGCATCGTAAATTAAAATGTTGAACCACTTTCTCGTCCCAGTACATCGGTTAATTGGTTTCCAATCGTTGAAACGCATAATTCTCAGATGTAAACGTGGGTTGTTCGTTTGTTGTAGACATGAAACCATCGGACAGGAGTGAGAAGGCGATGCTAAGTGGGAACGCGCAGCCTTCGGACGTGTTCTGTTCGGTTCCAGGACGATTATCGTTACTAAGCAGCACCAGCAAGTACAAAGTTACGGTAGCCGAGGTACAAAGACGACTATCGCCACCGGAATGCTTAAACGCGAGCCTCCTCGGTGGAGTCTTACGGAGGTAAGATATTGCTTTGAAACTGTCACTGTCTGTACCAGCTCCTCGTTTGCATAATACAATTTTATAAGGAGATTAGCCCCGTCCGTAGTAAGACAGTGACGCGACGTTGTTACACGACGTGTCGTTACACTCTGAGCGACGAACCATCGTGAAAGCTCCAACTCTTTCACTGAAACATTCGATGCAACTTCGTTTTTTCACTTCGTTTTAAAGGCTATTTCAACATTATTTTAGTTCTGTAACGTACGATGTAGAAAATTTAATATGACAAGTTAAACTTTATATCGGTAGTATAATATTAATGCAGATAATTAAAAATTATAATCGAGTTGAATTTGTAACTATACGATATACTAAACTTGATCTCATCGCTACCTACGCGTGGTAATCGAAATCTAGAAATTGAATTATCTGGCGGCACACAAACTACCATTTCCTCTTGCTCAAATTAAGTAGTACGTGTTAAGTATTTTAACGGTATCGCTTGATGCTCACCGATACATTATCTAAAGAGAGACGCGTAGGAACGACGCGAAACACGAGACACCGTGTTGCTGTGAATAACATAAACACTTCCGGATATTTGTCGTTGGCGGTAGAAACATCCGAGAGGGTTATACCATCGTAAGGGAACAATAGCCTGGACCAGGGAATAGTCACGGAATAACCAGAGAATAGTCAAAGAATCGAGATACCGATACGTTTAACCGTTACGAGACTTCATCCAGTCAGTTAATTAATAAACGTGCGTTCGCTTCATTCGGCCACCTCTTACTCGAGCACGGACAGCCGGCTGATTTATGAGTTTCTCCCTTGGAAGCGGGAAGAGCCGTTCTTTATCTGATCCACCATTTTACTCGGCCAGAACATTATCCGTTGCGCAATGCTTTATCACCAAAGGCGTGGATAAATCACCGGTATCTACGGCCGGATGTATCTCACGCACGTGAAACGTATACATATAGTATATACGCAAACTCGTACGTGGATCAGTGTATGACGCACGCGGTGTGTTCGACTTTTTGCTCGAGGAATCGCCGATTACAAACGAAAGAGAGATCTGACTGATTGTGAGATTTAACTCGGAGCTACGTATAGCCAGCCGTAATAAATAGTAATAGAAAGTTGTTCGTCTTCGTCGCTCCTGATACGCGAGACTTTAACGGCAACGGAGGAAACAGTGATGCGAGTCAATGCTTCCACGTTCGCGGAAATACGAACATTTGATTGCCATGTTTAAATGGAGGGTAGTATGATTTAACGTGTCTGCGTCTGGATAATTTCTGTAGAACGTATCAAAGTTATTAGGGATTATAATTTTTATGGGATCAAAGTGAAGAATTAGTGCCAACTGTAATATTTTGTTATTATAAGCAAACAGAATTCTGGTCGTAGGGATTTAACATTGATGGTCGTTGCTATATCTATATAATCGTGAGTGATCGATCGGTGGATAAATAACGATCCACAACTCATGAAGGCGAAACATCGAATACCGTTACCGTGCTTTAACGTTAATAACAAAATTAATCACAAAGCGCTAAACAAGAATTTCAATCACTGGGCACAACCGTCACAAAACCATTACGAAACCTTAGACCCATGTTTGCCTTCTTTGAATTCATAAACCTTCTCCATACAAAACACTCGTGAATGCCTCGAATCATTCAGAAATCCATGCTTCTCTCGTCGCGGCTGTAACAAGCACCGATCAAACGAACAAAAACAGTTGTAACGTTCTCCACCCGCCTACGCGCGCGAACTCGTAGATGGCTAACTACCCATAAAACGTAGCCTACGGCCTCTCGCGGTTAGGATTATCCGCGGATCGAACCTCAGCAAATTCCACGAGAACGCGAGCTGGATAAGTGGGGGTGGAGGAAAAAAGGAGAACGCTGAATAAACTGCCAATAAAGCGGCCGATCTATCCCCGATGCAAATGAGACATTAATAATTGCATAGCTTCGAGTGTCAATTCCTGGTTGTACGAGCAGCCCTCGGGCTGGCAGCGTTACATTCGACGCACACCGCAGACCGCGACGATATAATTCATCCATTCGAATAGCGATCTGGCTGATAATTACACGCGCCGGGTTCTCTTGCCGCCATACATTTCTACCGTGCCCATCTGCCTTTCTTTTGTCTCTCGTGTCCTCCTCTCTCCACCTCACCAGTCCTCATAGCCAACTCCTGTTCCTCCGCGACGCGTTCCCTACCTTCACGATGGATTAAGGTTTACGATCGACACGGCGTTTACGCTACGAGTCCAAGAGAACGATCATGCGTTCGTTTCCGAGACGCAGCCGCTTTAAAACTGCCAGTTGCTCCGCCAAAATTATAATAGTAGCTCGTCCGATCGATCCCCTCGCGAGGATGACGTTTAAATATTTTATTAATCGCCAAAACGCGCGACGATTCTGAAATTCGCCTCTGCGGTGATGATTTTAAAGCAGAACTGAGAGAACAGGAGGTTGCTAGTTCGGGCAACTTATATATGATCAAGGATTTTGATACATGAGTACGGTACTTTTGTTGAATGCAAGGAATTGATCCTGATTTAACTATAGTAGAGTTTAGCGACGATGCATAAAGGTATAAGCTTCGTGTGAGCTGCTACATTAATTTAAATCAACACGCGTTCATTTTTGACGAAGTGGACTCCCGAGAAAAATAAAATATCCCGTAAAATTAAATGAATTGTAATTTTTCTTACTTTTTTAACCGTTATTAAATAAGATACGTGTTAATTATGTATCACATCCCCTTAGATATAAAGAAAGATAAACTCGTACGGGTCATAAGCTGTAAGCGCAATTGACATTTTAACAATTCTTTACGATGACGGAACGCCACTAACTTCTTTTCGCATTTAAATTACGAGTGATTATGTCTGAAAAGCTATTCAGATTCCACGGTGTATCGTATAATGATCGTGCAAATGTTTGTCGAAGTGGTGCAAAAAGTTTACGCACCTCGTAGCCGGGAAACGTAACTACACGCGCGTTTTTCACGCGGCAATCGTAAAAGTCCATTCGAACGTATGTTTTATTCATAATTTCACGTTTCATTTTCGTATCTGGCCGTTCCCACAATTGGTTAACGACTTTTCAAATTACTGTCGAGTACCAACCAATTTTGCATTGTAATTTTTGTGTTTTAACGCGAAACATCGTCGACAATAAGACATAGTTATCATTAGTTTCAGCAACCACGAAAGTCATCTGTAAAACTGTAAATACATACGCCTCTTAAGCAATATACAAATGGCACGAAGTTTTAAACTTTATGATCGGATAATCTTTACTTGCCAATTTTATTTTTCTTTCGATTACTAAAGATTTCTCTCATGGTGAACGTCTATGTTATTTGTAAAATTTAAGGAGATTTTAAAAACTTTATAATTATATAGCTAGCGCTGCTTAAAATTATCGTTCTTTTAACATTTCTTAAGCATTTTAAAACACAAGCATAAAAAGAAACGGCGATAGCTTCTTAATTCGAATAGGTAGTGTAAACGATAACAGTTACATTGAGAAATTATTTTTAAATGGTTATTTGATAGCACCATAAATTTTCCTACATTTTTCCTCCCCCTTGTTTATCTATTTCTTCTACTTTCTCCTCTTTCGAATTGCGTTGCATCTTTATGACCAAACGAAGTTTTACGATCGACAGTTATATTACATTTCAAAAGATCCACCAGATACGATTGTTTGTACTAGGAATGTCGGATAATTTAAGCATCGCCGATTATTTGAAAAAAGATTGATGTTCATTTGTCGGTCGTATTACAGATTGTTTTCTTCATCTATTATCTTTTATCGCTTCGTTCGAGCACTCGTAGTCACAAGATTTATTGCGATTTCGAAAAAACAGCACGGTTCAAATAGTCCAAATTAAATCATTTAAAAAACGCTTGAGAAATAAAAAATTGCTACGCTTAATTAGCATTAGTAACAGCTGCGAATAATTAAATAACATATTAACTGCTAACAATAAATAACATTAAACTCATACGATCTTATTCGCTAAAGAAAACATAAGATATCAAATTTCTGTAATTCAACCTGAAGTTCATAAAATCGTCGACTACGTTTGTACAACAACAAACTAGAGAGTTTTTGGTCCTAAAAATGTTGCCTTTCTCATCTTTCTGCTTCCTTGAGTTTTTCTCTCGCTTTTTGTTACTACTTTTATTAATATACTCGAAACACAAAAAGTAACAAATATTAGTGGAGAACACTTAAATGAAATTACATCAATTTTTTAAGAATGAGAAGATACATTTTATTTATAAAACCAAGGTTCTCCTATATCTGATAATTTTTATACTACTTTTTCACTCTATAATAAATTCGATCACGAAGGATTCATTGATTTATCAATAGCACTCGACAGTCGCAGAGTTTGACGATTAACGATGCCAGTAGTCGAGGACGTCTCGAGTAATCAGGGGTGTTGCCGGGTGTCCTAAAGTTCATATCGGGGGAGAATCGAGTAGGGAAGGGCGCGAAGAAGATCGTGGAAATCTCGGGGAAGCAGATCGCTGAAGAAGAGTGAGAATCGTTCTCGGGACAAGACTGTGTAATGAGTAGAGAATTGCTCTCGTCACGTACAAAGGAATCACTATATAATAAATATATGGGGATACTGTCATCACGCGTATTGCTCGAACATAGCGTGAAACACTCGCGGGCGAGTCGAATGGAAGGACGAGCGCACAAGTGGAAGGACATTGGGTTGCATAAAACGAAGTTTTCTTTGGATTACGGGGCAATGGCAAATGTCCTGACACCGATGATAATTACACAGTTTATGTCAGGATAATCGTGCGTTAATGCACATGCCGCGAGAAACGATATATTTTTATCAGCGAGTGTTAATTGCAACGAGAGAAGAACCGTGGCATTAACAGGATGCGTGCGTGCTTTTAACTGCTCACGGGGAAATACTTGAACCAACGATATCGCGTTAATGACTTATGACGTGTGACTCTTTGGTTAAATTCAATCTTCCGTTAATTCAGTGGATTTTTTTATGCAAAGTAGCTTTTATTTACGCAACAGTACAAAATTCTTCGAAGAGTTCGAATTTATACTGTATATTTGCATTCTTACGGAGATTCGTAGTTGTTTTATAATTTAAAAAAGATGCTTTCTATATTTTAAGTAAACATTAAATGAAAGTTACCAGTCACGTGATACTTCAACGCTACCTGTATATAAATCTATGAGAAAGAATATTATAAATTTCATCTATCAGAACCGAATACAAACACCAGCGATATAAAATAGAATACGTCACTTCTCGAAATCGAGAACAATAAACCAGAAAATAAAAATCTCGTATCGTCCTGTTGAAATTCAATCAAAGCTTTCAGTTCGACTGGTTCTACAATGAAACATCAAAAGATACAAAAAAAAAAGGAACGTTTGATCGTCCGTGGAGGCAGCACAACGCACAACAGGTTTATCGTGACCAGTAAAACGCTATCTGATCCCCGAAACTATAAACGTTCACAAATTACCTGAGGAATTTCTCTGGAACGAAGGTACACTTCTAAATCAAGTTTCGGTCGGTATATACGGCCGCATCGATGGGGGTTACAACGAGCATAAATTATAGATAAAAGATGATATCATTGTGTTTACACTGATGCTTCCAAGATCCTCCTAAGGAACTATCATCGAAACGTATATTATTATTTATATGTATTCGGACGAAGTGTACCTACAAATTAATGGAAAAGTAATGATTAGAAGCATTAGTTTCTGGACTTGCTATTGCGTCCTTGCTTGATAAATGAAGATCGCAGGAGAAAAATTTGATAACTACAATTTTGTTAGCAGACTATACATTTATAAACTAGAAATTAAATAATCCACAGATAAAGAGTTCTACAATTTCGTTAATCCGTATTAGTTTTTAAAAATCAATTTTATCTGGTTTATATTGTTCCATATTGCGTAAGTAAAATGATCATGATAGATAAAATCATTACAGACTCTTTCGTTCATTATTTAGCGATTAAATTACATCCTGTCAAGGACGAGTAAGTGTCCGGATATTTTTGAGCGATAGGATATTCCAGAGTGTAGATCCTTTCGGCAGATATATTTAAAAAAATTCGTAGCGGTAAAGTGTATTAATTGCCGAGTGAAGCGAAAGATTACCGGATGAACCGGCTACTCAAGCCGAACAAAGGTAGCCGATGTGTATAGGTACGTATTACCGTTATATTTCGGTCCACGAATGATGGATGAATAGGGTGTGTTAAGAAGTGCTATCGAATTCTTCAAGATATTCCGCGAAATATACACGAGAGCCTGTGAAAGGTTTTAGGCTGTTCTTTGAATAGAAGTGCTAGAATAAAAAAGTTTCGTCGTCGTTCTTTTCGGTATTTTTGACGTCCTTCCTTGTGAAATGTTTACTCTGTACCGTTTAAATATTTCTATTCGTAGATCGTTTTGCACATTTAAATAGAGCTGTAAGAAAAAAACGATGGAATTATGGTATGATCGTATGTTCGTGTGAGATAAAGTATGTAACAGATTTAGAATGAGAATTGAACGGCCTATGAGTCGTCTTCGTAACCTTAATTGAGTGCTAGAGCCATATATATTTAACCTTGAAATTATATTTTTCTCAAAATTTTTCAAAAACATTTTAACGTGTGATTAATTTTTTATCCAAGCAATTTGTAAGATAGTTGGAAGTTTTTGCAACACGTGAATGCGTATACTTTTGAAAGTAGTATCCTGCTCGGCAAGCGACTTACAAAGTTAAGTTACTCAATCGTCGATGGATGACACGCGTAGTTACGGATTATGCTAATTTTCTTGTTTCTCTATCTCTCTCCCTCCTTCTTCCTAGTTGCTTGTCGATTCCTTTTTTCTTCCGTCAAAGATCACGGCACAGATGATTAATGGGGCAATTCTATTTCGAAATTTCAGCGCTCTAAAGCAAGCCTTAGTTTAAAGCGTGTGTTACGAACACTTTACGGTACAAAGTTACATTTCGAAGAAACGATTGAATTAAAAAATAGGATTACATTTTACTGAATTTACACGAAAAAACGTACGAATGCAGTAAAATATTTGGATCGTGTAAACGATCAACTAAAGCCGAATAATTATTCCAAAAACATGCATTAGCAAGTTTCTTGCTTGTAAATTTATTTTCCTATGACATATCTTTTCATCTCGTGATCTAACATATATTGTGATGTGTAATAAATGCTACCTTTTGTGTTCAGAAAAAGAAAAAGAAATAAACAATTTCGTTTTTTACATTAAAGTGTTACATCGAATAATTACGATCATTAGAATATTTTATTCCAGATGTTATATGTTAATGTAATACTTAATGATTGTATTTTTTTGTTTATGTTTCGTAGAGCAAAGTCCAAAAACGGCGGACGTCTGCTTAGGGAAAAATTGGAAAAAATTGGGCTAAATTTGCCAGCAGGAAGAAGGAAGGCCGCCAATGTCACACTTTTAACATCCTTAGTGGAAGGTGAGTTGAAACATTGTACTTGTCTAACCATTACATAATAAGACTTACAGTTTAACTAAACAGAAGATATTTTTTAAACACGTTGTTGCTCGCGATAATTCAAATGAAAATTAGCGATTGAAAGAAAAATTAAATTCGTATAATTAAATGCATTTAAATTATTTTCCAATCGATGTACGACAAAGTTCTTACAATTTTTTAGGAATTCGATACGAGTTATTTATGCCAGAAGGTTAAGGATGCAGATGTATAAATCACACATTTAATTATTTTACACAGCATTTAATTATTTTAATGTATGCCTAACGATTAATGGATCAAAAGCAAGAAAATATTTACATTTACGTAAACGATATTATAATATTAATTCGCGATACATGTCGTTATGTTAATGTCAATATTACCTACGTATCATTAAATTGATTGGAAAATACTGTTGAACGAGAATTTATAGAAATAAAATTACGGGTATTAAATGAAAATTATCTATTGTGAAAACACATTTATTATAAGATCTGTTATACTAAATTTAAAATTAATTAACCATTCCTGTATTTTCCAATTAAGGCCTTTTTCCAAAAAACAATTTACAAATAAAAGAAGCTACCATTTCTAATTGCAATTATCATAGATTAGAAGCTACGATTCACCTTTATGATTTATACAGCTTCGGAATTATTCCGATAAAATTGTTCGCGTAAACTGAATGACGTTAAGTACTTTTTAATGGTAGTCAAAGCACGCTCTCGAACATCCAATACAAGATGAGTTAGTTAATCAGGATCATCCCTAGGGATGTCCACTGTTAACCACACTCTTAATAACACACTTTCGATTAACGAGGTTGTAGATACATATAAAAGTTGACCTATCCCGACGAAGCTCTAATGACGCGACTGGCGGATTGTTCGAGTGTTGGTGCCGACATTGATTATAATTTATGGTCAATGAGCGTCTATAAAACACCATCTTGACTTTTCTTTCCTCGACACTGACACATCGCGAAGAATGACCGAGGCATGTGCGTGTGTAATCAGCGTGTGTTTTAGCGGTCAGTTTGTCGAGATTCATGGAATATCGTCGACACGATGCTTGTCAACCTATAAAATATAATAATAATGATATCATCTAGCATTTATCTGAATGGAAAAAAGTTCAAGGAATTCAATTCGTCATTTGAATGGCAGTAATATGATAATTTGAGACTTAACCTTTTGGAAAAACTGTGCTTATAATAAGTAATGAAACATTTCTAATGAACGAACTACTTGAAAGTTATTCTACAATCTATAATGTAAATCACATTTCAGTAAATTTAATACTCAATTTTTTAGCAACAAATTATTCCCCGTGTTCTATAGAATTAGTGTTCATTATTTATATGTAAGCTAGTTAGTCCAAAAGTCGAATCAAATAGCTGTGTGCTCGAACAATAAACTTCTGCTTCTTTTTAACACGCTGTCGCGACGTAATTTTATTGTACAAGGCAAGAGAATAAGGGACGTAGCTTCTTAATAACGCATAAACCATAGAATCAATTCTATGAAGTTACTGGACCGTATTCCCGGGCTATCCCGTTCAGCGATCTAATTAACTGTCTAGCAACATACAGGTTTTCAAACTCGTTTTGTCGGACATTTAGAATCTTCATTTCTCGATGGCATTTCGAAGACGGAAGTTAATCTCGAAGATACTCTGTTGGAATAACCGCCGTGTGTTCTATACTTCAACTAGTATCTTTTCTTTCTTCCTTTCACTCTTCCTTTTTTCTTATCGTTTTTGCTTCTTCCTTTAATAGTCGCGTATAATATATGAAGAAGAATATAACGAATACGGATACTTGATCATATTCGCTATTATCGATGCTTATTTGAATAACTGGAATAAATATATGGGACACGCTATCGTTGAATAAAATCTAGTTATGTGTTGCACAACGCCTAACCGTGTAGATTTGTAACAGTAAGGAATACAGCACGTTAATTGGAATTCGCTATCGGCTTCTTTCACAGTCTATGAATCGTTCAAACAGAACGTTGGATGTATTCGTGTCCGTTTATCGACTTCGATATTTCGCACTGACTCTCTCTTTATGATATAACGTAGATTAAATTCGGATTTATCAATTTAAAGTAAGTTTAGGTTTGTTCGCGTTTGTTCAGATATATAAATCCGTGGAGAAACCTGTCCATAATTTTTCTGATTTATAAATATTGCTTTGTAGATTTATGAATATCATTGCAAATCATAGAGAAAAGAAAACTTTTAAGTACAATGGACATAACATATAACTATAAATCCATCAATCTGAAGTATATAATTTATGGTACAATTTTTAAACGCTTATAGTCAAAAGCCAAATTCGCTGAATGATATAATGTTTCGAAATATCCACGTGCGTCTAGCAGGTACATGGATGTGATAGCCGTGGAAGGAGCCGGTAGAGTGCAGCGAAAGTGTGGGAACCTCCTCTCGAATGGAGGACGTAAACGCACCAGGTGTATAGGTATACTTTGGTCGCATACGATTAACGTATACCTGTGCGTGATTCATGCGTAAATTTGTGCCGTAGAGTGACGCAATCTCGGTTATACATACGACGAAAGTTCGTTTCGCTGTCAGCTTCACCTGGCGCATCGCAACTTTTTCCGTGAAATTCTAATGCTTTTTTAAAAATTACATTTACTTTATCAAGATTGTATAAAGATAATGAAATATTTTTATTTTACTTTATTTAGAATAAAAATTATGATTTTTATTTATATTTTTATCACTGCCAATTGATTTAAAAAAGATATCGCTTTAGTTGAATGTTATTTAAGTTAGAAAATGACACGCCATATAAAAGAAATTTCGCTTATTTGCGTGTCAAATAAATAGAATACGCTATATGAACAGTTCGTTGCTTCTTATGTACCTATACATATTTTCCGCGTATCGATCGCAATCGAGAGTTTCGAAACAGCGCAACGCAGCGGCGAAACCGCAAGCATACTCGTAGCTACCTGCTGTTTGAAGGTACGCGGAAGAGAATCCCCCGAAATTCTTCACCGAGACACATTACAACAGCAGTATAATTTACGATCGTTATCAAAGATTGATCATACCGAGTAGACCTATGGATTTTACGAACGTCTGTGAGGTTGTACTATCGACACCTTTTACGGTTCTTTCACCTCATCTTTCTAAAGATTTAAAGCAAACTGTATTATAAGAAAAATATCGAAAATATTAATTAAAATATGTATCGACCGGACGTGGACTTGAAATGCAAGAAGTGAACGTATTAGCCACATCGTTTGAAATACATGTAGGTAGATGATAGATATTACATATACATACCTATGATAGAAATAACGTTAAAACAAGCAAACTGAACCAACTCGTTTCCTATCACCTAATAGTAATAACCTTCGTTCAAGAAACACTTTTAATTGACAACTGCACCAATTATCAAGTTAAACCCGTACCTATTTCCAATACAGTTCATCTTCATAAATATATTTGAATTGTAATACATACCAGGCGTTCAATTCGATTTTATAAAAATGGGATGAAAATTTCCTTAGGCAGATTACACACCAACTAGCGTTATTCGATTACTCTTCGCTAATTTACTACGGCGATTACCGAACTGGAAGCGAACAACGCGAACAACGAAACGGATAAGTCTTTTAATCGAATCTCGCAACCGCTTCGTAATGATCGCATCGATTTTTCGATCGAACATCGGGCGACAAGCACAGTAAAGTCATCAAGTAAAAAGGCTGATCGTTAATTCGCGAGTCACGTTGCTGATTCGTTCTCTCGTACTGCCACGTATATCAATCTGCAGCTCGCATCTGCAATCTTCGACCAATCTGTGGTCCTCATCTGCATTGCGCGGCCCGTTCGTCGCATTGAGTTGTCTCGCTGTACGTCTTTATCATAGATTATCGTTTCGATCGATTGCCTTCTTTCGAGGGATATTCGAGAGCCAATTTCTCGATCGATAAGATTGTTGAGGGTCTGTGCAGTGAGTTTTTCTAGCAATGGATATCATTTTCCTGAACCAGATAAGACGAGTATAGCTAATTTTTATTTTTGCACCATTAACACTATCTCTGTTGATCGAATATTCATCGCAAATGATGCTGACGATATGCTAAGAATTAGTCTTCCTAAATCTTGATTATACGCTTGCTGCAAAAAAAATTATGTATAGGATTTGTGTTATATAAAATTAATTAACAACAGCATATTATCTTTATCCTGTTATTCTAAGAAGGCACACTTTGTTTCAGTGTGATAATACACGCGATTCGTAACAACGATTGACGTAAAAAAAAAATGCTATCAACGAAAGGACAAGTCATAGAAAAGGTTTCCGTAAGAACTCTATTGCCGTGTTCCATAAAAAGAAACGATCTTAACGTCTCGCAACAAATATCTGCGCGAACTAAGCCCATGTGCACACGAGCATACGTAAAGCCGTGCATCTCTCGGCTATGAACGTGACAGAAATATCAATTCATTTAAAAGGAAATTAAAAAAGGTTATGAAACACGCAATGTGACGGGCTCATATGCAAATCACTGGCTGTGTAACTGAGTCTCGTGTACGGTACTAAAAGCTAGTTAAAACGACCTGTTGCATTTTGTACGTGCATCGTGCAGACACTTGCGCGACTTGCGTTCACGATTAGATTGTCGATAGTCGGTGATGGTGACACGCGTTTAATTCAGGCCTCGCTCAAGACCGATCCTCCCCAGTTTATACGCATCTACAATGTTGTAAACCAACTTTTACACGGTGACTATCGACAATGCAGGAATATTTCATAGCATTTATTAGCTATCCTCGCGGACATATAAATATTATCAAGGGAAACTGTGAAATACGCTCGTAGAAGCGCTAATACGAATAAGCTATTCGATGCATCGCCTATAGTACACGTTCGTTTGATAGGAAAAAGGCTGTAAATGATAGAGATGGAGTTCACGGGGAGAAATTCTTTGGACATTTTTGACTTTTTATACACATGATATATAGCGATTTAAAAAATTTTATTAAAATCATGATGTAATCATCGATGCTGGGATATGATATAATGAAAGGAGAACAGACCGATAAATGGATCGAATATGCTTGTAATGTTAGGTATATTGCCCGGAAAAGTAGAAGAAAGACTCTAGAACCGATCGTTTTAAAGATGACGAGCATGTTCACAATTCTAGATATGCTTCTTGAAAAGGTAGAAGAAAGTTTCTTTAAATCCTGCTACAATCGTTAGGCGTATAATTTTAAACATTATGTTTCATCGTGATTGAGATCATAAGATAAAATACATTATGAAGCATTATGTAAATTACTATCAGTTGTGAAACAGTTTTGTAATATTTTCGATTCGTTTGTTTCACGCAATTCGTGCTGTATCATTTCCAGCAGATATCGAAGTGGAAATAGTATATTGCAACATTCTTACAACTACGTTGTGTACAGTGTAACCACTGAACAATAATCGTATCTCGCGTATGCAGTTTATAGCTGCACCGTATAGGGAACTAGTCTTGCGTATATCGTATAAAATTGTTCCATTAAACCAACTCCATTTATTCTTAATTAAAAAGAGTAAAAAATATGGATTACTTTTGACCTCGAAACAATCGATAAAAATCAATTCCGGTACTCGACAGAGCTACAAATCAGTTCCAATACTGGCTTAAAAATCCGTTGCAGTGCCTCGACAGAACTAAAAATTGTCGCACTGGAAGGTTTCGTTCGAACGCAGTGAGAGGACGGTAGAAACGAGGATACACGAAGGTGCAATTATCAGGAGCGTTTTGCATATTTTTCACCCGCGTAAAAAGGAAGAAACGGTAGAACGAGTTTGCGAAATTGGATAATTCGTTAGCTGCAGGTGGCTCTCGAGCCTGTGTTCTCGATCGCGTAGTAGGCAAAATGCGGCAGGCCTGCGGGTGGTTTTCCTCGGTTGTCGATAATAGCGCCCAACGGGTCCGCTTCCATCTTTCACGAGACCCTGCTTGTAGGTACCTAATTACCTGCCATCATCGGAAGCAAGAGAGAAAGGGTGAGGGTCATAGTGAGACCGGAGAGTAAAAAAAAATATAGTGAGAGGGAAATAGCGAGAGTAAGAGAGAAATAGTGACGGATGAAGGGGATTGTTCTGAAAGGGGAGAAACGAACCACGTGCTTAAGAGAAAGTACGTGTGCCGTTTCATTATCGTAAATTAGTTTGTTCCTCCTGTACGGAACAATCCTGTATGTGGCACGCGCGAAATGGCTATGTTCAGTTTGTTTTAAACCGAGGAATCTCAGATTTCTACCGTTGGCTTTCTAAAACGTCTCTGTATTCCTCTTGACTTTTGGCTAAGATAATAGGAGAATTAGACTTATCGGCGATCGAGCAGAATATATCTCGCTTTGTACAGTGTAATTCTAGGAAAGATGAACCTGATATTTGAAGATGTCTCAATATACTGAATATAGTACTTGTCAATTTGTGTACTGCCATTATATTACTAGTACTATACTAGCTTATTTAGAACATGTAATTATCATGATACAGTATCAGGGATTATTTCATAACAATAGCAGCAAATATCTTCTCAAATTCAATATGAAGCTAGAAAGCAACGCGGATGCATTGCGTATTTGACAGATAATTAGAGAAATGTTTACTTGGTCCATGTTTACTTGGTCCATGTTTCCTGGCCATTTACTTTATTATATACCTATAGTGGCATTATTCGTGGAATCTAGAATGTTTGAAATAATTCGTAGAATCTAACACGCACTTAAAACAGACGTTAGAATTGGGTAGTAAATTAGTTTTAATGAACGCAATTTGTAGATTCCGATAAGGAAGATTTTATCTTTAGCCCGTTAAGTCGTAAATGAATCGCAAAAAATTCATATATATCCATATGATGGGTTGCGTAATCGAAATTCCCATAACGAGGCGTTTTATATCTTATATTCTTTTTTACAGGAGAAGCCATTCACCTTGCCAGAGACTTCGGCTATGTATGCGAAACCGAATTCCCTGCGAAACAAGTTGCCGAATACCTCAGTCGGCAGCATTGTGAACCACAAGATTCCTACAGGAGAAAAGAACTTCTTCATGCCACCAAGTAAGAATTTATCTCCACACGGCGTGCGAACAATGACGAGAGATATCGAGATAATCGAGATTGCTCGAAATTCATTTGATCGAAGAGAAGAATAAAATCTCATGCGTAAGGACGTTTAGATTCGTTTAAAATTTGAAATTTATTTTTTCAGACAAATCACCAAAGAGCTGATGGATCTTCTCAATCAAGACAGATCGCCACTTTGCAATACACGGCCGCAACATATCCTCGACCCAAGCATACAGAGACACCTAACACATTTCTCTCTCATATCACACGGATTCGGAAGTCCTGCAATTGTAGCCGCTCTTACGGCAATACAGGTACGTCTTGAAATATTTAAATTGTATAACTATCTTTTCGATATCTCTACGATTAACGATTTCGAGTATCAGTTCGTTCATTTAGATAATCGAAATTATCGATTACAGAAGTTCCTAAGCGAGTCCCTGAATCACCTTGAGAAGATGTACCCAGGCAACGGGAGCGGCGTGACAAGTAGTCAGCAATCGAACCTCGACACGAATAAGAGCAAGGACGGCACGTTGATGAACGACATGAAGAAGTGACGCCCAGAGGACCCGCCTACCTCGAATGTGGTCACTTCAATCAGGCACTCCTGGCCGTACAACTGAGTTTTCGCGAGTTTTGCTAATCGCGAACAGCTTCTGGTGGACCACTGAAACGACACGTATGTCCGCGCAGCCACGAGCTCCATTGTATAATGAAGAAAAAAAAAAGAAAGAAAAGAGAGAAAAATAAACATGAAGAGAAACGAAGAGAATGGACGAGAAAGGAGGCCTACTCGAAGAAATATTGGCGCGATACGTGCGGATATCCGTGTTCGCCGAGGTTGGCTGGTCGAAAGTGTACTAGATAAATGAATGACGAGACGTCACAAGAAATGTGCAATCGTGGACCTCAGACAGGGTTCATCGAAGATCTGGTCGAGTCGAAATGACCGGCAATGAGATATAAACAAGACACTATACTTCATTTATCCTCGGTTTAACGGAAAGAACACAGTCGGCGTACTTGTATATCGTTTCGAAGAAACATCAAGGATCTTTGATTCGCGGATCGATCCGCGATTACGTTCGTTACAACAAGGATCTGCTCGAGTAAAATATAGGAATTGTAATGAAATGTAATTACCGTTTATTCTTTCACTGCCTGCTCAGTCTTGAAACGCATCTGTGTCAAACGAGAAAGAACGTATCGATCGATTCGACGGGATCCGCGATCATCACGATATAGAGTCGAAACTTTTATTACGTCTTCCCCGTTTATTTTCATAGGTTCTCTCTCGTGTGCGATCGCACATCAAACGGTTCGAAGATATTTATACGCATTACGATTACTTGTGATAGCTTTAGTGATAGTTGAAACGTTTGTGCAATCGTTACGACTTATTCTCGCTCAGATCTTTACAAATTTCGCATTTTATCGATAGAATACAGTCTAATGGAATGATTAAAAGTTCCAAATAAAACAAAATATAATGTGAAATGTACAGATTCAGATGATGGCTAGAAATTCATTTTCAATTCCAGATAAAAAAATTTATTTAAAGAAAGCAAATCTATTTAAAAAAAAATACACAAAAATATATCCGGACTAATTGAATTTGGATGTCTACGCCTGCGTCCACTGTTACGACTCGATCGATACGACGAATCGATCGATAATCAAAAGCACACACAGAGGTACGACAAAAAAGAAAGAAGCGCAGTTCACAGCAAACTTTTATTTCTCTCCGTATAATTTTTGGGTCGACTATTTATATTGCTCAAGCATAACTATTCTTTGCTCATTACCGAGCGCCCGACATACGCGCAGTATCGATCATGACGCTGTTACGTAAGCATTAATATTGTCAGCGTAGTGATATATCGCTCTCTATACCGCGTACAACTTACAATTTTATGTCTGCAACTGTAAATCCACTTGCAAAAGTTTTATGGACCACCTTTATATCGACTGACTGAGTCTACCGCATAGACAACTCAACTTCATTTATATCTAAACATGCTATATGCAAAAGCATATTCATGGTCCTTACAAGTTTCCTTATAAACGTACATTCACCTTATGATTCGGGCGTCCTTTGTGGGATTTCTTATCGCTCAATTTCTTCGTTTATCGTAAAAGAAACCAATTTATCGTACAATTACTGTACTACATTCCAGAAATGTAGTACAAAAAATATATTTAACTCGGAAATTAAAATTATGGACTCAGCCACAAAATTTTTTGACGTTATCGTCTACTTTTCATCTCTTGTCCTGGTCCTCTCGTTAGAATCTCTACGACGATTTTCCACGAGAGTATGGAAACGCATGATCTGGATCATTTCATGCGAGACTAGACAAAGATGTTAAACGAGCGAATAAGGAAAAAGATGAAAATTCACGCGGTGAGAACATGCAACAGCCGTCTGAGGCTAAAAAAGTATTAATTTAAAGTCGTTATCTACTGCTTTAGTAACCGATCACGTTTTGTTTAAATCAAAATATGGACACGAAAATGGTTGAATCATCGTTCGCTGCAGTTGCGTATTTATCGCGGTAATCGCCGATTGTTATTCGCATACAAGACGATAACACTGTTTTCGAACGATTTCCTGGTAGTCAATTAGGGATTTATGATACGAGATAGTTTTCTATTGAACGCGTATTAAGAACTACTTTTATTCCATACTCGAATTTTTAATCGAGATCCATTCCAATTCATCCACGTAATAAAAGATTTTCTTCTTGAATAGCTAGTTGGAGGTATACCGTGCGAACTTCGCTCTCCAAGTATTTCTATTAATATTTCGATCAGCTATACATAATTTCACACGAAAACCCTTTTATGATCTCTTAACACGATGATCCCTATTTAACGTTGCAATTTTCGGACGATGTTTCGATGCTTCGTTATTGCGCTCGATCGATCCACTTCGCGTACTTGCTACGTAATAACACGTAACTTTCATAGATTTGTAGCATAAATCTCCATCAATCTCTGTAATTGATACGACGGATAGATCGAATAAACGAGTAACGTATATAACATATATACTTTCAAAAGAATCGTTAAACGACGTCGAACAATTTACATTCATTCGACGATTGGGATATACGTTTCAATCGGTTGTTTGTTTCTAACTTGTACGTATTTAGAAAAATTGATGCTGCGAAACCGAATTTAGCGATTTCCAGTAACGAGTGTATCAATCATCGGTAATTCGACTACGTATTTTGCTCCTTGTTACAACTGCTCTACGAATTTCGTTTAGGAAACACGGAACAAGGCTTGGGCGTGTGCGATCGTCGGTGCCGAAAAATTTAAGAAAAAGAAGAACAAAAAGTCTAAGGATCATTTCCGAGGATCATTTTCATCGTGCCAATGCGAAAGTTGCCATTTGAGATGTGCCAATTAACGATATCGAGTTTAGAAACGTAAGAACCAGCGACTAGAAGCGAGCAGCCGAAGATACCGAACGAATGCCGGAAGATCACCGTTTAAGTTTCTACGAAACGCATTTCGAACTCCCGTTTCGTAGAAGTTACAAATGAAAGGATCGTAGTAAAGGAACGATCTCGATTGTTGATATAATGATATCGAAAGTATTGGAAAAGTTTCGTGCGAGAAGGGAAAGAAATCGGGCAAGCAAACGCGGAGTAGAAGCACGAGAGATTGCGTTGAAGTACAATACCAGGTGAACCTGAGACATATCTAACTTTGTAATTAAATCTTAAGCGTATGTAAATGTAAGATTAAGAAACCTGATCAAATGTCTCGCGTTCCGGGATAATATGTACAGAGTATTTGAATCTTTCTTGTGATATAATCGTAATATTACTAAGACATAAACGGATAACGCAAAGCAAAAACGAAAGGCGAAAAAAAGAACACGTAAAATTACTATTATCATTCCATGTTTTTTCATAGAGGTGAAGTACTAGCGTGATCGTGGAGGGCATCAAATATCTCTCCGTTTTTTCGTTTACTGAAGAGACACAACCTTCGAAGTTTACTCAAAGTAACTCACGCTAATCCCGATTAATGTATCGGATTTTTATTGCGTCGACAAATTTTATGTCCAACGATATATGTAATTTTCTCCTCTTGCGATGTTGCGTGCGCTTCGATCGCAGTTTTCTTCAGTCAAAAATTGAGGAAGAAAGAAAAGAGGTAACGAAAAATAGGAAAAGAACTTTCCTCCAGCTTTAAGACCAACGCGGTGAGTTTAGTTAGATCATGAGAATGAAAGAAAAACAGATAAAAATCCTAGAACCCTTATTTTCATTCACGATTACTTAGGCGACTCGTTAGACTTAAGGTCCCGTAAATTAATACTTATTTATAATCCTTAGAACGGCCGTAAAAAGACGTTTTTCTACCAGAATTTCTGTGCCAACTGCAAAGAATGTTGTAGATCATTTCTGTTCCAAGTTGAAGCATCATTCTAATCTTGTAAGATACTCAGATATATCTTTATTAATTGAATTTCGTAGTATATTATATTCTGATATTGATTTTACAGTTCATTTTTGTATATTGGTGTGTGATAAATAAATAAGAATATTGTTTCTAAGCAACTTACACACTCATGTTCAGTATGATCCTATTCAATCGCTTTAAGTGGTTTTTAACGACTGAATACTTTGAGTTCAACATTCGTATTAATGAATTTTTAATTTTAAGGCAAATTTTATATAAATTATAAATTATAAAAATTATTTAAATAATGAAAGTTTAATGATCGTTGAATTCAAAGTATCGAATATGTACTTATGTAGCAAGAATGTAAAACATGAAAAGTGTTCAAAAGTTTTCGTTTTGTAGTAATTTATTTCAAAGAAATTTAACATTAACATAAAAATATAAAGTTATAAGTATACAATATGTTTTTATAGTAATCTTGAAATATGAATATCAATTTCATACATACGTACCTATTACTGTTGAAGAGATGGCGCACGTCAAACCGTGCGAGATAAATTGCGTTATTTTTACGTAGGCAATCGTCTTAATACTAGTTACAAAATAACACTTCATCTCAACTTAGTTTCTACACTTCTAAACCACTCTTAAATATTGATTAAAAACGTTTGCACAGAAGAAAGGACAAATACTTCAATTATTCAATACTTCAATTTATACGCACCGCGTTTACAGACGCCATTTTGGTAAGATACTGCAATAGCGCCACCTGCCGAAGAAGATTATAATTTCTGTCTGGCACGCGCATTATTTAAATATAAATTAAGAAAATAACAACACTTATTACTTTTACGACTCTTACAAAATAAAAATTAAATATTCATTGAATCTTTACACTCGATCTGTTTATTTTCGATTCAATCTTTTTATTTTAAGTATCGGATGCACATATCCACATAATATACATTTATACTAACTATAAAATCGTAAAGTTAGATTTATATTCCTAAAATATTATAGAAATAAATTTAACAATGTTTTACCTTATATTATACCTTTTACCTTAAAGCTTGACCGGTTTAAAAATGACTTATATTAAGTTAATTAAATATTACCGTATAGATTTTAAATCAGATGTGTAAAAGAACAAGAGATCACATTTATTGACACTAATTAGATCTAATCGAATTGGAAGATCTAATAAAGTTGCTACGAGTATTTCGCAAACTATTTTATATATCACTAATGATTTTTAATTCTACTTTCTAACAAACAACGACATCGCAAAAATACACCAAATAAATATATTTGTTTAAAATTTTGTCTACTGTGCTGAAAGGATTGATGTGGAATTTTAAAGATATTTAAAATACATATCTTAATTTTTACCATACCGGTCAGTGCTTAAGAGGGAAATATCATTATTTCTTCGATTGATGTAATCACAATGTTGTGCATGGTCTGTACACTCCATTGCCTGGAAGAAAGTCTTACTATCTCAGATTTTAGTATGAAATTAACAAAAGAAGCAAATCAAATTGAACATGCAGGCTAAAAAATAAATTGATGCCTTAACTATTAAGTTATAAAAAAAACTTCATTTATTTCTCACTAAATGTTAGTTTTATTTCCATCAATAAAGAATAAAAAATCGTCTAAGTATCTTGAGGTAACATTATGCAAGCAAATAAAATCAGCAGCTATATTGTATGTAAAAATAAAATTGGATTATACCTTTTACATTTTATAGGTACTTTTAAAACTAATTAGAATGTTATATTACAATAATAAAATTATACTCACGTGATTTCAAGGCACTTCAAAGTCCACTGAACAGAGAAATAGGATAGGATTAAAATATTTTAATCCATGAAAACGTGTTCCCGCGCAACCTTCCGTATTCTTCTATACACCTGAGAGGGATACATGAAAAGATATGTTAGAAGTAAATGTTTTAAGTACTTCATAACGAAACTTCAATCAGTTTAGACTAAAAATATGTATAACAATAGTATATAACAACAGTGACACTGCTATTTTGTATTTCTCATAAGTTTATTGCTAATAAAAGTTTAAATAATAGCAAGATAAATCCAGTTTAATACAAATTAAACACGTATTCGATTGGCATTTAGTGAATATAACAAATATTTTTTAATTTTTATTCTCGCTTATATTATCGTAATTGAAACATATGTACTTAAATATTTAAGGAAAATTAAATTAGATTTATTATATTCTTTTGACAAAATTTCTTAACATTAATTAACATTTCGTGGCTGATTTAAAGTAAACATATTAAATGAAAGTTACTAATATATTGATGAAGAGATTTTTTTATGGATCTTTGAAGATATTTAATATTATGGGTTAGATCTGAAAACATTTCGTTATTTTCGTCCAAGTTATAATACTATTGATTAATTAGGATTTTGATTTAAAGCTTCAAAATGTAGCTTATTATAATAGCGCTACATTTCTTATTTATTTCAGTTTAGGGGGATTATATATAGATATATGTATAGCAGAAATGATTAAATCCCGTTCAAAAACGGAAAAATGTTTATAAGTTACGCACAAGTTTTTTTATCTTTGTTTTTTTTGTGTCCTTATACTATATGATTACACAATTTTTTTCTTTCTATTCGTAATGTTGTGGCTACTGTATGTTTACAAGCTACACGATTTTTCACTTCGTATATTTGGAACGTGCTACTATACACGTATATTTTTGTTTAACATTTATTTATGTCATTTTAAGCTTCCAACACGTCATTTTAATTATTTTTTTTCTCGTAGATACTATACATATTAATATTAAATGAATTACTATATAATTACATAATTATATGTAACTTATGTAATATTAATTTATATACGGTTATCTGCCACTGAACATCATTTACAATATTGTACTTTGTTCTATTTTAGACATATTACTATTTATTATAACGCACACGACTGTCTGAGCTATGTACTTTTCAACATTTAAAAAGCATCATATATTAAAACCAAAGAATAGATCCTCTCTAAAAAATAAAAAGATTATGTATATATATGTGTATGTATGTGTTATATATATACAAACAATTATATATATATAATATAGTATATATATATTATTATTATATATATTATATATTATATAAACAATTTATATATATATGTATATATATATATATATAAATTAAGAACTAAAATCACTTATTTACATGTCATGAACTTCATTATACATTGTACCAATTAACAAAACAAAGAAAAAAAACTGCATATAAAATGAAATTATATAAAAAGATACGAAATTTGACATCTCGAAAAATGTGACATAGCTCCGACATTTTTCTTTCTTTTTTTTTTTTATCTGACAATTTTACGTGTCTCGTTCCACTGATCCTCTTGGTCCTCTAGCCTTCCACTCTGACGTGACATTTTTTTCAGGAGAGGAAAGGATTTGAAGGGAGGTATTTTTTCTCTCTTTCTCTATCTTTCAATGCTTTCATAGAAAACCAGACTGTCTAAGGGCTGAATATTATGTACGATTGTTCGCGATAAAAAACGCAATTGAAGGAAACAGTTTGATTACAGCTTTCATTGTATTACGAGTTTTAGTACTTATCCAGTAGCCATGAGAATTACATCTGAAA
This sequence comes from Bombus huntii, assembly GCF_024542735.1. Classification (NCBI taxonomy): domain Eukaryota; kingdom Metazoa; phylum Arthropoda; class Insecta; order Hymenoptera; family Apidae; genus Bombus; species Bombus huntii. The sequence goes on along the minus strand of NC_066245.1, from coordinate 16,063,472 downwards.
AGCATGTGAATGCTTTATTACACTACGACTGGAAAAAATTCTATTATATAGAAATAAAGAAAACAAGCAAATTATTCACGAACGTAAAAGTTTCTTTTATGCTAGATAAATTTTACTCCAAAGAAGGAGTATATGAAACATAGTGATCATAGACGAAAGTTTTGTTAATACCATTTAGTAGAAAATTTCCTTTGGCAAACTCTCGACAAATCGATAAGAAATGGCAGTTACGTTATATCCGTTTGGTTCTATCGTCGCAATACCATGAAATATTGTAATACCATCTGCATATCGTTTACCGTGTTAGTCTCTCAGAGTGCCTCCATTTTCTTTTAAGAACCATCTCGGTTACTAGGTTTTGGCATTGCCGGCATCGTAAGTTGCCGTGTGTTAGGAAGATTATACGTCAATGATTTAGGGCTATGAGAAACAATACAGCCAAAAAAGAAAGATCGTTGTTTCGCTTCAGAATCCAGGAATTGTTTGGACAAGATAAAATTAAGAAAATATTTGGATGATTCTTTAATGGATTTTTACTTGGAAGGTCGTGAATACGGGGCGTTGCGGTAGCGCGAGCTTGAGCCCGATGTCGTTGTCGTCTTGTACGATTTCCATGCGCGGCTCGATGATTCCTCTGCGAATTTCATGGAGTGATTTATTTGCATTATTTTTATTAAATAAGGGCACCACGACGATGTATATGTGTATATGATATTAATCGAATAATTTCCTAACTATATACTACACGAAGCGAGAGCATTATGTTATTTTAAATGTTTTAAAAAGAAAATAGCTGCGAATGAGCTGATGAATAATTCAGTTAACATCACACATTGTTATGTGAAGGCATCCCGTGTCTGTTGAGGGTATGCTCTAATATTTAGGATATTATAGGAAAATCTTTAAGTTCGATTTCGAAAAAATATAGTTCGATTTTAAATAGTGGATGGAAATTATTTTCACTTTATATTCGTTGAACTTTTTATTCGTGTATTATTTTTTGTGCGAGAAATATGGAATTTCTAGATTTTCGTATAAAACAACGAAACTTATTATTTTACTTAATTCTTATGGATTTTATCGTGAGTACGAAATTGTTATAATAAATCGTTCAAAAAATTACAAGAAACAATTATTAATGTTTTTTAAACTTTTGGCCGTATTTATATTTCCATTTAAAATTTGTATATTATCCATTTTTTATTTAGCTGAATTCAAAATATTTATTTTTATGACTGATAAATCAGGAAAAATTTGCCTACGTATAATTTATATATTAAAATGTTTTAATCCCATTGCTATTATGTTAATTTCCAACATATCACACATGCGTGTATGTTTATGATAATTTCTGTACAATTACGTGTTATATTTTTATGCTAGAAAAAAAGTAATAACAATGTAAAATGAGAAGCATGTTACCTGGATATTCTGATGTTTCGTAGTAGTTATGCGACGAGTGCGGGACAGCATCGTCTTCGTATTCATAGGTTGTGTACCTCGAGGAAGGATACATATCATCTCTAAATGATATATAAAAGTACAATACACATTAAGAACCTAAATCATTTCAACCTTGTTTGCATTTCACACATTTCAGAAAAAGATGTGGAACTTTAGAAGGATAATGAAAAAAAAAAGATTGAGACGAGAACAAATATTAGTTATCGTATTGTGGAAATGAGTAGAGCTTTAATGTGTGCAAAGAAACAAATATTATTTTTAAAAATCGTTGTACTATAAAACATTTGCAATATACTCTGAAAGAAAGCAGCGCTCTTGAAAATGCATTTTGGGTCATATCAGTAAGTAAATTTAACCGTCAAGAAATGACTGTACCAATGTACTACTTAAAAGATGGATTGGATGGCAACAAAACGTCTTTCGAACAGGGTAACCTACTTTTTCCCACAAAATACGTTTGTTGCGCAGTAGCAATAAGAAAAGGATGACTTGGATTCCATAATTGAGCACACGTGACTCAACCCCTTCCCGTGCCATATAGCTCGACGAAACTTGGGCCCAAGCGATAGGCGTCAAAGCGTGATAAACAAACCAGACTGATGCTCAAGAACAGTCACAATACAAGCCGAGATGCAAATACCTATGATATAGTCAGTTTTACGCGACACTGCTGTTGTGGAAGTAAACTCTAATCCTTCTTCCTTTTATAGATATTATAAATATATTATATTTTGTAATAGATGGCAGTTTCAAAATTATATTTCATGAATAAACGATACTTCAATAGAAATTCAAGAGTCTTCAAATGTGATTTTATCCTAAGCAATGTAATAATATTACAGCTAACAATAAATAGCATATTATAAACAAAAAATTCAATAATAAGAAATGTTCACCTTGAATCGATATTTTATAAGAAAATACTTACAACTCTAAAAAACCTCCATGGTATGATATTTTCTAAAACACTCTGACAGATGTAAAGCTATTTGTTCACGACCGTGGCTCGTGATATTCATGTTTGGCCCGATTATCTGTTCACGAGCCTAGCTCGTGATATTCATGTTTGGGCCAAAATCTGCATCACGAGTCAGACTCGTTAAAGCACGGGAAGGGGTTAATGTTGTGATAGGTTAGTCATAATGTGTAACAAAAACATCTGATTATGCAAGAACATTATAAATAACGAAATTGGAAATTATTATGGATTTTATCAAATGATACGATACAATGATATCTCGAGAACAAACAACCGCATACTAGTATAAAATAAAAGGTTCGTTGCTACGGCTTCATAATTGCGATATGACTGATTAGAAATATTACGCGTACGCCCGACTCTAGTAATTTTTTTATTTTAAATATTTAAATAAAATATTCAATTATTTTAATTATTTTGGTATTATACATATATACCTTTTATAAGTTGTTACGAAAAGCAGCATAACGTAACCATAATACTTGTTAATAAAACTTTATTATGTTATATTTAATGTTTGAAATATTTACCTCGTTTATTTATGTCAAGTGAGACATTAAGGGATAGGATTGATAATGTAAATGTATAACATGAAAAATAGTTATAACGGATAAGAACATTTTTGATGAATTAACTCTTTGCTAGAATTATACTTACCCTGATGTTGATGTATAATGTCGGTCTCCGTATCGGCTGCTACTGCCCGTTGATGTGTGATAATCGTAATCATGATGAGATCCGACACGATTACTTGGAGGTGGAGTAGCAGTCTCATAACTATATATTATATAATATTATGAATTTATAACAATATTCACCTAATTACGGTAATTAATTTAACTTAAAACTTACCCATAACTTTGATCCATTGCAACTCTTGCACGATCTAAGATAGAGAACACTTTACTTTTCGCTGAAACAGGACGTGAGATTGGTCCCCGGCTCGAAGGCGGTGGAAGTATCGCCGCTAAAATAGACGAAGCTCAAAAAACATATATTTTGAAATTAATTCGTTCACTCTAACATTGAAAGCAGAGTATATGTAGAACATAATTTTCTAACACGACATTACTAAAAGATTGGTGATTAGAAAATATCACTACCTCGCGAAGACCGTGGCATCGTTGGTCTTGTGGTTGGTCTTAATATTCCTCCAGCACCTGGTACTCCTCTGACAGAGGGCCTTCTATCATCACCACTTGTTGGATCATCTGTCATGCTCATTTCCATTTCGCGCATTTGCTCTTGGCGTATGTTGTCGTTGTTATCGGGAATAAGATATTTCCGAACTTCAGCCAACGCAAATGCAATACGAGCATAAGCCTCCGCCGGAGGTGCAAGTGCTGTTATTTCCACATGAAGGTCGTCCGAAAGGTGTGCGTATTTTGGATCCAAAGACATACGACATTCTTCCTCCTATATTAGAGTAAGTTGACGAAGAATTTTATAGAGGGATAATAACTTTATATTAATAATAACTTCAAGCAAAAATAAATATATATATAACCAAAAAACTAAATCAAATAAAAATTCAAAATTCAGCATTTTTAATACAAAATTACTTTTTGACGATCTTTCATAGATCCTCTTCCTAGTACGGCCATTTTACACATAGTTTCTTCTTGTAAACGTTTCATAGAATTACCTTTTGGTCCCAGTAATTTTCCCACAAAATTGAACTGTACATAATTTCAAGATATAATTTCATTCATATATTTATTTAAATTGGGGATACTTATAACAAAGTACGATTACTACCTTTGGATGTTCCCGAACCGGTACCAGTACTTTAACTGACACCCGAATTGGTTTTTCGCGATAAATATCCACATATTTAAGATCTCTAACTGGTTTTCCAATAGCTTGAGTTTTTTGAATTTCTATAGAACAAAGCAATTATTTTTTATTCTATGATAATAATAAATACAGATTTAAAAATAAATGATAGTAAAAACGTATTTTTTATTCTTTGTTACTGTAATCAGAAATTTATTGATATAAGCACATATACAGTTATTAATATTCATTAATCTGCATTACAAATTAGACTGAAAAATACTAAAAATTGTAATAAGTTATAAAATATATATCAATTTATTTATATATTCATAAATTATTAATACATTTTTCTTTAATAGATGTTTAAAGTTATATACTCATAATATACAGGTGTTAAAGAAATTAATCTGTATACTAAAACAATATAAAAATACGTAAATGGTTTATAACATAGGTTTACATACATATTAATATTGATTCTTTAAACTAAATACGTTTGTATTTCCTGAAATTTACTTATTACGGAAAAGTTTGATGTTTCCTTTTAATTATTGTTTATTGCATTAACAAATGTGATATAATTTGTGTACAGAATTAGTAGTATATTCGAAACAATGTTAGAAAAATTAAATAACAAAGTGCAAACTGTTTTTCGCTTACATGAGAATCTAACCTTAAATATTTTATCCAGTTTGACTTTGAAGTAACAAAACCGACAAATCGTGTACAAACAGTTATGCTAGTAAATTACAAAAATAAATATACAAACAGCAAAAAAACAAACACGGCCATTAAAAATAATAAAGACGATTTAAAAACAATGACTACTGATGATAGAGCAATATTCACATTCACCTTGATCAATTAATCTGGTTGCATTAGGCCATTTTTGCGAATCCAATTCAACTTTTTCTTGCAAAAGCTCCCGGACATATTCCCCGGCTTTGTCAACCTGATGTTCCTTTTCATCACGTTCCTTTTCCGACGATGTTCTTACCTTCGAATCGGCATTTTCTTCCCTTTGATACTTGTATTCACCATTACTCGGCCGCTCACTCATGATTACCACCGTTTTATTAGATATCTACTTCAGAAGATATTGAATGAGAAAACAATTTCGTTAATGAGATAATTAGACAAAGTACAGAAGACCATTCACATACAACGCGTCTTTAGACCAGAGTAGCAATGGCTGAACGCTGACTCTCCCACTTCCAGATAACCTTAAGGCGTATATTCATATATTCATCAATAATCAGTAAGTTTAATGAAAGAAGCGTATATTCTTACCCAAGATTCGATAATTTACATTATATTTACATTAAAAAATGTTGCCAGAAATTTTATAATTATATCATTTATTATGTAATCTATGGAGTAACTCAGTACATATATCTAGAAAAAGTTCATTAGGTTATTAATGACTGATTTTATTATAGAAAGCTTGTTAGCGAGCAAACAAGTATTTACCGACCCTTTATATATTAAATAAGGAAATAATGTTAATCAGATATTAATATATATATATACACATACTTGAGAGCAAATTACTAATTTGATATTTGTATTAGCTGCAGATGGCGAACATATCGAAAATATAACCTCGCAATATCTTAATTTATTGCATTTCGTTCGTTAATTATGTATAAAAGTTGTAAAGAGTAAGATAATTGTTTTCCAACATGAATCACATTATAATAGTACGAAGTTATAAGCCAGGCGATGAAATTAATTGTAAGGAGTTAGTGAAAGCGGGCGTAATGTCTTCTCTAAGTTCGACGTTTTTGGGAATTGTATTTAAAGAATTGACTTTTCAATTGATGATATTGTTTGCCGCTATAATGTTTATTTTTTTTGGATTGCCCTTGACAGTTTGCATTTTAGTTATTCCTCTCGTCATTTTTTTGGTATATGTTGGAACTTATATAGCTTTTACTGTGAAAACTATAGAAGTTAATGAAGAAGTTTCTAATATACCAAGGTAAAAACTTTTTATATGTATGTATTATTTAATGCTAATGTTAAGACGTTAATATCAAAACTATAGTCCTTTCCATAATTAAAATGTATTAATATAGTATTGTATGAAATTTTTGTTATGAAAACAAAGTATTTCAGATAAAATTAAATATTAACATAAAAACTTCTGCATTTATTATAACAGGATTTATATGTCTAATGCCTTTTCATGCTTTTGGGTTGCTGAAGCATTTGAACCTTACCTAATGACACATAATCCAAAGAATGTACATTATACCATAATGACAGAACAACAATTTCGACATTCAAACATTGACATTTCATCTCAGATTAAGAAGATTGTAGGAACTGTTGCTTTGTGTAAAAGCTATAGATTAGATAAAGGTGCATGGATCAAAAGGCTCTATGTACATGAGCGATATAGAAGAAAAGGAATAGCTTCGTGCCTTATAAATGTTGCTGTGCAGTTTGCTATTACTGAAGGATACAGTTGTGCTAATCTTGTTGCTTCAGAATATACGGATGGTGGGAGAGAGCTATCTCTTAAGAAAGGTTTTGAATTGCAACAAATGTACCACAAACCAATTTTGGGCTCACTTATAACTGTGTTAATGTATGAATTGACATATCAAATTAAACCTGGTGAAGCTGATTATATGCCTGTAGTTTACACTAGATCAATGCTTAATAAATAAACATTTAGAATTAGGTTTAGAAGAATTAAATCTAAAAAGAAAGAATTAGATCTGATATTTTTTTAAATACACAACCAGATTTTTATAAATATTTTAGTCTGAGACCATATCTTCCAAAACATATCTAAAGATTGCATTTATAGTTTAGTTTATTAAAATATTTGTGTTATATAAAGTTAAATATACTAAAAATATAGTTTTTGTAAAAAATTTATTATACAAATTTATTAGTATATTAGCATTTAACATATTATAGAAAACGATATTAACAGTATAATGATATTATGTGCAAAAAAATATATTTCTCTTATTTTTTCATATATTCCCAGTATGCTTCAAGTTCTTTGTTTTCCCAGTGTTTCTCTGTTATTTTACATAAATACCTAGAATGAAAAGAAGGATCATTTTATATTTCGTTATTATAAGAAGAAATCTCTAATTTCTGTTTTTGAATCTTTTTAATTTTGGACATAAGTATAATTGAATTATTTCATGTATTGTCAATTAACCATTGCCTTATTGTTATGAGTCCAAATGATTTATTAAGCGAGAACTCTTGTTTTAATAATTGACAACTTACCAAATTCATATCAACTTAAGTGTAATAGGTACTTATTTATCACAGAAATATAGTAGATAGAATGTAATCCCATGTCAGATCAGATACTTTAAAAATCTTTGAGAACGGGGACTATTGGCACATGGAACACAATGGATGATTTTTTAAATATGTGAGTTTATGGTTTATAAAAACATGATAATCCATATAAAAAAAATTGATTATTACTACCACAAAATAATTACTACAAGACGACTACTACAACACAAATATTTCTTCTAATTATTTTGTAAAATTAATTTAATTAAAATTTTTATATCCAAGATAAGAAACATGTAATTTTATAGAATACATTGCCCTATCCCTAGAATGAATCACTCATAAAACAGTATTAACTAATTTAATATGGCATACAAAATATAACTTTTTAAAATTTACTACTACATATATTACATGGCATAATTGTACATATAACTTTATATATATTATGTTTGTTTTCATAAGTTGGAGTGTGATAAAAGAATTCTTTTTTTTGCTAAAAACTTTTATATATGTTATTAGCAAAATTTTATAACGTGGTTTATTTGTTAAATTATGTAAGGAAATAAAATAATATATAATAAGAAAACGTTTTTCCACTGTACTGTTAGTAATTAAAAGCTAGCTATTTTAATATTATACTTACTTTTTCTGAATTTCTTGAAGCACATTTTTTTCCTTATCTGTAATTCCATTTTTAACAACATCAAGGTTTATCTGCAGTTCTTTTAAATTTTGCATTCCAACTAAATATGTAGCAATATCTTTGCATTGCATAGAATACCATAATGCTAACTTGGCTAATTCTATATCATGATCCTGCAAAGATAAGTTCTCATTATGTCATAAATAAAGTATTCTCAAATACAAATGTATATTACGTTAATGTTTCAAATTTATATACCTTACAATATGCAGCAGCATCTGCACATACTTCTTTCGTTTGTTCTGAACTGGGATGCCAAGTTGGTGCACCCTTATTAGTTAGAAGTCCCATACATGGTGCAGAAGCATTAATTATACCAATATTATGTGCCTAAAAAATTGGTACATTTGTTTAAACAAGTTTAACAAGTATTATTCTGAGAAATATGGATATTTAATTTACTGCGAAATTCTACCTTGAAAAATGGAATATATTCAGACAAAGTATTATCTATTAGCGTATGCCTTGAATAGCTCAGTACGCAAGAAATTTTAATATTACTTTTCTCAATACATTCCTTCAAAATAGATATCGGATATCCAGTGATACCAATGTGCTTTGCCTTGCCCTCCGCAACTTGTCTTGACAGTTCTGGTAAGGTTTGTGTAATTACTATGTCTAAACTTGGTGCGAATTCGATATCATGAACCTATAAGAAATACATGTTACTAATTGATAAATGAAACAAACCATAAAAAGTTGATGGTTCTTACTTGGATGACATCAACATAATCCAAACCCAAAAGTTGCAAGCTTTTAAGGAAACTACTTCTAGTTTTTTCTTTGGAAAAGTTGAACATATTTTCGTAATTTAATTCATATCGTCCAACTTTTGTCGCGATATAATATGCTTTACGTGGAATGCCTTTCAGTGCCTAGATACATTAAATAAGCATTAAACATTAAATAAATTAGAAAAAGATATATATTTAATATGTGTATTATAATATGCAAAAAAGAATACTTTTCCAATAGTAGTTTCGGAGCGACCTTGACCATACCATGGTGCGGTATCAATGTAATTGATCCCCTGTTTTATTCCTTGACGTATCGCTTCAATTGCTTGACCTTCATCATACGTACTGTCGCCGTATCAACATATGAAAGTATGAAATTATCGTAATATTAAATTTTAAAAATATTTATAAAAACATTTTTTTCATAATTTTTTTATAAATATTAAAGCTTATGTTATGTATGGAATAAAATTTTGAATAAAAATTAAGTACCAACCCATAATGACAACCAAGCGGTCCGCCACCAAATGATAATTTGCTGACCATCAATCCCGTTTTGCCGAAAGGTCTATATTCCATAGCCTTAACGGCTTCCAAATCATGAAAACCTTCGACGTATGTCGGTGGTAACATATTTCTAAATATTAGTAACGAAATTAATTAAATGTAGAAATGTTAATATATCTTTCTTAAATTTAATTGTGTACATCGTGGAAAGTATTTTAGTTAGGATATTTAAGAAAGGGAATGAAATATATTACGTTTTAAAGATGAAGTAATCAGTTAAATATTGGAATATAAATAGTATGAACATCATTATGTGATGTTAAACAAACAGAATAAAATAAAAGTAATAAGCGGGAATAGAGTTTTATATTGGAAACGAAACTTCTTGTGTTGCTGTATGACTACGTGTAACAGCAATAGTAATATAATACATACGCGCCGTATGCAGGGACATTATTACTTTTGCAATAAAACCACTTTATTATACATAAATTTTTTTATTTTTTTGTATAGGCTAAACTTTTTTCGTTATAAACTTCAAAAATTTTTCACATTTTTTTCGTATTTGATGTATATTATATATATGTATGTACGTCTGTGGTTGAAGTACAGTTTACGCTTTTACCATAAGATTCTATTGTATTTCAAGAATTGAGTTAGCGTTAGCCGTAATCATATTAAATCTCACGAATAATTTTTAAATACTAACGTGTAAGATGATTTATATTTAACACTTAAAGTACATCGCACGATTTTCATAGTAGAGCGTAAGGAGCACTTGAATAAACACATTATTCTTATGTCTATCAAATATAAGTATATTTCTTTTATATTTTTGGCGTTCAAGGACTAAGACACTTTGAATAGAGCGCGTACACTTTTCTCGAAGATAGAAGTGAGAAAGTGACATTTTCCACGATAACATTATCTTCGTTCGAACGTGTGATAAATAAACATACTTTCAAATAAACAATATTAACACGAATCGAATGTGCGTAACGAATCTCATGATGTAATAACTATATGTTATATATACACTTTGTTATGATTATGATTATATATAACGTATATGACTATGCTCTATTTATCTACTTATCTATTATATTTATACAGAAACAAATAAAATCTGTTTTCAAATTACGTGTGCAGAATTTTTATAAATCTCCCCTTTTCCAACGGTTCACAAACTTAGAAGTCAATGCTAAGACGATAAGAATAGGACTGGCTGTAAACATTCAGCTATGAGCATTAAGCGAATCCAGTAGTGCCATCTTCTTAAATTGAATGAATTCGAACATTATTTGTGCGATATTGATCCATTAGGCAGTACACACGAGGTACACGCCAGTTACAGATCAAATACGTATAAAATTTTGTAGGACGTCACGTTACCGATGTTCGGTACATGAAAATTGGCGCCAACTCCACGCTTCTGGTAGCGTTAAAAGCAATATGGCTGTCATGTCAAACTTTGAACGCGTGCATGTCGTGAAAACCCATTAATCACGTTTTTTAAGAAAAAATATCCTTCGTTGGTGTGAATTTTTGCACAAACAAGGTAAGATATACATTATATTTACTAATATACAATTCTTTTTTGAACGTACACTTACGCAAAGATAAGAGTAGTTTTTGAAACCTTACGTTATATCGTACAATGTTGGTACATACACATGTAAGCGTAATAGCTAAATAAAACATAGTCAAACGGATGAACTTATTACTTTAAAAGCCTGTGAATTGCGTCGGCAGGAGAAGTAACGAAGGGAATTCCAGGATTTTTATGCTACTACTAAATAATAAAATTAGTACGCTGTTAACAGTACGCCGTGCACCGGCGGTTAAAGCTAATTTAATGATTTTCGTTATTGGCTCGAGCATCGTAAAGCTATCCGAGCCCATCTGTTGCCCGCGTAGATTTTAATATCGCTCCACTCATTTGCACCGCCTGAATCGAACGCCCGGCTTGCTATTTCAACGTTTTCAATTCTCCAACGATTTGTTTATAACTCTTTCGCCAACGTCGAATGGCTATCATCAATTTATCGTATTCTATAGTTTTCGTCAATTTCTTCAATTTCCAAAGCTTTTAAATGGTGAACGTAGGGAAGATTATCAAAGGGCGTAAAGACCAATTTCATAATGATTGGCAACTAAGCAACGAGAACGTTACTTTCTCTAATGTTCTGCAAGGTTTAATTAATCTTCCGTAAGTGCTATTCGAATCACGATTTGAGTTTAAAGTTTTTAATATTACTCGTATAACAAAGATAAGCGGTATGTCTGTATCACTCCTATTTCATTTCTTGGTATACAGGATGTTCGGCTACTGTTTCAACATAATTTAAGGAGAAAATCAAGAATAAAAAATTGCGTTTTCGGCTTTGTTTTTCAGTTACTGTGAGTTAACTCATCCATTTGCAAAGATTTTTCTTCTTGTATTTTCTTGCATACATTTCACACAATTTAACGTACCGGTATCCCACAATCATTGGTCTATTTTGAAAATATTTTGCATGTCCGAAAATTCTGCAAATGTATACATTTTGGCTAACAAAAACTCGCGCAAATTTCATAGAGCAGTTTTCGATATGTTCTTATGGTTTTCCACGAGTAAGTAGGTTTAACGTTCAATTTATCATTTCTTTTGCAAAACGTCGCGCGGGGTTGCTTACGTCTCTAAATACCATAGTCTTCTCTACAACTTGTACGAAGTAAGCTGTTGCTCATGTGTCGTTCGGATGAGGATCGCTGTGCGCCACGCTACTTAGGCTGACCTTCCTTCGTTCGTATAAGGAGGTTTGCTCGCGTGCAGGCGATATTTTGGCCGATTTTTAATTGTCAATAACTAAAAAAAAAAAAAAAAAAAAAAAAAAACAAAGCCGAAAACGTAATGTTTTATTCTTGATTTTCATTTTATTTGGGCATCAAGAATTAGTCCTTAAATTATGTTGAAACAGTAGCCGAACACTTGTATAAAGGTAACACGAAGTAACAAGAAACCTTAGTTTTTCGAGCAACAATCCTCTCGTCCGTGAATATCGTCACTTTTTAATGTTGGCAAGATAGAAGGGATAGAAATCGCGTAGAGGGCGCATGGAATCGACAGTGTACGGAACGTGTTGAAATCAAAGGGTACAATTAAAGTCACCATTAAAGCGGCATCGTCAGGTGCGATCCTTTACGAACGACGCTCACGATACTTGTGACTGTGCTCCACTTTCAACGGTAACACTTTGCCGTGTTCGAGAGGAAGTTAGAGTTAGCACATCAAGTCACCGAGTTGTTCAATAATTCCGCTGGGTATTGCAAAGGAACAACGAGACGAGTACTGGCCTTTCGTCGTGTCGTTACTAGCTTTTCCTTTCGTCCTCTTGTTCTTCCCTCTGCCTTTTCCAATATCCTCCGCCTCTGAAGGGAAAAAGACTGAAGAAAAGAAAGGCAGAGAGAGAGAGAGAGAGAGAGAGAGAGAGAGAGGCAAGTGACAGTGGCTCGTTTATTAATAAACGAAAAAAGAAGAGGATAAAGGGGGAGTAGAGCGAGGAATGGGTATTAGAGGATGAGAGTGGCGGTTGAGTAGAGGCCAGGATGAAAAGGAACGAAGTGGTAGGGCGGCGCGTGACACGGGGTTTAAGGAAGCCGCCGAATATATACGCGCGCTGATCGTTCGCCAGCCGTTTTAACAATTCGCGACGCGTCCGCGTTAACAGCGTTACGACAACAAGCTCGAGTTGTAGAAACTTATAACGAGAAAATAATGAACCCGGTTCACCAAGTCTGCTTGGAATGCGAGCCCGGTGTATACCCAACCTCTCGCAAGTAGCTGTCCCGGCTCTCTCACTCGTTTCACCGTTTCTCGGTTTAACCACCTTTTCGATTTTCCACCGCTTTCCATGGCCCCTCTCTCCGTTCTGGTTCTATTCTAATTTTAGTTCTTCGTTCCCGTCGCACGATCCACCTCTGTCGTCGTTTTGTTCGTTTCATATTTTCATTTTACCATTCACCTTCACCTGTTCGTTTCGTTTTGCTTTCTCGCGTCGTCCTTCTTCTCTTCGTTTGGTTGTCCGATTCGTTCTTTCTTCTTCTTCGTTCCTTTGTCCTGTCTTACTTGGATTACTCCCTTCTTTCTTCATTCCCTTTCCACGTAAAGGAATATTTGAATGTTGAGGATTCCACGATGGAAGAAAGGGAGTCCATGAAAGGAAAACGGAACACAGTACGCGGCGAATCCGAGAGCGGCGCTTGTATTGAACGCAAGAGGACGAATCGAGCGTGGAATTTCTCGGTGGAATCTGCAGCCCTGAACGTAGCGAAGACAGAAAAGACTGATGTCCTGTATCCTGTCCTGGATCGCCTTTCCCGACCGATTGAAGAAGGACGACGGAGGAAAAAGGAGAAAAAAGGAGTAGAACGCCGTTGGTATCCGGAATGGATTACGGAATCGGATGGAATAGCGGACCGGAAAGTCCTCCTTGTCTATTCTAGCGCGACACCTCATCATTCCGCCACGTTCGCCGAGGTATCCTTCCGACGTACACCGTATTTCGATCTTTCCCCGAGGCGTGTACGGTGATTTAAGTCACTGTTTACGTTTTCGTGTCTTTCGCAGTCCTCCTTCCCGGCCAGGGATCGCATAGGAATTCGCATTCGCCTCCGATCTACTTCCTATACCTTCTATACGTAAATCCAACCTAGTATTAGATCAAACATTGTCATGTTATCGAAAATCGAACAGGAATGATCGAATTCCGTTGCGTCGTAAAAAATAATGTAATTCTGCTTGAGAGTTCTTCGATTCGGAAAGTTTACAGGCTTTTGCGTAATTTTTAAATTTCGCTATATTCGACGCATCAACGATAGAATTTGAGAAATGTAATAAAAATTCTTAAATATCAAGCACATTATACAAAAATAATAATCGAAATATCGATTCACCGTGACGACGTGTTTACATTAGGAAATTCTTGTATCTCTTAGGATAGATTACACGCGCCATGCATATTGTTAGACGGGACAACGAGGAAGTACGGTGTTAACTGAAACACGAAATCAGATGTGTTTCACGATATGCGCAAAAACGAAATGCTTGCCATTGAATTAGCATACTATCATTTAAACAGGCATTCCGGATGCGTCATCCGGTCGTCATTAGTAGCGCTCATTGAAGGTCCATTGAAAGCTGGATCCAGTCCTACAGACTAATTACAGTCCGGCGTATACGGTATCGGAAGCAGTCACGGATCTATAAAAGGGCTGCGGAACACGTACTACTTACCATCTCCCAGCACCTACGTATGCGTTTGGTATTGTGCACATTAATGAAACCGAACATTCTACTTTTACGACATTCTATGAGTTGATTCTCGTAATTTCAGCGACGCTACGTTCGTTACATTTCACTGTTATACGTTTCAACTAATTTTCATTCTTTAAGAAATAAAAGTTTTAAGAGCTGTATTTCATTCTACACGTTCGTCGACGATCTTGCCTTACAGAATATTTTGTAGTAATTTTTTAGACAACCTTAGCAAGTAATGGATTTTATTTATATATTAGCTTCGTAGAAAATAACAATTGGAAAGTTGGATGATAGGTATCCAAATATTATTTTTTATTCGATCTTTGATTAATTGCTATGGATACATTTTGATAAACAGGATTTGGTAATCCGAAGTAAAAGACAAGAGAAGGATAAATCATTAAAGCCAGGAAATAATGCCTGGGTGATGGACATTTATTGTTTTCATAAAACACGAAGAAACAAGGGTTTTTCAATGGAATTTTTGACACATCTACTTGCCGGACGAGAAGAGAAGGTGAAAGATAATGCCGCCCAAATCAATCATGGTAACATCGAGGTCGAGTGTTTTTATTCCATTACTTTGGGCAACGCCGTCTTCCTAACCACTTACTTAACCTGCATCCTCATCTCTTCTGTGTCGAGACTCGATGGCCTCGACAACTCAAATATTATCCGTCGTTCGATTCCTTCCTTGTCACGCGAAAACGGTAGTATCGTAGTACGTTATTTAAAAGGCAGATATAGCGTCTTAACTCTAATTCATCGTAACACAGATGCTCAAATAAGATTTTCACCGCACCACGTGATCCTTTTTCTCGTTTTTTTTTTTTCGTTTTGATCGAAAGATTCAACGATTAGTTTGATTCTCTGTTTATCGTTCCACAGAATCGATATCTCGGAGATAGAGAACGATGACAAATATCATTGAACCTTAATCGAGAATTTGTAAAGCGTCTGTAAGACACGACGAAGCTTTTGGTTCGGAAGCTATCTCGTTTATGCTTTAAACTGGATTTTTCATCATTTTCCGTAGTCATCTATAGCTTACGGCTGCGCCGAAGTTTTTGTATTATAAGTATTATCTCTTTATCTGGGGATAAGTAGTTTTTGCTTTTTCATAGAATATTTCCCGAAGATTCTTATGAACGCTAGATTATAAAAATTTCAGGCACATTATAAAAAATGGCACGCAAAACAGAGGATTAGGGAAAGGAAAAAGGATAAATAGTGCTTCCAAAGTACACGATTCAACGGAAAAGTGAAATTCGTTGGATTTAACCAGATGTAAAAAAATTAAAGAAGGTTTACGTCAGAAGTACTTCAAATCTGTGCGTCAGCTGTTTTAAGTCTTTAAAATATCACCGTGCTAGGGATTGATAAATGGAAAAGGGGAACGTAAGGGGAAGGGAGAAAGTGACAAGAGAAATACATCCGACAACGAAGAGAAATACGACCGATCCATTCGAAAAAACGCATTATGCTGGTCGGTCTCGTTATAGGGGTTGTAAATAAAAACTTCGCCGCTCGTATCTGCATTTCAACCACACCCTGGGCCATTTGCATCTCATTTCGAACGTTATATCTGTTTCATTAACGAAGTGGACAGTAGATTGCCATTCCATCGATTACACGCGTTACAGTTGCTTTTGTGCGTACTACGTATTAAAAATGGAGTTCATTTTAACAAACAGATATCCCTTATCGGATTATTAACAATTTTCATCTACCACGCTTTACGAAGCAGATGTAAGCTTTAATCAGAGATTTATTACACGAAATGAGAAATAATATTACAAACGTTCGTACATACAGAAGTATAGTTTTATCTATGAGGTTGTATTATTCGTTGTTTCGTTTGGAGTTGGAGAAAGCTTGATGTTTCTTCTTGCGATGGTTTCGTGAATAGAGAAAACGTGTATGCAACGTTAATTTACATATGTAACGGATCTGTCGGAATTTGCACACTTGCCAAAAACGGAGTGTTCTTCCAGAGATACAATATCCCTCTCAGCATTTTCATGCTTACGAGTCATGTCGGGATTAACGATTATGTGTCACATTGAAAAATATTTTATACAATCTACGTGTTTTCAACGATATCTGTTAATTTTTCATAATTTCATCTATACATATTTTTCAAATCGTATTTTATTCATCTACCATCGCTATGCACCACCGATCGTGACACTAGTACCAATCCATTTATCCCAATTATCGATTCTCACTTGCCAAATCAAAATGAAAACCCATAATCGATTATACTCACTTCAAGTTCGTATCAAGCATACAGGAAGTATCAACCACAAAATTATTCTCTTTTTCCTAGCTCACTGATCTTCGCACATATTGATCGCTTTTATCCGTTAACTATAATAAACTTGATCGGAAGAAGCGTGTCGATGGTCACAGGGGATGCTCTATCGTGGAAGAGGGTTCTCCGGTCATCTTGAGGAAGAGGTGCGGCGTGAAGTGGCACGATCAGACGCGAAGAGAACAGGGGAAGAGCGGCGTGAAGCAAACCGGCCAAAAACGGACAAGGAAGAAGAGTAGAGAAACCGTGAGGGCTCACCACGGCGGAGGGGTGCAGGTAGTTGCACGTGGAGGCGGAGCGACGCCGCGCGTCGTGTCTAGCTAGCGACGTTGAGCGTCCTGCCCCCAAAGTGTCGGGTGGGGAGCCGTGGTGAACGCAGTTCTCGACTGATCGCCGAGAAGGTGTAACGGTGTTGCTAGATGCGAGTGACGGCGAGGCGTACGAAAAGCCACGTGATCGACTCTTTCACCGGCTGAACGTGACAGCTGAACGCGGCGACAGCCTTCGCGATCATTCGTTCTACTTCTTCGTCGTCGACCTTCAACCACTTAAGGAGTGTCACTGCTCTATATTGCCGTAAATTCCTTGAGTCTCGTCGCGAAACAAAACCTAAACAGATCATGACAGCAAACGTAAAGCATGGTTGATCGTTGAGCCGGGTTTTATGCAAAAATTTATATATGATTTATTTTTTCGATCGAGCTCTTCCGTTATCTTTGCTCGTCGAATATGAGTGATGTTCCGGTTCGTGAGCAAAAGAAGTCGTATGTCGATCAAAGACGCGTTTAAATTGTTTATTTGGTCCGGAAAATCAGGATAGCTTTCGAGAGAGGGGGCGTGTTTAATTTGATCGTCGTTGAGGCACGCGGATTGAGACATGCCAGAGAAACGTAGTTAACCAGATACGTGATTCTTGTGTGATACAACGTGAACGGCGCGGCATCGTGCAGTGTTTAAGGGTGTTGAAGGTGCGTCCAATGACGGGATAAGAATGTCACCGGTGCTACAGCGGTAGAGGGTGTCACGGATCTGGGATTTTCGAGGCTGAGGAGCGCTTAGATAAGGTAAGTGCCAAGTTTTTTATCATAGTTGATTTTTATTCGGAACAAAAGGATGATCGCATTGATCGATCGGCTGTTTCGACGCTTTCGACATCCTTGAATGATGGAATATATAACAATAGGGACGTGAAGATTATGGATTAGATCGTGGAAAGTTTGAATAACGAACCATATCTATTAAATAGCAGTAGCCAGTCGGAGCAGATCTCAAGATTTTTATTTTTTTTTTTTGTTATAAAATATATTAGAAAATTAAGACTTCAAAGACTCGACAATTTCTTCGACTCGTTTGTCTGTGAATTTTTAACAAATTTAGAACCAATTAACAAAACGATAAAAATAATAATTAATATATTGCACATAAATCTATGAAGTACGCATAAATAAACCTCATTCGGTACATAGTTAAGAACGATATTTTCTCTTCATATCCCGATAATACACCGGTTAAATGTATAAAACCGCTTAAAGCAAGTTAAACGAAAGAAAAAAATAATGAGATTTTTACGGAATCATTTTCCACACGATTAACTTTCTACAATGGAGGAACTTTAATCGCGCAAAGTTTCCACGCTTCCTTCCGAATAGAATAATAGAACACATTCAAAACAGAAATGCGCGAAGATCGCTAACTTCGACTGTTTATTTTTCTTTCTTTCTTTTTCTTCGTTTCCTAGCCTCAGAAACGAAACGCTAGGTTAGTAGTCGATGGGCAATGGTGTAGCATCCCGTTTATTTCTGTCTCCTTTTTTTTATTTTCGTCTTTTTCTCTCTCCTCTCTCTTTCTATCTCTATATTTGCTTGTTCATGCTACTTGAACAAAAGTCACTGTCGCGGTCCATGGAAGTGGATGGATTACTCGGTGTTTCTGCATTGATTCTCCTTCTCCATAGCCTTAATTGAGGTTCTAAATCTGGACAAGCGCTTTTACACTTCCTTTTGTGACACTTTGTTGCCGCGTACCAACGAAACTGGTTTCTTCCCTCTGCACGAAATTACACCGTGTAATCTTTTCCTTTTATGGTTTTTACTGTGCACTAAAAGCTTTTTTGTTTTCTTCTTTTTAATTGCGTGCCCGTGCAGACATAGCTACAGCCCGTGTTGCTGTTTAAAGTTTCGCGGGTGCACGGGAAGCAAAGTGAGACGGAAAAACGTAGTTAAACGCAGTGTCTTGCCAGGTTGTAAATACGCATGTAACTGTCGTTTATTACTTCCAGTTAAATTATCGTTCCTCGTTATCAGCGACGGCACGCATTAAATTTAGAAGAGGTTTTTGCTTTATGAAACACCGTTTTATTAATTCTCTTTTTCATGTAACACGAAACATTGGATTCTATAAGTTTATATAAAAAATAATATTCCAATCATCTTGGAATTTTCTCCGTGGAACATCATAAAGCAATTGAATCCATCGAACGATATTGAATCCTTACACGCAAACCGTATCAGTTGCGGCACTTGTCGACGTATCGTGGGATATCGTTACAAAAATCGAAACTGACTGATATTGATACAATTTTACTGATACACGATCGTAAACTCTAATGGTTGAATCTATGTGCCGTAACATGTCTTCGCTATCGGTCCTTGTAACTTTCCTCGTTGTTTCTAAATTACGGGCAAAACGAGAACGGAGAAAGAGAAAGATCAGAACAATTCGAGTATTTTATAGAATGTCGATTAAGTAAGATTCGTAATTACTTATATCTATAGATATATCCATGAAAGAAATGTTGAGAAAGAAATATTTTTAGTAGATATTAAAATAGATATAGATATAGGACACTCGAGAGAATATTCATTACGTGATGTGAATAAAATATTGATAAAATTTACCTGACATCTGGAGAAGGATTCTGCAATATTCGGTACTCCGTAATTTCACAGAATACGTATTTATCACAAACAAAAACGAAAGAATTAATATAATATTTATTTCGTTGATGTTGATCATCGAAATCGTGCGATCGCAAATATCTAGCAAATTGCTAGAATCGCGTGCGATAAATTTATTTTTCACTTATGCGTCCAAGAAAATACATATGGGAAAGGTGAAAGAATAAAAGATTCAAAGTTCCATTTGTATGCGGATCACGTCTCAGTAGCACATAGTTTTCTGACCACGAAGGTTATGTAAATATCCAATACACCGTATTCAGAAGTTTCGCGCGTACAGGCTCGAGAAACTAACGCGAGGATCAGCGGGGAAACGCGGAGAGATACATTCCTGTATACCATAGAAATAGATGTAGTTTAACTGGGAATGGGTCAAAGAGGAGGTAGTGGAACAAGTAGAATGCGATTATTGGACAGGAAGAGGAAAAAATAGCTCAGACAAGGAGCCAACCAAGGCGAATCCTTTTAAACTACCATCCGCTTCACATTCCTGATTTCAGTTAAGGGTCTTGTCTATTTCCTTTTTCGGTTTCGAGAATCCGGCGTGCATTATACGATCGCGCGGCCGCCCCTGTAGAATGCAATGCATCACGGATAAGAGGGAAAAGGAAGGCGAAAGACGACGCCGCCCCTAGACTCTAGACTATCACTGACAGGCAAGTTTCGCTTCTTCTTGTCTCTTATTTGCTACTTTCCTCTCCATTAGAAGTGCGATCACTTTAATCACGCTTCTCGATTACCATTTGTCCGACGTTCTAGCCTGATTTGCGTGCACCGATAAACGTAGCTTTAACGAGCAACGAGTCGGAAGAAAGCGTAGGGCAGTCTGATTTGCTTTTCTATACACGGATCTAAACGTGATCTGCGAACATCTCTTTCATCCAAATTTCTTCCAGGCGATAGTTATGTGATACCTTTTTAAATACTCTAATCAATTGTTTCTTAGTTTAAATTCTGTTGAAATAATTGTATAGATTTTATATTGGTATGTTACATGGTTTGTGAAAATTTTAATGCGTCGTCAGGTAATTCTCTGTTGGTTTTATTTACTAAAATGTTAAACGTACAAGATAAAAAATATGCCACCATCCGCACGGTCTCCGTAAAAAATTTCGCTCAGTTTCGCAAGTCCTGCTGCGTTATCATCTGTGCAGCAACAAAGGGAAAGCTGTAGCTGATAGCAGACAACATCGCATTGGCCCATTGTTTTTAAAGAGTTTTACGTGCCATGCATCGGGTTTGAAAGGTATAAAATTGATTTATGCTCATTTCGCAGAGCACATTGTGTTTCTCTCTTTTATCAAACTGTGATATAGTAAATATGCGATACACGAGCTACAAAATTAAAACAAAAACATCGAGTATTCGTTAAGTCAAAACACAGATCCGAACAATATGTTTCATTATATACGTAAACCGTAGCTAAATTAAGTAACAAATTTCTGTCGAACAATTAATATCTTTTTGCTTTTCGAAAGACTGTCACTAATAAAGCATAAATAATGTATTCAGAAGTGTTTCAGCTCTTCTAAGTTGAGTTTAATGTTAATAACCCAACCCGGGCAGTCAAACGAGCCCCATGCGCGTCTCGATAGAACCCAGGACATTAATTTAACAGAGAGGTCATTAAGGTTGTGATGAATGAAACGCATGCACTCTCTCTTGTGAATTCCACGCGATTCTTACGCCGTCGATGGAAAGGCAAAAATATTTCACTGTCGCCTCGTTCAGTCCACTACTTTTTCGCTGCTATTTCCCGCGTCTTGCCACAGCTTTCAAAGTATAGAAACGCGCCGGAATTAAATTACCTTTGAAGGTCTGCGACTAACTTTCCTCCTTCGAGTTATCAATATCCTCGTGAATCTTTGACCCTGGCGCGATTCTCCGACCCAGAAAATTAATTTTCCAACGATCTGATCGCGATTTCGTTCACGCGCGCGATATTTGGCAACGTGCCTGCAATGTAATGCTCATTATCAATCGCATCGCCGCGATCTGCACCCTTTACGTTCCTCCATTCTCGCGTCGTTTTCCACCGTTTTGTGGTATGACGTAACAACCGTCGTGCGAAAGGAAGAACCACGAGCCTGAGAAAGAACGAGAGAAAAGGAAGGGGCTAGTCAAAGAGGAGAATCGTTTAGCACGCGATCTTCTCGTAATTCTGCACGCTAGTTCCGCGCCACGCTTTGTCTTCGTCTCCATCTGACGCGTTACACGTGTTACATTGTTTCCACTCTCCTTTTCGGCCGCTACCGTTATTATCATACCACGGCATAGCAACCTAATTGATCAGCCGATCGTTAGTTCACGACAATGAGGAAAAATTGTTGAATATTTCAACTAAATTCCAAAAATATTTCGAAACATTAGAGTAGGATAAATGTACGGAGTAATATTTCAGAATATCTCGCTGCTTTCTAAATCGTTGGCATATTTCTCGGGTATAATTAATTAAATATTCAAAGAAAAAACTTCTTTATTATTCTACTAGAGTTTCTTCTTCGTTTATTTTATCTCGTAAGGTAGTTGTCAATGAAATTTCGTGTAAAATTACTCCGATCAGACATCGGTTCGTTTCTTTCTCTGTAAGTTTCGCTTTTCCCTTTTAAGACCAATTCAAATTTTTCTCGAGGAATACAGCGTAATAAGCGCATTTAAGCGCGAGAACCAGGCAATTTCTTGCTGTTCCAAGAAATACCTCCAACGAGTGAGAAGCTTAAAAGCCGTGCCTTTCTTACAATGCAGATACTCGTTAAAAGAATTTTCAGACTTTAAAGCTGAAAACTTGGTAAAACGTAGAAGTCCATGATGGAGGTGAAAACAACGACAGATATCTCGGTGAGGCTGGATGTATCTCGAGATATAGCGGGTGTTTCGAGGAAACTAGAGCGAGAATGGTTTTTATTCAACGGTGATTTTATGATAAAATGCACGGATTATTCATGCAAAGTTCTCCGTTGCGCTTTGTTACGTAAATTAAAGTTATATCTGTGGCACGAAAGGAAAATCGAGTTATAGAGAGGAGTAGGAATATACCGGTTAAACAAAATAAATTTTCTTTCACTAGCTTCCGTACTACTCTCGTTTCGTATAAAAATCTTTGAAATTTAGTTTTAAAATTTCCCCCATCATATACATAGTTATTCCAGAAAATTTTGCAATGTCGAAATAACTCGTATGGAACGCGCAGTGCAAACTGCACAAGATTGTGAAGACTGATGATTTAGCGGACACTGAATTTTATTTTATTCCTCTCTATATTTGAAGTATCGATATTTCCTCGTTCATATAATAACAAAAATTAAAACGTATTTGGGAAGTCGTGAGTACGATTCTTTTGCAAATATCGCGTCTTGAAATAGCCGACGAATAACTAGATCCGACGAAACAAAGTACGAAATTGATCGTTATACTGTTTGTTAGGAAATCAACCGCGATATTTGCAAACTCAATTACACGGATGCTATTCTAACGGGACAATTTTGAACGCGATGTCACGCACAAATGTGTGAACAGATGCATATGCATGTTCCAGAATAGAATCCTTTCGTGTCGCCTTCCTCGTGTTTCGCTGACGGTCTATTTCCCGAATTGTTTAACAGTTCTGAAAACTGTTTGTACATAAGAAATTCGTAACAGAGGTATCGGGAACATTAGTGAATTTAATTGCGTTACAAAATTAATCTCCGAAATATAATTAGCCAATAATGCAATTTGAAACCAAACGCGAATAAATACCCGAAACAAACGCAAGCGGTATCGATTAAATTTATTACCTACGTGTGGATATATAGCTGTCCATCGCGATTGTTAATACTCGAGTTGCAGCTAATTAATACAATAAAATTCTTCTGTGATTTTTGTACATACATATATACACATAAAAGATATGCAATTAATAATTTATTCCTCTGAGTTTGCGCGTCACAAGCGGTTTAATATTTGAAAACAGTTTATATTATGTATACTGATATACATGTATACAGATTAACAGTTATTAAATATTCGCTTTGGCATTCTCATCGGGTTTTGAAAACGATTCTATTCAAAAATTAATAAAGCTAGAAAGTAAAAACAAATTTAGGTATGTTTATAATTACGATAAATATTTTTCCACATAAAAAATCTTTCTATGTACACAATCCTTTAAATTTGGAATTAAGAAATCAACTTGATTACGCGTCTCAAAAATTGTCAAATTTAGAAAAACAGGTAGGAATATAAATGACGGGATACATTCCTCCAACACGAGGAGAAAGTGTTTCCCCTCGTAACATCCCTAGGTCCTAGATTGAGTAGGAGCGTTTTCCCCTAGTTGAGTAGGATCAAAATTCAGTAGCGTTATTCGCCTACGAATTTCTGCCCGACTTCGTACTCGTCATGGAAATTGTATATCTATGTTAAAGATCACAGCCGACTAGCATCGAGGAAAAACTGTGCTGAAACTTTTCAGAGCGCCCAACGCGTTTTCTGCATCCAAATTCATAATTCTGTCAAAGGGATCAGAGAAAAAGTGCATACAACTTCTGTTTTTGGAAACTGATCTTCCAGAGAATTGGACCTTCCATCAAACTTCAATGTCCGGTTCATAGATGCAATAACGTAGATTGTCTCGTCAAATAAATTTGTCATGGTTAAACTGCACTGACTTGCAACTTCTGTTAAATCTGTGTATATTTCACCAACGTGTTGAAAAAATATCTATAAACGCACTTTGATGCTTTTTTGTATAGTTGAAAGATATACGTCTCAAGACGAGGTATACGGGGATCAGACAAAGCGCATTTTTTCTATTTTAGAACTAGATTTAAGAATGAAGGGGGACAATGCAGCTCCGTATTGACAAATACGTAGCAAGAATTTCTGACAGTCAATTATAAAATAGGCAACATTTGTACACGGTTACTCGTATTCGGATCGTAAGAGGATTTCATTGCAGAAAGTTGCGTATTCAAGGGCTGCCGAGCGTTTACCGTGCGGAAAATTTCACGAATCGAAATAGAACAGCCCCGAGTACGAGAGAAAAAGTTAGATGTCCGATATTTCTGGCCGCATTAATTTTGATCGCCGAAGTGTTCGCTACAACCTATCGCGCCATTAGCACGGTTTCCTTTCTATCTATAGAAAGTTTCGTCTCTTAACGCGAGCAATGGGATAAGTCTAATTAGAAGTGCCACGAAAGTTTTCACAGAAAATTCACGAGAACGAAGAAGGGACGATAGGATGATAAGGGGATGAGTGGAAGACTAGAAGGTGCTCGGTTGGGAAGGAACGAAACGCGAAGCAATTATTGTTCTTCCGGCCGCGAATTTAATTGAACCGAGGTGTATGAACTCGGCAACAAGAGCCGTATCTGTCTCGAATACTTCCATCGTCGGATTTCTTAATTTTAACGGAGAGTGTATACGCATCCTTTTCCATTTTCACTTGATCCACCACTTACCGTGAAAATTTTTGATCCGAGGTCCAAGTCTGGTCGGTTATCGAGCCGAAACCGCGCTGTGTTTTCACGATGTTACGCTTTCTGAAAGTTTCATTATTAAGACGTTGTTTCAGCATATCTGAAATAGTTGGATGTATCGCGCAGGTTATCAAAACATAGAAGTTTGAGCAGCCTCCTTTCTAGAATAATGACTTTTCGCGGAGAAACTTTTCAGCTCACCGTGTTTGCGTTATATCTATTTATTCAATTATACCAGAGGCAGAGTTATCCTTTCGCTTATTTTCCTTCGCCATTTGGGTTACATAACGGCCGCGCTCCCGACATTTCTCCTACAGAAGTATCAACTTATATCGGTATCTAATCGAATTTCGATGTTGCGCACCAAATATAGGACTAGGGTCGGGCTTACTTAACTCCTCGGCGAACCAAGGCCGACCATGATCACACGCTACTAAGCGTCCATTGTATGCTAAGAGGCACCATAAGCAATGCTCGTAAACCGTCCACAATGAGCATACAAAGAGTGTCTATAACAGGTCGTCATAAAATTCCCTGTGTGTTAAGGGTGACTATCCTCCACGAAATTTCTGCCGCGCATCAACGACGAGAATGAAGACCAGTTGTAAATTCTAATATACATCGCTCAGAAAATATCGCGAGATATTATAAATAACAGTTTTACAATAACGTGAATTTAAATCTCTGTGTGTAGCGAGATTACTGTGGAAGATTAGATAATTTTATAGCATGCTCAACGGGACTTATCAGATCGTTCTATACGTAATACAATTTTTACGAGAGTAGAGTTTATCCTGCTAAAACTGTCGCATTATTTATAAAATGATTTAATGCATTCAGAAAGAAGAAAACGAAAGAAAAGAATGTCTTTCCTTTTGAAATATTTAGAATTTTCAAGTATTAACATATCGATGACATTTGGGAGACTGAAGGAATATTTCGTGATCCTTTGAGAATGGAAATTTCCATCTAAATTGTTTGAAATATAGGAGGAAGTATCTTATAAAAAGCTTATTGATATTCCCGTCAATGATATACCGTGTCATATTATGTACACGCGTGCGCGAGTCATTCATCAGGGCTCGTGATAAATGGGTACTTAATCTACCGTGATAAACGGCGACAAAAAAAATTGGATGCGTTCGATCGCATATCGGAATTTAAACTACGCAGTATGGCTCATTTAAATTTACGATGAGACAAATTTTCTTCTTTGTCAGTAATGGCGGCCATGTAACCTCTCCTCCATGGAAAATCGATACACCCGGTGTATCGTAGTGTTTTGAAAGTTGAACGTTAAAAGCGGGGATTAATTTTCAATTTGAAAAAAAGGACGCGTCTCGGTCAAAATGGTGATCAATCATCAGTGACAACGTGTCCTATCGGATTCTTTCAAATTTTCATTCCACGGCGTGTCCGTTACAGGATAACGCATCGCTGGTGAAACTATCCGGAACCTCTATCAACGGATTAAAACACGATCTTTTTTAATAAAATTCAAAAGATAGATATCTACAATGGTATCGTGAAAGTCCATTTTATGTAATTTGCAAACGCAGAAAAATGTTCCAACGCATCTGTTTCATTGCACGTAATCCACCGGTGACCTATATTAATTATCAGAAATAAAATTATTGTGTCATAAAGAAACATTATACCATCTCTGAAAACATAGAGAAGTTAAATTGTATATATCGTAAAAGAAGAAAACATTTTTACGACTCAAGTTTATTCCTGAGCACAAAGATACTCGCAGATTTCTTAAATCATAATTTGTCTATAACATCGTGAAAGTAAAATAACAATGATAATCGATTCAGAGAACTCACCCCAAGCGATCAAATTCAGTTTGCAAAGAGGAAGGACACGTGGATCTCACCACCGAGAGTGAACGAGAAAGAAGACGAGGCTGGAGCCGGAAGTATGATATAAAGGGGTCGCACGCGTTAATGTATATTTATGTATTAAACAGACATTATTTATACGTCCGATGAATATGCATTGTTTGGTGGCAGTAGCGATGTGTCGAGTGCAGACCCGTCGCTATCACTGCCTCATCAATCACACACAGTTCTGGTGGTAGCCCGCCCCTGCGTTCTGCGAGCCGTGCTACAAAGCTCGGTGCTGCCGTGGGCACGGTCTCGTTCCTCTCTCAGAATGGTAAACGTCACTCCTCTCATGGTAGCCATGTGCGACCATTCGACACCAATTCGCGCTAATTTACGTAATTTTTTCCCCTCTATGTGACATCTCGTTATATGGTCGAGCGACGAGCCTCGCTTTGGTCACCCCGTTCTATGTTCGATCTGCAAATTCGGATGGGTTGTCGATTTACAGAAAGAGGCGGCTTGCGCGTTACACACGTATGAACACACATATGCACGGTCGCATAAATTCATCTATGCGAATGCGTGACTCGTCGATATAGTATCGAGATATGATAGCAAGAGAGATAGAGATAGAGAGATAGATAGATAGACAGATAGATAGATAGATAGATAGATAGATAGATAGATAGATAGATAGATAGAGAGAGAGATAAAGAGGGAGGAATCAAACCACCGTGAAGTTTCGCCAAATGGTCATCCGTGGCCACCGTGGCGACGATATTCAGAACGTTAATCGGACGAATCAATCGGATCTCGTCGGCCACAAAACTGATCCGCGGACATTCGAGGACTGCACGCGCGGAATGTGTGCTGCAGTTACGCTGAAATTTTTCAGCCGTGGAATGGACGTTTGATATGTTGTTTTGCCCATGGATTTTGGTCAGGGAATTGCGCTTCGGCGACGAGCATTGCCGTCCCTTCCCTCCGGCTCTTCCTCTCTCTTCGCCCCCTCTCCCAGCCAGAGGACGCGCATGGTATATCCTGTTAAATATGGATCGTCGTATAATTGTCGCTGCTATTAGCCGCGACCAGATGCATCGGTCGTGTGTTGGAATTGCTGCGCAGATAGATTAACAAGAGTTCGCGGGCGATGGCGAAGTTGAACGGTACGGCGCACCGGTAGCGTTCAATTTTCGGATTCGTATGTGCTAGGATCGAAAAATTTCCGTTTTTAATCGTTTTCGCTTAAAGTGTTTAGGAATTTGATGTAACCTTTTATACTGAAACTAGATTTCATGATATCTTTGTTGTATTCAACGGCACGAGAAAACGTATAAGAAAGGAAGTAAATATCAATCGAAATTTAATTATCACGAACCTTTACAGTAGACTCTGTTCGGATAAGCAGAAGTTTATAACATGCATTTCTGTTTTCGCTGTATAAATATCGTGCCGTTGTTACGGCGAAATATTGCCGGGTTCTTGAAATAGCCTTAAGACTTGTCACCTTTGCTGGAATTTTTACGCTTTCGGAGACTGCGACAGCTCTTTGCAAAGATCTCTGTAGTTCACTAATTAACTTGTCATTCTACAAATTTGTACCTATTTTAATCGTATTGATAAACTCGCGAAATCAACGTTTAAATTCTTCAATGTCTTAGTAGATACGAAATATTTGAATTATTCAAATTGTACAATAAAATTGTATTTGTCAGCTTATACGTTATATAGACAGGTTTTAAAGATAAATATATCGTTTTAATTATTATAGAAATCAAAATGGTTACCGAGCAATTACACATAAAACTCTATCACTGTATATATTTAGTTTGGACCTACTTCCTCGTGACATCTTTGTTGTCTTCAAGTTTCGTGAAGTTTTCATACCATTCATCGAGACGAGTTTACTCAGGACGCCATAAGGTGCATTTTATTGCCCAGCTTCAATCTTACTCGCCTTGTTGCAACGCCAATTCAAACGGAGTATCACTTAATTGTAAAGTAACATTTCAAACGGTAGTGTTCCTCCGTGTCAGGAATTATACACTATGTCGCGTATGAGTGGAAAATTGTGTATGTATACATATAATAAGATTTGCATACTTTGACGCTTTTCAGAAAACGTTGTTCTCTCGGTTCTTCCTTGTGTGAACGTACGATTTGCAATATTTAATTATAACGCGATAAACTTATGCGAATGTACTTTTAACACGAAATGTATATTTAACATTCATTCGTCATAATCGTTTCGTGATGTACATAATTTTTTCGAATACTTCAACTGTATTTCCAAAAAGCAGGAATCGATGGTTTCGTTCATTTTCGGTAATTTTCTATTTTCTGATTTTAACAGAGATATTTCCTATCATCTGGACCAATTAACCAGTTAACTGTTGTGACCTCTTTGAAAACTTTGAAAAATGTGTATCTAGAATGTATCGTCAAAAGTAAGCGACTATGAGTATACTCGTCAAACACATAGTATGCGTGGCTGTTATAATATAGAATTAAGTTGTAATGAAATACCTGTTTTATTTTTTAATTTTATTACTAACAGAGTTCGTCATATCATAAAATATAGCTATTTCTTTATGACGAGTATAGTCGTCGAAACAGCTAACTGGTTAAATATATTCTAATATATTCTAGCCTGTAGCGTAGCTTATGGTGCATTATTTGATCCAATAAATCAATTACGAACGATAAAGTTCGGTTTCTAGTTGCACGTATCGGTAACGATCATCGGGTGTCCTTCTTCGTTTACACCTCTCGCGCTCGTGCAACAGAATAAATCATTCGTATAATTGAATATGCATTCAAAAGACTACTATCGTTACTATCGTTACGCTTTACTATCGTAGTAAAGCTTTTTTTTGCTTTTTTTTTTTTTTTGTTTGTGTACCTTCGATTACGCGTCAAACAGTGACGAGTGACATAAATCAATACCATACTACATTAATAGGAATGAACAGTACCGAAGAAGTTACATTTATCGAAGATTTCAACAAACCAATTGGATTAGATCTCGGAATTGAATCAAATGTTCGTCGTGACCGTAACTATCTAGCGGTCGATATTAAATATAAGGGAAGACCGGTAAATTAGCCCGCATATTTCTAGAAAAATTCACGTGGTTGCGGCAAACTTGGATCGCCGTTTGAAAATTCACAGAGGCGTGCGCTTGAATTTTATTTGGTTTATTGTTTTTCGATACGATTCGCCTTGCTGTATGTGCCGGTAATTTTACGCACTGTTTCGCGCAGATTCGAAATTGAGGCATATATAATTCGAGCTGGAAAGAACGAAGAAAGGAATGAAAGAGAGAAGGATAGAGGAAACGGAGCTTCCCCGTTGACGGTACGCGCGTACATATAGTAAAAGGAACTCTCAATTTTCGCGCACTCGTTCTCCCCCGCCAAATTAGATTCGCTCGTACGACTTTTATCGTCCGTTCTACTAGTAACCATCGCCTAATACTCCTCTTGTAGTTCACACTCGAACGGTACGCTCGGAAACGACGAACCATTTTCTCCTTCACCGTAATAATAGTCTGAATTCCTTCGGAATCTCTTCCTAAATTTCTGTAGAATTTTCTTCCAATGAAAATTTGATGCTTACACGGCCGGTCCCAAGGTGTCCTTAAATCTTGTTGCGTCATCGACTGTGCTGTCCTACATATTTCCGTGTAATACTCTAACGCTCGCGATCTCCAGTTTGGTCGAGTTATGGAAATAACGTTACTTCGATAATTGGAAGGATGGGGAATAGCGAGGGACTGATAATACAATTTTAATGGTCGGTGAGACTACGCAGGGATCATTAACGGCGAGATTTTTATTTTATGATAAAAGCGTCTCTTGGGCGAATCTGTCGAAAAGCAGTTCGATTCGATGAAAAAATACCGAATAAAATAGCGAGCAAGAATGAGAGAAAAAAGAGAGCACGATGCTATAATATGGCAAATTGTAAAATTGCTTGGTATACAGATACCGTTACAGAAATGTGTCCAATGAATAAACGAAATTTCACCAGTTGGTTACCTTGTGGCCCGTTTGCCAAACGAACTTTCAGGATCGTCCGCTACCAATCACTCACTGTCCGCTACAACTCAACCAGCCGCATCGCGTATTTCTATCAGTTATCTACAATTGATTCGATACCTCTTTGCCATTCGTTTCCGATGTATCAGTCATTCGTTTGTTTTACGTAGGTGTCTTTGATAGTAGTTATTTACGTTTCTTCAGTCGTTAGATTGCGTTTCAAGCGATTTCTCGTTTTCTTCCTTTTTAAACGTTTCTCTGATATAGTAACAAGAATAAGATTCACGATGTATTATATATTCAATTATTTAGGAGAAATTTTCCTTTCTTCAAGAATTCATTAATAGGAATAGGACGCAAATGTGTAATTTTTCTATTCTTATATTATTATTATCGCATAATTTATTACTTTTTTGAACATTCGATGCGCTCGTTATAAATGATACCAGAGTACTTATTCAATAGGAATAACCGGGTTTCGTTATAAAGAGAGATAAAATATTAGATGGGCGCAAAAATGCAGTTTGACGAAACGAAATAATATTTCATTTATAATATCCCGAATATATTCGATGGTATGGAGATCAATGCGGTCTGTGTATTGTAGCGAGTGAGTATCGAGCGAAATTGAATCTCTGATATTTACACTGAAATCGATTTTCAAGGAGCTTTAAAAAATGAGAGAGAATCCATTTCGTTGGAACGCTTAATAACGTACGTCACCATGAAATGTCACAATATAGGCAGCCGTAATGAATGGACAAGAGTTTCATTCGAGCCGTTGCTGTTCTCTCTGTACAGCGGACAGCGAACGAAGAGTGGATCGGTCGGCACTCATCATTCACTGTCTGCTACGAGTCAAGCATACCGCATATCAGTTCTCGAATACCTTTCGGTCTTCCCTTGGACGTTGCTACAAATCTACCCTCGCGCCACGCACTTTGCCATATAAAGCGATTCAATTTCAATTTGTATGCTCGGACGTTTTTGACTTGCCGCTAAAACAAGCTCGATTCTTGCCCATTTTTCTTTCAACCGTGTTTCCTTTTTCGAAAACCTGATCGATCAGGATTGCACCATATCTGTCACAGAGTTGAAACCATACTTTTTTCCAGTCGGTGTATTTTGGAACGTAGCGAAAATAGTTCGAATGATTGATTCTCTGATATCGATATTTGATATAGGGATTTCATATTTTTATCAAAATCAAATGATAAAAAGAATTGATGAAAATAGTCAGGAGAGTTAGCAGCTATATGAAATTAATTTATCGTTATTGCGTTATGTCGAGATATACATTTCAGTAGTATAAGATAGACTAATGTCAGACACGATCGACAAGGTAACTGTATCATTTTAGTAACCTAGCAATGGTTCTGTCGCTTAATTGCTACGGGAAGTAGTTAACAATTAGGATCATGCCCGTTCCTAAAACACGAACGTGTTCCAGAAACAATTGGCTCGAGGGTACAAGGTATCAAAATTAGTAGCATACGCACGAGCGAAGATGAAAGCAGAAAAGGGAACGTCGGACGAGTTACCGGATCCACCATCCTTATCGAAACCATGATCAAGATGAACGGTCAGCATTTGCCCGTGTCAACATAAAACGAACTGGTCGGTGGAACAGTTTCGGTTACCAGTGCCTTCGGTTACCTTCAACTTCCTCGTCAGTGGCCTCTCTCGGACCCAACATGGTCGGGAGAGAGAGAGAGAGAGAGAGAGAGAGAGAGAGAGGGAGAGAGAGAGAAAGAGAGAGAGTCGAATCGTAGAGAAAGTACTCGAGGATACGTTCTCTAGTTTCTCCCAGATCTGGTTATTGCCGAACTCTACCAGGGTGAACTCTGGTAGCAGTCGAATAAGTAGGAAGGGCAACGGGTCGAGTAGCCCGTATTTCCGATTCGAAATGGAAAAATCAGGATGCATCGTGACGTTGAAGCACGCCGCGCCAACCTTTTTTTGAATTCTGCGATGACAGAAACGAGAGTGCTCAATTATTCCAGGCCGGGTCACTCGAACACACCCGAAGTATAAAGATTAAACGCACAGTAACAACATGGGTACGGAGTCCAGTAACATCCAGGATCAGGTTGGCATTTATTGTTCGAGACAACAATGGAGCTATGCAGATGCCCTGCCGCTCGTAAAGCCTTGCGTTCAAACCATGCCTCAAATCTACCGAAGTGTTCGAATTTTTTTCCTTTCACGCTCGTCATGCCATACGTCCTACTCTTCTATCCCCTTTATTGGCAGTTCGGATTGTTTGCGTTGTGCATCGCCTCGCTTGTAACTTTCATGAATTTCGCTCGTGAAACCGGAAGGACAGTTTCTGAAACAGTACGGGGGATCGATATAGGATTCTGTATCTCTTTAGAGTTCTTTCCAATGAAATTTCCTCTGTTTTTCATACCTTTAACGTTGGGAATCGGTGGTGCGGGTCCTTTGTTCCTGTTAGAAGGTGGAAAGTAGAAAAATACAGAGATTCATCGTTATAGTCTGGTGACTTGCAACAACTTGACGGGTTCGTGTCCACGTTAAAAGAATAGAGCAAAGAATTGATCGATTATTTCTCGCGCTGGTAATTTCTTTGGTATTCGGAAAAACACTTATCTCGCGCTTTCCACGTCAATGATTGCCATTAGGAGGAGACGGTTTTCTGTTAGCTTCCTTACTTCCATGAGCTTCTTCAGATCTGCTAATAGCACCATAAGAATATTGATAAGATATTTTATCTAGAATAGTTTAGAACAAGTTGGAGCATTTTATAACAAAAGGATATTGTCATCCTTTACTGATTTATCATTGCGCGTTAATCGTTACGTAGCAGTATTTCCTATCGTGATAAATTTTTCATTATGAAGTTACTATCGAGATTATTGTAACGATCTTTGAATATAGATATTTATCAATATACATGTTTCTGATTTATATGGACGTATATACCGTTGTATGTTTTATCAGAGAGTTTACGGAATCCTCTTTATTTGTCCAGGATCAAGGGATAACTACCTCATTCTTGGCAAGTCGACGCGTTACCTTATGAAATTTTCATGTTTCGTGCGACCTTCGTCGACAACGGATCTACACGTTTCGGTTATGCATTTTCATCGGATTCGTAAGGCAAATGTTTATACGGGAATCGTAGGAATGTGTTTAATCATCACTATTTAGGAAATGTAAATATTTGAGATGAACCGAAAAATTAAATTGCTGTGAATACCCATGTGTAAATGTAAAATACAATGCGTAGAATTCTTTACGTGCCGCTCTTTGAAACGGAATTAAAGCTATCTTTGGATCGTATATTACTGGCTACTACGTGCATAATTTTAAATAACATCATTTTTTTTCTGTAAACATTTAGTTGCAAAATTGCTATTACTGGTACGATAATCTGTTCTTTTGAATTTAATTTAGAGACCGACGAGGTATGAGTTTGTAGAAACAATTGTATGCGATTCTTTCTTCGTTCGAGAATAGAATACGGATATATAAGTCGTACTCCGGCTTATATAAGATTAGAAGTAAACTTATATAGCGCTCTAGACTCTGTAAGTAACGTAAGCGTCGCGTGGTTAGATAGATACGTAATATTCAATGGAAATAGAAAGCAAGTAATGCAAAGGTGCTCGACCAATATATACAATAGAACTTTGGTGTGCTTTTATTTATCTGTAGAGTAAAATAATTAATAAAATATCACGTATAAATAAAATATTTGTCGGAGATGTAGGGATAACGGGCCTTTCGTTTGGAATTTTGGGAATATAGCTGTTCATTATAGTATTATAACAGTGGGCTTGGGGTCAAGGTAACACAAGTGGTCACCGAACGTAGCCACGGTCACGGGATGAACGTTTTACTTAACAGTAGAAGTACCAATATTGAGGGACACACGCTGTAGTAACAAACAAGCCGCGGGGTAGGAGCAATGACGGCTCTACGCGAGTCTGCCTAGTAACGGCGCCTGGAATTTTGTTGATAACCTCGATCAATACGCAATTGACAAGTGTGATCGTGTCAGTCTTTTATTCTTACGATCATCTTGGAGAGTTTACACACAGCGTCAGTCTGTCAGTCTGAAAGATACCGTACGACACAGCTAACGTCACTTTGAGTTTCAAAACATCCAATTGTACAAAGAGTTATCCCGTTGACCGTGGATTCGTTTGAACCAAAGAACATTGTCTTTACTTTAAGAGTATCTAATAATCACGTTTAATTGTTAAACCCTGTTTAAATAACACTTGTACATATCACTGTAAATATAAACCTCTTTGAACAACTACAATGGCTAGTCCTAACGAAGAAACCCAACGCGCCCCTAAAACCAACGCCAACCCGACAAATCCGACATATTTTTAAACATTATCAGAAATAAAGACACATTATCTCAGTGTTAAGTCTACTCAAACTATTTTCGTTTTTCTCTATAGTATTTCTTAATATCGAACGAATTATCATCCAAATTTCACACAAGAAAATAGAGAAACTGTTTCTGCATAGACCAAACCATTCCCGATGTTCCACTGGATACACCACGATTTCATTTTCATGAATCATCCGTTAGAGATAGAGCTAGGGGCTTAATCAACCTTAATTTTCACGGTGGAAACATAGCGAAGATTGGTGTCCCGTGGTAAAGCTCGGATACGAGACCTTCGAACTACTTTCCGTCGGGAGCTCACCTTGAACAAGCACGTAGCAACGGATAGCGACTGGCTGGAACGATGGAAAGATTTGATATATCGGCAGAATTCCGTATACCGTTCCAGGGAAAATCAAAACGGCGCGACAAATCCCCCAGCAAAGCAAAAGAAAGAGGATATTCCATGCCATAAACCTAACACTTCATTTTTCCTCGTTCTCCTTCACCACTTTACGTCCTTTAAATCCTTCGCCTTCTATTCCTTGTCTCCTTTTGCTCGACAACACGGTTTCTCTCTCTGTGTTTCTGCTTTCCAAACGTCTTCTCTGCTTTCCCAGTTCGGCCCTCCATGCGACTCCGTATTACTCGAGCTATGTAAATGAATTTCGTTTAATTATCTGGGAGGGTGGCGTGAGAAAGGGTAAGAAACGAGGGATGAGGTTCCCCCAGGGCCGGTAGAGACGAGGGAAGGGAGCGCGACATCGCTTCCGTTACAGTTAAAGACTCCCCTGAATTCGCTCATGACTTTTCCAGCTTTACAATTTCTCCAGCCTTGTCCTCCTTTTGCTTATTCAACCCGTTTCATCCTACGTTGTTTCCTCTGTCCTTCATACCTGGATACGAATACATACGTGTACTATGTTTCGTTGGACGATCGTAAACGTTTAACTTCTAATCGTCGAACAACGATTTCTAAATGATTCAACGTTGATTCATTTACGCTTACGTTCCTCGATGCGACGAAGAGGAAGGGAACCGAGGCAAATCCAGCGTGCTGACTTCACCTTCAATTACTGTCAATTACTGATGTCGTGTAATCTGCCAGGAAATTTTCCCGTTTATTATTGCGTCATTCAGCCAGAATCGCGAGCTAAATTCGCGCGGCGAAAATACCGGAAAATTTGTTTCAATTAGAGTTTTGACATCTCCTGTTACAATTTCATTTTCTGAAGCATTGGCCGTTAGGCATTAGGTGCATTGGATAGAAATAAAATGTTGTTTGCTTGTCACAGCTGACACTGGGTTTAATTAACGTTAATCGTTTAATTTTAATCCGTTGAAATTAAGTTTAACGAATGGATATTCTTTGAAGACATATCGCGTGTCTATGAAGCTTGTTATTTCTTACACGATATTTATAGGATATTTCGTTGTAACATTGGTGTTTTAGAATTTCTTATCAGTGACACGAGTAAGGAATTACAATTGTTTTAGACGGTAGTATAGATTCTACATTGAACACTGTCGATATTACGAATGATTGTGATTGATTCGTATCATGACAAATTCTACTAGATTCAACGCGGCTCGATCTCATTACGGTTGAAAAATTCCTAAAGTTTTAATATCTTTAAATGGGATAAGAGAGAGAGAAAGAGATGGCGCGCGCAAGAGAGAGAGAGAGAGAGAGAGAGAAGAGAACCATTGGAGTATTGTGGAAATCGAACAACCTTCAATTTATTGACACGGAATAAGAAGGTTCGCCGGGTGGAAGTTAGTTTAGAACTATGTGGATATTAAATCTCGACCGGCAACGAACGATCTTTACTTTTTCGTTTCTCTCTTCTTCGTTTCTCTCCGCACATTCCAGGTCCCTCATCTAATCGACCTCGTACCGGTTGCTGCTGTACTACCGATGTTGGTTAAGATTAGTTGAAGTTGGATGAACTTCCGCCGGGTTCAAAACTATGCATAAGCGGTTATACCAGCGCCAGATCTTGCACGTTCTACGATATATAATGCAAACCTTAAATTCCAAGCATTATTCCAATTCCCCTTTTAATGAATCCTCTTGAAGTAAATTTTTTTCTGAATTATTCGTACATCTTTAAATACTTCTTTATTTAATGTTACCCGACATCTGGTAGCTGACGAAAATATTTGAACACCTACTTTTTCCTTCCCTTGGTGCTCTTAAATTCTCAGACATCCTTTTAACAGTCTATGTATATCTCTCTATAACTGACGAAATCTCCGCAAGCTAACTAGAGAGAGACTCGTTTGTTCTTCCCTTAATAACAGCATGCTTGTATGCAGTTTTTCCTCTGATCTATGGTTTGGAGCTGCGACAAAGTTTCGCGATATTACGCATGCATTAATTAA
This sequence comes from Bombus huntii, assembly GCF_024542735.1. Taxonomy (NCBI): domain Eukaryota; kingdom Metazoa; phylum Arthropoda; class Insecta; order Hymenoptera; family Apidae; genus Bombus; species Bombus huntii. The sequence continues at coordinate 16,025,376 of NC_066245.1, read as the reverse complement.
ACGACCAAGTATATCACTTCTAATCCTGGTTGCAAGAACCGTCGTCCAGCGAGCGGACCACGCGGCACGGCGCAGTAAGTAGCGCGTGCAACTGCACGCTCCACGTATTTTTATTAAAAAATATTTGCGAGGATTAGCAGTGGCCGCGTTTTCATTACTTGTGGCCGGCAGAAAGAGTCAAAGGGAAACGCTCGAAAAGCGAGAATTCATAGCGGGGCGCGGATCAGAGGGATGCACGCGTTCACGTATTTAAGCGCGACTATGTCCATCGTTAGTGGTCTACGTCGGTTTTTCATACCAGTCTTCTCCATCTAGCCCCGGCAATACAACATACGTGAAATACCTCGGGATTTTTCCTCTCGTCTCGGAACACTTTTCAATGGTAGTTAGCGTGTCTGTCGTGCACCGTTCTCTAACGTCTTCCTTCTATAGATTCGCGTGCATCCCTCCAGAAATGTCAAGAAATCTTTCCCCGCCGTGCTGTTATTTTTGGTTTATTTCAACCCTCTCTATCCTACAAATTAACGAGCTTTGCAGTTTTTTGCAGATTTCGTTATCGTTCAAGATTTTTAGGGAAGGATAATACGATCGGTAATTATTGGATTGTTACGTAAATTCGTCCTATTTTTGTATCTATTACAATATATGTGTAATACGTATAAAAACAGAACGAATTTCTGTCATAATATGTACTACGATTATCTATTTTAAATGATTATCTGTCTAATCATTTTTACGTTCAAAATGTATATCGCACTATAATCTGTTTTTAGAATTGGACACCAATTGTTTTAAGATGTATTTCATGTATGTTATAGTCTTTTGTAAGTGGGAAATGTACATCGTACGAGGTATTATCTCAGGCATAGCATACAAACTTGAAGTATGAGTATACTACGGAGGCGAAGGTATTAGAGTGTAAACTTGTTCAGTTGATAGCAGCTGTACAAAGGTATTGTTTAAGTAAAGAACTTACATTGTGTTATCATCTTTCTTCCTCCCTCCTGATTAATCGACTGCAATTCTAGCTGTATTGTTTAGTATTATACAATAGAGGTAATTGATCGTGGGCAAATTTGTACTTGTTGAGAATTGTGGATCTTAATCGCCGAAATAAATGTATAGGAACACTTAGATTACACCTAGAATTGATATCAAAATAGTCTCTGATGTATTTAATATGTGATTTACAAGATATTCGTCGATATAGCAACGGAACTAACTAGCAACTGTGCACGCACATATTACCACACACTCATACTCATATATGTGTGTCACCACTACGCGGCTAATCTAGCGTAGCACACAAAATTACACATATTTCAATAGTACCTGTACACGGTTAAACCCTTATTTGGCATTACACTGGTAGAAGAATTAAAGCTAGTGCAGTGGAATAAGTTTAACTAGAATTGAAAAAAGATTAAGTTCTACGAATTCGAAGTAAGTTAAAGTTCTTCATAAATTATTCTATAACTATTTATAACTGCAATATTTTATTATATTTTATGCCGATTGTTACTCGAAATGCGATTTTACTCGTAGAATCTCACTTATCCTCTGTTGAAAAGTTTAATTTGCGCAGCTCGAACATTTTCATCCGATGTAATTTTCTGAAGCAAGTTCAATTTTTTTCTCGTACCCAAGACTCAGCATATTTGGCTTTGGGGAGATACATATCCATGGTAACGCAGAATTTAGAGACGCAACGAGAGGAACGCTTCGTAGGTGAATTTCTGACACGGTTCGCAATCATCGTTTTACAGATCCATCGACTTAAGAACCCACATAGCTTACACGTTTTTCACGCACGTATCTCACCGCGTATTTTCAAATTCCCTCAAAATACATTTTTGCAGATAGCTGGCTTCCAACAATTCCAACCATGTCAAAATTTATTCTCTCTGCTAATCTTATTCGTCGTTCGGTCTAACAGAGTTCAAGCGGCGCTAATTCACTTGTAATACAATCTCACGCGGACGATCACTTTATTACGTTTATTACATAAACACACGTATCGAATTTCCATTGACCGCGTTCCGCAATCTACCTTCACGTACGCCGCGTTCAATGAAGTTAGAAAATGGATGCTAGTCATCAGTTTCAATGGATTAAAAAGATTCGTATGGATGCTACGTTGCTTAATTTTAAATAAAAACATTTCTACATTCATACATATCTGAAAAGAAACATACTCCCACATACACGGGAACAACGATTTTCCATACGTAAATACTTTCGATTTGGCTGTACGTTCTCTCTCCCTTGCAATCAGCTCGATATCGTGTCTCTATCCTCGTCCCGTCATTCTTTGTCTGTTCCTCTCACACTTGCGTCCTAACACGTATGCACAGGTCCACAGCTCTCATTCTCATTCTCTCACTCGGTTTCCGTCTGACGCACGTACACACGCGCACGTTATAAAATGCTCGTTATAGTTCGCCACGGTGCTCGCGGCGCACGGGGTGAGGAATTTAATTTAGAACTTGATTTATATTTTAGCGGGCCATAAAATGGGGAAATAATTTGTCCCCTGCACGCGTATGAGATGGGCTTCCTCCTCTCTGTGCTATGCTATGCTGGGCCTCACCCTCTCATACCCTAGCATATCCCATGCTCCAACCCCTTCCTGTTCAGTCCTCTCTATCTCTTTCTGTTCGTATTCTATTCCCTCCTTTTTATCTCTTGCTCTCTTCGTGTAACAGCGAAAGGTTGCGACTCGACATGCACATATATTACGCGAAGGTGGCAAACCTTCCTGGTACCGCACACGAGAAACTTTTCTGTTTCCGCATCGAATTTCGCAACAAGCAGATTAGAGACATTCAAGACCGCTTTCACGGTTGTTAAACGTTTCGGAGCGATACCGGCTGTTTTGCGGCATTATCGTGTCTTTGAAGATATCATAATCTTGTTGGGGAAAATCGATTCTGTTAATGTATGTATCAAGGTTACCAGCGTTATTGTTCTCGCGTGTCGTTCGCTATCGCCAGAGGTTGCTGAATTTGCCTCTGTATGAAAGTGATAGGTGAAGGTTCCTTTGAAGAATCGATGCTTTGTACCTTCGTGTCGTGGAAATTTTCACCAATTTTTTATTAACTCTGTTAATCTGAGAAAATTTGTACAGACTATTTGAAATATTTGCTATACTCTGATATTCTAATAGAGTATAGCAAAGAATATCATTGTTCCTCCTGAGAAAGTTTCTCTTCAATCGGCGATATATACTTAAACTTATCGATAGCCCAATGCGATGATTCCTCTTGTGAACGCGATCTTCCTCAAAGCACTGTGTTCTTTCGTCTCTCGTGAATATCAAGCCTGAATCATCTCTAGCTTGGAGAAACTCGGAATTCTTAAAACTGGAAACTTGTTCGTCCGCCTCAGAAATAGTTGAATCACTGGCTACGTTACTCCAACGTCGTAATTAAACAGCATGCGATTCTTGGCTCTCGTCGGACGAGGATAGAGATATAGAAAGAGGTACGGAAGGATGTGCACTGTGCAGCTATAAAGAGATAAAGAGAACTTTCGAAGAAGGAGGAAGAAGGGAGTAAGCGCGGGAGACTCAGCGTGAAATAAACGGATGCCGAGGTGGAGAGCAAAGATATTTACGACTTCGAAAGAGGAAAGAAGACGTGTCAGGAAAGGCACGGGAATATGGTAGTCAAGGGAGGGAGGTTGAAGACTAGTGCCCGATCTTTCCACCCTCGAGACTGTCTCGACACTGTGAGGGATTCATTAAGGTAGGATGGAGGTGTTAATATAGTGAACATTGCTGGCGGGACTGGCATGTACCACTTTGCTCCACCTAAGGCAGAGATACGAGGTTCGAGATACGACAAGCCAAGCTTGAGAGCCACGCGGAAGAGGGAAGATCGCGAGTCGAGGGTGGCTGGGGTGGAAAGGGGATACGAGAAACGAAGATCAGGAAAGGACCACGGTTCAACCATGGAAAGACGAGACGAGCAACGATCCTAGACGCTGAGTATGAAGTTAAAATACTGAACCCAAGCGGATCCGAGACTATTACAAACTATTAACAGAATTGAGATGTATATGCGGACTCTGTAACTCTCTTTGACCGTCTCTGCTTCTTGTTATTACATTTTTGTTTGCTGAGAGTTGGGAGGCGTAGTCGCGCTTAATCTTCGTAGCGGAATTTTATGAATTATTTAAGATCTTGCGGTATACACGCATTATCTTTGAGACGTCGTTGCATGAATTATTTGAGATGAGTCAAGCGATTTTACAATTCAATGTTTCTTGGTAGACAATGTGGATGGAACGTCTGTGGCATGTGTAAAATTTCTATAATACAAACTATTAGAGTTTCGAAATATAAAATTGTTTCAAAAATATATCTTCTGTGTTCAAAGGTACGTCAAAGGGAAATTGCTTTATTCTGTATATATATCGTGGACAGTATTTTGGTACGCGCTCTCTTTCTCATTCAGCCAAAATTGGTTGTCGTTTATGACATTTTACGACATCATCTTTTCGTTGATACGACGGGAAGCTAAACTTCGTTTATTGCAGTTGCAGTAAGTAGGTCACTCACAAACAACGAAATATAAAACAAAGTTTATGCCATAATTTCTTTTGTATTTGCTTTACAGTTTTTATACACATTGAAAATGCATATGAGATACAGGAATCATAATCATAATCGGATCGATCATTTCAAGTAAAAAACTAAATTTTACAGTTTCGAGTAATTGGGGCGTAAATAAATTACTTCTTACTCGCTTATCTCTTATTTATCGCTTATTCAAGCCTATGCTATATCCTCTTGTGATTAATTAGAAAAACGGATGATGATATATAATTAAGAATGTTGCAGCAAATATTACATTTAGACAAATATTAATGTCGAAACGAATATAGATTTACGTCTGACTGCTGATATTAAAGGAAATGTTTGAACCAGCTTGTCAGGTTTAAGTTAGGAAAATGTGGTCAATTTTCTGAATTGATTTATTACAGTAAAATTAGGATGAAATATAAATAACTTTGGTGGATTGCTTTCGTCTACCTTGTTTTAGAATCCTGTCAGGCACTTTTGGTATTTCACGCTTTGTATCGATTGCTACCTGTATATACATATCAATTGTGAAATACTTATAGGGAAAAGTTATACATTTATTTTAATACGTGTGAATGTATTGAATACGAACGAACATTTGAAATAAAAGCACCTGGAACACTTAATACTTTAATATCTGATATTCTTCAGTGCTTGTCATTAATTAAACATCCAATAAAACTATTTCTTAAAGACGAAATGATAATAATCATTTAGCATCGAAAGTAACTAAAAAAGATATTAAGGAAGCACATCATTTTTCCAAGAGGATTTTCTATTACTTTCCTGGTAGCATATTCTAAAATGTCGCGTCCATTTCTCAAAAGAAACGGACAGCAACAATGCCATAAGAAGTTGCAAGGAGTTCCAAAACAATGAGCAAGAACTGCTCGGTTACTTCTAATGGTCCTCGACAAAACATCGCGCAAACTTACGCGTCTCTGTAAAAATGACTGTGAACGTGTTTCATCCGACGTCGTGGGAAAAAGGAGTCGTAACGATCTATTCCATAAAATGGCGCTTAGCCGGTTAAGAATGGAAGAATGGTAACACGGTGATCCAAATATCGATTGCACTTTTTCGCGGTTCGGTAGTGCATTCATTTACACTTGGCGTGCTGTAAAATATTCGCGACCTTTGTGCGGCGAATTAGTTACCACCGCAATTCCGCTCATGAAGTATTGAACGACCGGCAGCGGTAATGGCACGGTTGGTGCACGATCAAAGAACATCGAACATCGATTCCACCCTGGCGAAAAGAGCCGGCATTGCTGTGGAAATTTCACGTTAGTTAGACGTAAACGAGTCGTTTCTCCTTTTCCTGTGACGCCAATCTCTCGCACTTTTGTTAGAGCTGCTGAAAAGTCAGAGCTAAAAGGATGGTGCAAGCCATTATCTGGAAAATTCTCGCACTATGAGCTTTCGATTGGTTCGTGTTGCCGTCATGTTTGGTGTCACCTTTGTCTGAATCGTTTTTAATTCTTCTTAAATAAAATATATAAAATGGTCGGAGGTATGAATAAATATAGTGTACGTTATTAAAAACTGAATGGATATTACAGTTATAGCATAGTAAATTCAGGATGAATTTCGTAATAGTTACGGGATGAATTAGTCTTAGGGGTTTAATTATTTTTAAGAAAAGTAACTTCAAAATGTGTTTCAAGTCATTTATTAGGCTTACGTAATAAGTAATTTAATTCCCTACAGCTATGCATTCTTTAGTTGTGTGCAATAATATGGAAGTCATTAATAATGTTGAAAGTGGACCACTGAACGGTTAAACAAACCTGCGGTGAGTTGAATTGTTTGAAATGGTTAACCTCTTTTCCGACAAACGAAACCGCGGAGTAGACAGAAGTCATTAGTCCCTTTTGCTTCGTATTGATCCAACTTTAGAGCAGATAATTTTCCAGCTGGTAGGATGAAGTGTTTAACAATTTTGAAATAATTTCTCCCTAAATCTTTATTAGTTTCTCGAAACTTATAAGTTTTTGAGAATATATTCTACCCTCATAGAATCTTGAATTATTTCTTTCGTGTTAATAATAAAATTTCATTTATATTGAAACGGAGAATAGTAAATTCTTTAGAATATTTTATCCAAGTCATAAATACGACTGCTAGTACTTCAAAGATTTAATACAAAAATTGGAGACAGAAACTTTTAACTAAATGTAATTTAATTTAATCAATTCAATTGTTTGTTAAATATTGCCGATCTTTTTTAGAATGTATATATGAAAAATGACACAGATAAATGACCGAATGTATCTGTCGGTAATCTAATTAGGGGCAGCGTTTCATTTCCATTTGTACCGTGAAAGTATCTCAATCCTCGTGTTAAACAATTTCACTTTATTGACTGCGCGCACACGACCAAGACAAACACGAAACATGATATCGAACTGCAAGTCACATGAATGCGTCGTAATCAACGGAAGACGAGTTCTCCGTGCGCAACTTCTCTGTTTGCATACGTCAGGAGAAGTCTCAACTGGAAGCAGTTAGATCGGAATAGCTGGACGATGTTAATCCTAATTTCTATCCGGCAGTCGTACCTCGGATGGAATTAAGCGACGGTATAGAAATCCGTGCATAGAACTGCTGATAACGGGATTGTCCAATCGCGCGGCTACTCCATTTATTCTACCTAAATTGTTAAACATAAAATAAGAGGAGTCGGTGTAGTTAACACTTTTATATATGATACTAGCTGCGTATGCTCGCCGTTGCTCGGACTTTTGTGAGAGTAGGCTTTATAAATAATACTTTCACAATAAATCTTAAAACCAACCAGGAAACATCCGCACCACCATATGCGAGAAATTGATGTTTCACATATATCCCCTTAAAACTATTGGAAATTATTAAGCTGTTACATAAAAAATTGCTAGGCCTTAAGTTAAGAGGAGATGGATTGTGTTAGAGATTATAAAGGTGAGGAGACCTCGGCAGTATTTTTTTTTTTTTTTTTTTTTTTTAGGGCGTCGAAGAATATTTATGCCAAATTTGGTACAATACAAATACACATATTTTACTTTTGTATATATAAAAATTAGGATTCTCCCGTTTATTTGTGTTATTATTATTATGATTTTCAACTATTTATTTCTCAATTTATGATAGAAATTATTTTCGACGTATAATTCGCTTGAGAATTAGAAGTTTTTAATGCAATATGCTAATATCGATCAAGAAGCGGTGATTACTTGCACCTTATGATTAGAAATGCTTGACGCGTGCATCTTTAGATTTCAAAGAGACTTTAAAATATAAAATTACTTGTAAAACATGACGTCATGTTTCAAAGTTTAGAAAATTTAATTATGAAGTATTATACGTGCCGGTCGATGCAATTATAAAGGTAGTATATTACGAAAGTGAACGTATATAAACTAATATATTTATATTATTATGATCACATTGTTGATCTTCTAGAATTTTATTTTATCATTTATTTTCATTGTTGATAAATCACATTCACCAGAATAACTTCATTCCACGATTTATTGCGATAAAACGATTTCTATTATTCAAATCACCTTTCCACAAGGTATAAATAGTCCACTTACGTATAATTAATCCATTCGTTGTCAGTTTTTACGCGATACGCTTCCTCCTTCGTGTATTTTATCAGAGGTCCAGTGGTATCGAGTATTCATTTTCACGGTGTACATATATTGAGAAAAGCGGCATGAGGCAATACCGTGACAAATCGTTACACGGAAAGTCACCGAAAACGGATTAGGTAGGATAAACACAGGAAGAGGAAGCGAGAGAGGGTGATGCTCCGGGTTTGAGCTTCGTACAAGGGCGTCGTGTGTCACCGACGTGCAACAAGTTGCCTTCCTCGGCAACTTCCCCCCTTACCCTCTCTTCCGTTGCCCCTGTGCAAGCCAACCCAGGTCACATTAAATCATTTTTAAACGTCCTCACGCTCGCTGTCTGACTTCTATTTGACCGATACAGGCCACACTTTGACGCACGCTGACCATTTTTTCCTTCCTTGCTTTTCTCTCGTTGTTCGTCAAAACCGGAACTATAGATTCTCGGTTCGCGAGCTTGACAGTTTCTACACGATTCCGCGATTCGAAGCGTGAAAAAAACGTTTCAACAGTGGAATTCTCCGTCATTTTTCAAACGCATTGTCCATTTTTATTCAATCTTTCTCCCTTTTTCCGATATTTTTTAATATTTCGAGTTAGTGGTTAGGAGCTGTAGTCTGTCCTTGTCGGTGTATTTGATGTCTGAATAGGGTTTATTGGAGAATCACAAACAAGAGTACAATACGATAAGCTACAAGCGCAATTATTTTACTTTTTAATATTTTTAAAACAGTTATTGCAGCGGTTATCGTGGGTCATGAAGCGTTATTCAAAATCTGGCCCAGGAAAATTTGTTAGGGAATTGTGAAATTGTTTAGATTATCATTTACTATCGGCGATTATATTGTCACTCAATATCAGATACACAGTAGTACTATACAGTTGACAGTATACATGTCTATTCTGTTATGAACACACGAGTATATCCTATACAACGATGTTCTAGTAATGTACTAGGACATTATAATCTGGTTAATGGTATTGTATTATCGATGATCTTACAGTGTATTCTACGAAATATATACAGGGTTTAGTGCCCTAGATTGCAGCTTACATTGAATTCACACTAGGGCAGATTAGATTTCTTCCTCTCCGCTACACATGATACTGTACGCAAATTAGAGAATACAATTCGGAAATCCCCAATAAAGTTCTATGAAACAGTTTTCGTATTTATCGGTGTACATGCAATTTCTCTAAATCATTAAAAATCGGTAAATAAGATGGAAACACATTTTCGATTTCTGTGAAACCAGAGCGAAACCATCGAAGCGAGTCTGAGTCACGCGCAAGACTAAGGAATGCCTCGTTGGATTATCCGAGCTCCCAGTAGACTGGCAATAGTCAGACCAGACAAACTTTAATGACCGAACAAATCGATCGATCAATCAATCAGTCGTGCCGAGTAGCGTACAGCACGGAACCAGTTTACTAGCTTCGATGGTAAGCCGTGTCAGGCTTTGCTTGTTATTAAAGGCAAAGCTGAGCAAGCCGATACACACGAGGGCTACAGCGCAGGAAAAGCAAACTCTAACGACCCAGCTCGACTGACCCTTCCAAATTCTCTGAATAGTTTCAACGTGTTACCGATCGTGTTGCGGGTTCAGGCAGAAGAGTACTAAAGCCTTCGTGTATTCCTCCAATGCCAAAGGCTAGTGTAATTGATCAACGATACAAAGTAATTCGAAATGTAGTGTTATCGAATGAACACTGTCTGTGCCTCAGTGTTAAAAGTACAACTCTCTTGGTGAATACTTTGCTTCGATACACTTTTTTGTCGGTTACTTATCTTGTTTAAGAATCGTTGTTAGCTCTAGCTTATCAGTGCATATTTAGAATTTACTGTTCAAATTTTATTTTTCAATGTGATCTTAGAATGTAGTATATGTATTATCATCTATATCTTTATATTATCTATCATTATACATCTATAGCACAAACTCATTCTTAGAGAAATAGATATTTTATTCATAGCGCGTGATAGAAGTTGAATCAGAAATCCGTCACGAGATAGTCGTCTGTAAGGTCGTGTATAAAGCTCCTTACGAATAATAAATTAATAGCGTAGTACCGAAATTGGCCGCTCATACAATCTTCTGTGCAAACAGCTTTCAGTTCATAACGTCGCGAAATCTCGAGGGACGATCAAACCCAGTTTGTGTACAAGGGATACATTACGAGGTTAGATCTATGGTACACCGTAAGAAGTTATATGTAACATATCCCAAATCCGGCTACTATCTATGCTATTTAAAGAAAAGGTGGTCCTGAGCTCCTGATAAAATTCATATCGCGAATGAATCTCTGATGTCAGCGGTTTTAGAATTTTCGTGGAACCGCGTCCACAACGTTGATTACGATTTACTTCCCAGCTCTTTAAATTAACTTCGCGCATTCATTTTTTAATCTTTTTACGTGCAAGCGTAATTATCAGCTTTGTACGTTATAATAATGACTTTGAATGAACGTATTCCCCTAGTATCATAAATCGGTAAGAAATTTGAATCTCTAAACGAAAGAGAAACGAGCTGCTATCGTTCTCGTACCTCAGTTTCTTTTTCAAGTGCATGAACGATGATGTATGCCCCATTAAAAGAATTTGCATTTATCATATCGCATTTAATCGACATTAAGAAATTTAACGCAATCGTAGATGTTGACTGGATATAATCATTTATATGAAATGAAAAATGATTACGCTTTAATTGACTTTCACATCAGACAGTCGCAGAGCCCTCGAAACTATATATTCATTGTATCAGAACAATACCACAACTAAGAAACGAAATACTTACGGCAGTGAATGGTGCTTTACATTATTAGTATTAGCAGAACAGAACTGAAGTACGTATGCAACGTACGTTAACGTTCCGTCATTATTATGATTTTCATCGTTAGGGTAGTATTACGAATAAGTACTTTTCCTTAGTTACTGCTGTAACCGATGCAACCAAGATTCTTATGGTATTCTCCATTCAAAGACAGTGAAATGCTATCGCGAAATTCGTTTCTTTTTCTCTCCTAAGGACGTCTTTGATTTTAGTTGCTTGTTTTATTGTTACCTGACGTATTTCTCATGGGTTCCTTGTAAATACAAATAATTTTGTTTTACGATTAATCTATTAGGGCTTAAAGAAATATCGCAATATTCAAGCAATATCAATTAATATTCTTCTGTCATTAATATTCGAATACAAAAATTTATTTAGAAAAAATTACCCACATCTGCATGTTAGAATTGCTTCTGAAAATGATGGAATGGTCATCTTGATAATCCTCCATCCTTCAAATTTCGAGATGTTTTACATCTTAGGAAATCCTTTCGTACCATTAAATTTCTCGCATTCCAGAGGCAGAAGAACGCTCAGCACGCGAATCACTTCCCTATCAAGCTTGTTTGGATTCAATAATCGCACAAAGAACTTCCAACGTGCGAACCTCGGCGCAAAACCTCATTCGTCTTTGTATTTTACACGAGAGCTAGGAATATTTTAATTCCTCGCTGTTCCTATATAAAACAGGCTTTGATGGAATTCCCGCAATTTTTCTCGTGTCGTATCCAGGTTAGATTTCAGTTAACGAGGCTGGTTGGAATCGTTGCGAAACAATCCAACGTTCCATAATTAAAAAGAGCGGTTTCGTGGCACACATCCTGATGCAAGTTCTTTTTTTGTTAGATCTGGATACCGACACAGGCGTATGCCTAAGTAAAATTGTGCCCGCAACTTCAACGATTCGTTACTCCCACACGATAGTGTTCAAAACATTTCCAAATAAGCTTTTTAATTATGTTAAATGCTTGCCGTTCTTCGATTGAGATTAAAAGGTTCGTGGCAATGAAACGCGATGTGATTTTAGATAAAAAGATAAGAGACTGTGCAAGCTTGTTTCGTTGAGTAGAACTCATAAGCAGTCTAATTGAAAGAGGCTTGGCGCCCAATTACTTTGAATACTGTTTTCAAAGCGGCAGTTCGTAACACGAGGGGAACTTCTGATTTTACGATTTTCACTAGCAGAGAGGAAAATTGATATATGTTCATGGACGTATTAGCTAATTTCCTGAGTTTGTAGCATTCGTAATTTTATATATTGTCAATTCCTATTTCAATTATGGTTTTAATTCGGTTGACAAATTTTAGATCGTCGATGAAGAGACAGCAATGTTCTCCATTAAAGGCTTTTATTCCTACATCTAAATGTTGAAGAAAGATCGGAAAATACGCGACCATTTTGAACTTTTAGATTCATGTTGCAACAAAATGATTAAAATTCTTCTACCTTTTACGTTTCAGGCCCAGTTCCATTTATAAAATGGTCTTCTGCGTAGCGACGCCCCCTTATTAAACTTACATTGCCGTGACTAACTTGCAGAAGATCAAAACAAAGAAGTCCCTCTTTCTGTCTGGAAATACTAGATTAATGGAAAATAAATGAGTAGTCGTACTCTTTTATCATTCTTATAAATTGTACATCTATTAATCAAAGTGGCAGATATTCCATCTGATACATTTATATTAATGCGATGTAACAAGTATTGTTTCCAGTAATTTCGCTTAGTAATAGGATTTGTTGAATTGTCAAGTAAATCTTGTTTTTAACTTCTATATACATTTCGGGATTGACTTCAAATATTAGCAATACAAACGCCATAATCGTATCTCATCATAGTGTTACTAAGATTTCAAAAAGTTTCATATATTGCATACAATATATTCATTGTATACACAAAGTAATGAGAAATTTATTCATATGTTTCTGCATCCGATGGAACCGTTTCCAATCCAACCAATAGGCATAAAGAAGTAAAGAAGCACGAAACAATATCCATAATCTCGGCCATGAAATCGTTATTCTTCCATTTTCTAAATACATATCCAGATACGTTATGAGTTATGAAATTCGCACACAAGCCGATACAGCTCTGAATACATAAATACCAAGTTGAACGTCGGAAAATTCTATTTCTGTCTGGGTGCGGGATTGACCGCGGTAAAGGCAAGGTGGCGCAGTTTTATCGGTGGCAGCGTTCTTGAGAGATTTCCAAGCAAAATGGAAAACAAAAAGGAAGAGTCGGAGGTGGAAGGAGTAAAACTCACCGAGGATGGGACGTTGTAACGCGTTGCGGAGCGCGAGGCTGCGGCGAGTAGCGGAAGCACGTAGAGGGTTAATGCATTAACATCAAAGTGGCTTGCCGGTACAATTATTGCACTCGACGCTGCAGCCACGCACACGCCTCGCACCGCGGCTAGAAAGGGCAATGGAGGTGTGCGCACTGACAGAAACGCCGTATATTACATTCTTCCGTGTTTAACTGGTCGGACATTAATTTGAAAAAGTAGGTAGTTGCCCAGCCACTGACCCTTGCGGTGTAGAATCTCATATCTCGTTCAGACCCGCAGACTTTGTGCGAATGTTAAAGCAGAACTTACGCGGCCCTTCTCTGCGTCTATGTGGAATACCGCACACCAACTTACTCCGCTTTACTCCGTTTCCCTTTCTCATTTTATATCGTTTGTGTGGATATCGAGTTTCATTCTTGGGTGACAAAATAAAACAAGTTGGAAGTATTTAAGTATGTGCACACATTTTCTATTTCAAATATTTCGAGTTATCGAGTCTTCCGAACGAAAACCATATTCTGCTAATTCATAACGTGGGAGTTGCTTTCGAAACCAACCGATCGTTACAATGACAATTTATGCGTTTAACGCAGTTGAAATATTCTTTGATTTGCTTGGTCAAATGTCTAGTTCCCTGTTTTACCCGATATTGTTGGAGAATTAGTTCTTTAGCTTTATGCAACACGCATTTGAATAGAATTTCACCATACTATATCTCTCATAAATACAAACTTATATGTACAAATGCGAAACACCTGTCAATTGGAAACGAAAATCAAAACTCATCTAGGAGTCGATAAATCCAGTTACCTGGAAATTGCATCTAGGAAATGAACAGTGCAACGTTGCACCCATGGGACAAGTTTAATCTTCGTTCTATCCTTCGTCCAATTCGGTCGTCGATTGAATCATGCCAATTTAATTCCTGTATAATTCCCAACTAGAATTTTCCCCAAAACGTTGTTACCAATATATTTGGACGCATGGCGAGAAATCATTACAATTTCGGAACATACGCAAACTCAGACAGCTTTTTACTAGGGTAAATACTTGTAGAATTCACGAATGTATAAAATTTAGATCAAAAACGCAGTATGGTACACATGTGCCTTGAAAATATGTAGATTTATATGCGCATACACTTTCGCTTGTCAATAATGCGAGAAGTTGATAACTGCACGTTATGTCAAAACGTAAAAATTTTATTTATGGCCAGGAAAATTCTTTCGTTGTACCTTGGAGTTTATCTCTGGCAGATTTTTAGAACGAACAGAAACATCGGCACGAAATAAACAATGCGTTAATGTTACGTAAAATGAAAAAAATGAGGAATTACGTTCATCAAATATTTGTAGAGCTTTAAAAGGTACAAGGGAAAATGCATATGAAAAAATACTTTGGCTTCGCCGTGGTGGAAAAGATAAAAAGGAATGTACGTTCGAGCCTGCAAGTTACCCAGTATACAGCGTTTGTTTTAATATACAATCGCAGAAATTATTTTCGTATATTATTTTGAGAATTCTACTTTACGCTATCACAAAGATTAATATTCTTGCAGTAAGCATACAATACAGGTTTTCTGAAATTGGAAAATTCTGTCTTTGAAAAATTGTAAGTAGAAAATTAAATATCGGACGCGGTGTACTGCGTAAAATTAGAATATAGAAACGGCATCTCTATGATGTAAGCGGTTTCATAGATTAAATTCCCAAAGAGGCAGGCGAATCTGATAAATAATTTTTTCCTTGAAAATAGGTTGTTTAAATTTTCATACGGTTTGGGAAAAATCACACTCGAGCCGATAAGTCGGACGGTGTCTATAGTTCTCAAATAACGGATTGCAATCGAGCATGCAGAGAACACGCGACACCCGCTTTCAGGTACTGATTGAACTCATCAGGATGACAGTTTTTGCCAGTCATTTCCAAAAAGCAATTGCCAGCGGAAACGTTAAAGCGTGAAAATTGCGCGTCCTTTTGGCTCGCTTTATTGGGAATGTTTACCGGGTCGGTGCCGCAAGGGAATATCCATGTAACGTTGGCTCAGAATACAAATACAGCAGGTGCAACACATCGGCACGTTGCGATAGTTACGGATATTCTCTATTTAATGCGGATAAATTACTTACATCCATCCTGACAATTGATATTTTAACATGTCCAAAGCACAAGTGTAATATTTGCTTCTAGTACATTAATAAACTTCTAGTTTTCGCATTTTCAATAATTTATTTCTGAGATTGTATCGGTTGTACTACCTTATTCAACAACAAGATTTTAACTCAGTAAAAATTTGGAGTATTCTTTGAAAGTTCTTTTTATCGAAAAAATAGTAGCAATAAAAGCACTGCACCCTTATTTTAACAAAAAAGTTTATCTGAAAGATTTTATAGAAGATCCTTAATTCGAATACTGTTTAAGCCTAAGAAACATAATAATAATTACTTACATTACTATCTTAATAGTTTCTTGAAAGATATCTTCTAACTTCTACTAATATTACAGGGTGCTATTAACCGCGTGAGAAGCTGTTTATAGCCGATTGTTGAACCCATTTTGAACTAGATATATTATTTAAGCAAACCGAACTAAGTGAGTTACTTATTGTGAAACCTATTGGCAGAGTTACTTAATTAACATTTTCTAACATTATAATTTGCTCGTAATTTCTAGCCAGTTTAAGTATAAACCATTTATGCTTAATGCATATACCGATACACTACTCCTCAATTCATTCGTTTAATTATCCATTGTATGTTAAAAGTGCTTTAACACAATTTCAAATTATTCCTCACTACCCTCCAATGCATTCTACACTCACCTCCGCGTTTTCATTTGATCTCTAAGTCGACCCCACGCACACAACAATAAACCACGTCGGATGACTAACTAAATGCCAAACGTGCGTACACGAGCATTCTTGACGAGCACGGCCGCTATTCATTGCCGGTCATTTCGAAAGAGACATTGTCAGGGCGAATGGTAAAACGCGAAAATTGTCTGTCGCTTCGGCTCGTTTTATTGCGTGCATTTGTGGGTTCGATGCTGTAATGGAACGCGGTCGGAATGTTTGCTCCGGGTACACGTGCGCGTACAGTGTGCACGGTAGGAATTTACGCGAAGGATTACCAGTGGTATTGCGCACGTCTTTTAACATATTCGTTCGGCGAGGCGTAAATCACTTTGCCATGCTTCGTCTAATTACAAATACGCGTGTTCTTTTTCGTCTCGGTGACAACGAAGTGAACGTCGAAGACGAATTGAAGGGTAGTTCGGTGATTCGAGAGGAATCGTTTGACTTACTGGCCTGAGAACTACCTTTTATTTCTGTGCTCGTGATGGCATCTAGCGGATACTCCTGCGCGGAATATTGCGTCGCGCGCGGACGAGCTCGCGACCGTTTCATTTCGTTATCGAAAGGATGAAATGAATGCCGTGTTTTGTAGAGCGCGATGCATCAGGGAAATCGAATTTCTGCCGAGTCGAGGAAAATTTTTTAAAACGCGAAACGAGGCTACGAGGTCTACCTCTGTTTTTTTTTTTTTTTTTTTTTCGTTTCTTCTCTTCATTTTCTTTTTTCCTTTCCCCGTTTGACTCTTTTTCCTTTCACTGTTCGATAAAATTGCTGCGCAATATTCTCTTCTTTGCTTTCTTTTTCACATTGCCTCACATAACCCTTCCCCTGTGGCATGCAAATAATATCGCGCGTTAATTGAGTTTTAATATAATATTATCGCTTGCCGGGCGTTACCCAATATATCTGCATCGATTGCGTTCGTCGAATGAAAATTTATATTTGTTTTGCCCTCAGCATTCAACCCTTTCCGGTACAATATTTTTATATCAGTTCATTCTGTTGTAATGAAATGAGGCTTGATTGTTTGTAGCTTTGGTTGTATTAACGAACGTTATAATAGTATATATCACATTGTACAATGTCATTGTAGAACAAAATGGGCAAGAATTGCTATCTCGTATTTTTGGAATAACTTTATTTTTGACGTATGGTTATTTGTATTCAAAATACATTATCATGGTTGTAGGCAAAAGGTAAAAGGCATTAATTCTTCTTTGACCAAGTTCAAAAGGAATTTCGCGATTGTGAAGCGACCTAGTTAGCAGGTTAATTTTACATTCACCGTATAGATTGCGCAAAAATGATCCGATGTTAACAATGTTCATCAATGTTCTCGTGAAATAGCGCGTCAATGAAAAATAAAAATTATCGAACCATACTATTATGCTGCTATTAATCAATTCCAAACGGGATACTTTCATTCTCTTTTAGAAATAACTCAGAATCAACGTCAACAATGCCCATTAATGTTCCTATGAGATAGCGAAACGATGAAAAGCAAGAGAAAGACAAAATATTCATTTGTAAAACTATTGTATACTATTGAATATTGGAGAAATTTAAATGGAACATTTTCATTTTCTTTCGGAAGTAACCGATACAAACAACATCTATTAAGCTCTTAATGATCGACAATTTCTGAACTGCAAATAAATTCTGATTAGCTTAAAGTTAATATAAATGTTAGCATATTTAACCCATATTTTACCCAGCTATTTTAGAGCGTCTCGTCCTCGACGCCAAGATTTTATTTTAAAGAAGATATGAAATTTCATAAAATCTAATAATATTTAGTCGCAGATATAGTTCTAAAATGACATTCGCAGTAATTTGAAAATGGAAAAAAAATACTACGAGATAACTTGCAGCTGGCGTCACTGAATAAAATTCCTGTCCTGACTCCGCAAACTACGAGATATTTCGTACTTGACAGTCTTGGTATATGCGCTTACTACGAGATATCTCGTAGTTGGCAGTGAATGGATTAATCAGTACTGTAGTTATGATAAATAAATCAATATGTAAACGAAATTCTTCTTATGAAATTCTCTACACCTTTGATTTCTATGGTGTAAGTGTCTGTTTGTATGGTATAAATGCAATTTGTAAAAACCTTTTATGCATATGTTAGTGAGTCCTTCGATTTTAACACTCGACATTTATGAAAGATCAAATTGTTGGCAGATACCAACGGCTATTACTAAAGCGCAATCGCAGCGAAATAAGTTAAACCGTGAAAATTGCGTTTCCTCCGCTGTGCTTTATGGGGTGTGTTTACCATTTCAATGGCGATGCGTGAATGCACGTGCAATGTTTACACGGCACGCATATAGCATACTCATTACACTATCGCCTACAAAACTGCGGAACGTGGTGGTCGATTGAAACGAGTATCGATGAGAATAAACGCCGGTATAGCATTCCGGTATTTATAACTTTAAACAAAGCTGATGAAGCCTCGGAATATCTATGGTTTTGCGTGAAAATCTTACATTATTCATCGATCGAGCAATTACTGTCCTCGCGTGTGTTCTTCGTTTGAAACTTCTTATTTATTCCCTTTGGTCGTTGACGTTCGACATCGCTCGACTTTTACTTGGGTAGGAAGCTTCTTGGAATTTTAAACGAAGTTCGGGCTGGTTTTTATGGATATTAGTAGATGATGGAGAAGGTTAGATTCTTTTGCGGTCGTTGGTAATTTTTAAGTAAATCAGTAGAGTTTTCCTTTAGATTTTACGTTCTTGCAGTCGTTAACGTCGATTTATGATTCTTGACAATTTTACGAAGAAAGAATAATAGGTTCCTGGTATAGTAAGACCGTTGAAATATTCACTACGTAGTATCTAAGAAGCCCTTACAGGACAATACACGTGATCATTCGTGGTTCGTATAAGAAACCAGACTGTTGAAAAAAGTGTTACTTGGAAACCGCAATTACGATTTTTACGAGAAGTAGAAATAATAAAACAAATGTTTCGTGAAAAAGATATCCTACGAAATCAGTGCACAGTCCACGAATTAGAGCAACAAATACTCGTCTCTTTAAGGTCGTCGTATTACTATCGTTTAGACCTATCAAAACAGTTTTTATCAGAATGTAGCAAAGAATCTAGCCAGGGATTCCTGGAAGTCCGTTTTCCTGGTCCATCCGTATCCTCTCGGGCGAGATAAATCCGTCGCGGTGAATAATTCGCGCAACGGATGCCGGTCCTGTTCGCGAAGGGAGAGCGGTGGGCGAGTCACCAATAAATCGCGCTGGAATTTCCGCTGGTGTTGGTTTCCATCAGCAGGAACGACCATCCCGTTCTACGGCACGTTTAACCGAAGCAAGTGCTTCGGCGTCCTTGCTAATAGGATTATCCGGATTCGCAAAGTTTCCGCTACCGGAATGACCCTGCGAGAACGTACGTAAACGCGCGTCGCACCCGAAATTTGCTGCACCAGGATTTCCCAAGCCTTTAACCGTGCTCAAGGAAACACCACAGCCGCCATTTCGATTACGTCGTCTCTCCTCTTTTCGCGCGTCTTAACCATCCACAGCGTCCTCCTCGTCGTCATCATCTTCGGATGCGTTGCTATCTTTTCCTTCAATGGCGTTCTCGTCTTTCATCCACTACTCGAAGCAACTGGAGTAACGTAAACGTTTGCCATCCCTGGGAATCCGATGTGTACGCATTGAATCTCGTAGCCGTTCCTCTTGCCACTTTGACGAAATGTGGATTACGAGACACTCGAATCGGTGGTCGCTTTATTTACGATCTCATTCGAGACCACGAATTACTTTTGGTATTAAATATTATACTTATCGATGTTTTTGACAGAGTGTGACGGGGAGTGTTAGAACGACTATTTTTGAGAATCATCTTTCACTGCAATCTTTTATCTCTCGAATTGTGCCGAGAATTTGGAATAGAAGAATGTTATGTAATGGATGTTAGTATGCGTTAAAGATTGAAGGTATGCGAAGAATAAACTACATACCGAGGTGGTTATAACGTGTAGGTTTGTTTTTTTTTTTTTACAAAGAGTG